>NC_134695.1:34900622-35270622 GCF_050947455.1 Rhinoderma darwinii
AAATAGCAGTCATTGCGATTACGTGGCAAAAAACGCAACTCAGAGAAAAAAATCTCATACTTACCCAGAAGTCTGTGTTCCTCCCTCCATCGCGGCCTCCTGGGATACCGTTTCATCCCATGTGGCCGCTACAGCTAATTACAGACTGTAGCGCCGGTCAAATGGGATGAAACTTCATCATCCCAGCAGGCCAGCCTGCATCACGTCAGAGGGCCGCCCTCCTGGGATGACGCTTCATTCCATGTGATCGCCGCTGCAGACAATCACAGGCTGCTGCGGTCGCCTGGGATGAAACGACATCCCAGGAGGACGTCCTGCTAGCAGGCCGGCTACGGGCTGCTGTTTTCCGCAGCGGATAATTCCCGACGAAAAAGTGCACCACAGTTCAAAATTTACGGTTGTCAGAGAAGCCTCTCAAAATGTGAGGAGGAGCATTTACGTCTGAAACGAGGCAGCTGTTTTCTCCTGAAAACAGTCTGTCTTTTCAGACGTAAATGCCTGCTATCGTGTGCACATACCCTAATCTGCCATGACAACCATTGGCATTTTATAATCCCGTTGTGAGGGGGAGGCGATGGACTTTTGAAGGGCCTCCCCTTCTTTCTAAGGGTATGTTCACACGGCCTATTTACGGACGTAATTAGTTTTTGCCCCGAATTACATCCGAAAATAGCGCCTCAATAGCGCTGACAAACATCTGCCCATTGAAAGCAATGTGCAGACGTTTGTCTGTTCACACGAGGCGTAAATTACGCGCCGCTGTCAAAAGACGGTGCGTAAATAGACGCCTGCGTCAAAGAAGTGACCTGTCACTTCTTTGGCCGTAATTGGAGCCGTTATTCATTGACTCCAATGAATAGCAGCGCCAATTACGCCCGTAATTGACGCGGCGTTCAAGCGCCTGCACATGCCGTTACGGCTGATATTACGGGGATGTTTTCAGGCTGAAACATCCCCGTAATTTCAACCGTAACGGACGCCCTCGTGTGAACATACCCTAACAGCTTAGATGCTGCGTTAGCTATTGACTGCGACATCGAAGTAGTTAAACAGAAGGGATAGGAGTTATCTCTGACCCGACTGTTAGGCTGGGTTCACACGACCTATTTTCAGGCGTAAACGAGGCGTATCATGCCTCGATTTAAGCCTGAAAATACGGCTCCAATACGTCGGCAAACATCTGCCCATTCATTTGAATGGGTTTGCCGATGTACTGTGCCGACGACCTGTAATTTACGCGTCGTTGTTTGACAGCTGTCAAACGACGACGCGTAAAATGACAGCCTCGTCAAAGAAGTGCAGGACACTTCTTTGGACGTTTTTGGAGCCGTTTTCTCATAGACTCCAATGAAAACAGCTCCAAAAACGGACGTAAAAAACGCTGCGAAAAACGCTGCGAAAAACGCTGCGAAAAACGCGAGTTGTTCAAAAAACGTCTGAAAATCAGGGGCTGTTTTCCCTTGAAAACAGCTCCGTATTTTCAGACGTTTTTGGTCACTACGTGTGCACATACCCTCACAGTGAGGTGTCGACTGTAACATACAATAGACACCCACTGAGTATGAAGTGGGCTCAGCCCGTAAGCCTGCTCCATACTTCCCCTTCCCGGCTATGACAGAATTGTCAAATGTCGGGAAAGGGTTAAATGAAGCAATCGGGCACTTGTTTATCGGGCCCTTTAGGGCCTTTATACTAGATAGTTCTAAGCCCCTTTGTTAACCCCCAGGCTGCAAATTTAAAACTGTCACCCCCAGTACTCAAAATATCAGCATCATAATCAGCATTGAACTCAGTGAAGAAACTGTTAAGGCTTCGTTCACATCTGCGTCAGTGCTCCGTTCCAAAGTTCCGTCGCAGCTTTCCGTTGGAACGGAGCCCTGACTGACACAAACTGAAATCATAGGCTTCCGTTTCCGTCACCATTGATTTCAATGGTGACAGATGCGGTGCCAATGGTTTCAGTTTGTCTCCGTTGTGCAAGGGTTCCGTCGTTTTGACGGGATGAATACCATCATTTTCTTTAAAAAAAATTCTCTGCATTCCGGCGGCCATATCTTTTTTTCACAGTGTCAGAGTTCCGTTGATGGGTTCCGTCAGACCTTTCCGATGACCCCATCAACAGAAAGGCAAACGGAAACAACAGCTTCCGTTTGCATTACCATTTATTTTAATGGTAATGCTTCCGTTGCAAATGGTTTCTGTGTGTCACCGTTCCGTAATGCAAACGGATGCTATGCTTTCCGTTTGCCTTTCCGTTAAAGTGTTCTTCCGATGGAAAGGTATGACGGAACCGATCAACGGAACCCTGACGCTGATGCGAACAAACCCTTATATTTAAATCATTTTATTTATTAAACAAAATGTGCATTTGTAATTTTTTTTAGGATTTTTTTTTTTAAAGAGGCTCTGTCACCAGATTTTGCAACCCCTATCTGCTATTGCAGCAGATAGGCGCTGCAATGTAGATTACAGTAACGTTTTTATTTTTAAAAAACGAGCATTTTTGGCCAAGTTATGACCATTTTCGTATTTATGCAAATGAGGCTTGCAAAAGTACAACTGGGCGTGTTGAAAAGTAAAAGTACAACTGGGCGTGTATTATGTGCGTACATCGGGGCGTGTTTACTACTATTACTAGCTGGGCGTTGTGTATAGAAGTGTCATCCACTTCTCTTCACAACGCCCAGCTTCTGGCAGTGCAGCACTGTGACGTCACTCACAGGTCCTGCATCGTGTCGGCACCAGAGGCTACAGTTGATTCTGCAGCAGCATCAGCATTTGCAGGTAAGTAGCTACATCGACTTACCTGCAAACGCCGATGCTGCTGCAGAATCATCTGTAGCCTCTGGTGCCGACACGATGCAGGACCTGTGAGTGACGTCACAGTGCTGCACTGCCAGAAGCTGGGCGTTGTGAAGAGAAGTGGATGACACTTCTATACACAACGCCCAGCTAGTAATAGTAGTAAACACGCCCCGATGTACGCACATAATACACGCCCAGTTGGACTTTTACTTTTCAACACGCCCAGTTGTACTTTTGCAAGCCTCATTTGCATAAATACGAAAATGGTCATAACTTGGCCAAAAATGCTCGTTTTTTAAAAATAAAAACGTTACTGTAATCTACATTGCAGCGCCGATCTGCTGCAATAGCAGATAGGGGTTGCAAAATCTGGTGACAGAGCCTCTTTAAACAGTACTTTCTTTTTTTAATCCCATAGGGGAATATTTATATTTTATATATATTTTTTTAACTATAATGTACTGTCATAAGGTAAGGGCCACAATCACAAGGGGAACACCCCTGAAGTCTTTCTCCTTGATTACTACTATCAGCGTTCAACACAGCTTTCAAACTTTCAGTCCCCTTCTCCCCTCTTTCCATATGCTGGTTTGATGCAATATTTGTTTTCACAGGTGCCTATACATTAGGAATGCATATCCAGGGGATTAGGTGGTAGTGCGGGGGTTTCTTTTTGCCATTTATGAGGGTGCCCCTCCCCCCCTCTATATTTTGTGTAGCATGTTGATGCTATTTTAAGTGTTTTTAACTATTTCATGTGGTGTATTTACATCTAATTAAAATATATATTTGTGATATACATAGTCATTCTATGGTATTTCTTTGCCATATATACATACATATTGTGTTTTGTGTTTATAAAATACAATATTCTTAACATGATGCATCAAGTGACTGCCGCGCATAACGAGCATTCTCGTCATGCATTATCAAGTGTTTGATTTGCAAAGATTTAAAAGTCAATATAAGACCATGTACATTCAAGGCGGATACGCTGCGTAAAAGTATACACCGTATCCGCCCCGGAACCCGAAGGGAATTCCGGACAAAAAATTGCACAAAATTGGGGTGCAGTTTTTGAGGCGTAATGTCTGCTACGAAAAACAGGGGTAAACAAAAAGCTTATACTTACCCCGTTCTCCTTAGTCATGGCGACGCATCCCTCTGTTGTCCGTGCAGCCCAGCCTCCTCGGGGGACGTTTCATAACATGTGAGGCCGGCGTGGATGGAGAACAGAAGGACGTGTCGCCATGACTAGAGAGAACAGGGTAAGTATAAGCTTTTTTTTTTCTGAGTTGCAATTCTTGTGGCGGAATCGAAGCTTTTGCTACTAGTTTTACGTCCCTATTAAATTCAATGGGGAAAACCTGCAACATAAAAGCAACAATTCCGAATCATAAATTGACATGCTGCATACTAAAAAGCCGTACTGCGAGTCAATTTCTGAAAGTTTTTTCAGTGTTTTATTTATGCAGCAAGTGGATGAGATTTGTTCCAATGTCATCCACTACGCTGCTGCTGTATTATACTGCGGATTTTCTGCAATCAATCCATTGGGGAAAATCTGCAGTCTTTATGCTACATGTGGACATATCCTTAAACAGACCTTAAATATGTCTACTTTTTTATTTACCAAATGATGGTTCGACAAATAATTGGGATGTGTATGCAAGATATCAAAAAAAATCTTGGACCCATCTACATTAAGTTGTTAATTCATTGAGTCGCCTGTTTCTGAAAGACGTAACTGATTTGCGTTTTGAATTCCTTTCTTCCTAATGCATTCCAATTTATTCTTAGTTATGTGTTCTAAAATGTGCCGAACTAAAAAGTGCAGGTCTTACCATGTTTTATAACTGTTTTCTCCTAGGCTGTGACCTACTTTGAAATGAATGGAAACCCTATGAGGAGAAGGCTTTCCTGCCTCAGTGTAGGAGAACCTTCATCTTCTGCTCTAATCCAATTAGGAACAGAATTAGATACTGAGTTCGCAAAGGATTAGTAGCAAAGGGATTTCCCAACCGCTGGAGTATGATGCTGCAATTGTTTAGTGGTAGAAAAACAAATATTTGAGTGTAAGTAAAATTGAAATTGATAACCTCCTCATGAGGTACTTGAATGCATAGATGATGACAATTCATTTTAATTTTTTTCTCCTCCAAACCCCTCTTTTGTTAACTTTTATAAACTATGTAACTATACATAAGTGCAAAAGAAAACCTCTTTGTGCTAACCAATTCAAGCACATAGTGAAGAGCCTTGTTTGAAATGCTCAGTGCCAGTGGCGTAGCTATAGGGGGCAGTTGCGACCGGGCCCCTAAGCCAAGAGGCCCACATGCTCCCCTTACCACACTGTGCACTTTGTAGACCCGCCGATGTGACGTCCGCTGAGGGGTCCAACATTGGAGGATTGCAGGGCAGAACGTCGGCAGGCTCTCCTGTCTACCAGAAAGTGCCGATGGGCGGGGATGTAACGAAGTCGGTGACGCTAGCCTAGGTCATTGCCAGGCGAATATCACAAATTCCGCTCCTTCACTGACTCCTGCCTCGTTACTGACTGTCATCACTTTCTGGGAGTCAGGAGAGCCCGTGCAAGTTCCTGCACGTGCTGGGAGGTGGGGGGAGGGATTAAAATATTATACGATTTCTGCCTGTGGTAGGCTTAGATAGAGGGCCCAGATTACTCTCTGCTGGGTCCTGTATCTAAGCCTTTTATGTGTGATACTGTCCGCTGGGCCCTGTAGCTAGGCCTATCATGTGTAGTAGGTTTAGATAGCACCAGGCAATTCAGTATAAGGGTGCATAGATAGGGGCCCAACCTTCTATAGACTGCGGTAAGTATTACGCACACCAATGGGGATTATTTTGCAGGTAAAAGCTTTAATCTCTTAGGCCTATCATGTGTGATACTGTCCGCTGGGCCCTGTAGCAAAGCCTATCATGTGTGATTCTGTCCGCTGGGCCCTGTAGCAAAGCCATTACAAATGTGATACAGTCTTCTGAACCGCTGTATTTAATCCTATCCATAGCTATAGGGGTTGTAGTGCTATAGATATGGTGTCTCTTTGGCAATAAAGAGATATTGGGGGGGGGGCCCATGAGGAACTTTTGCACTGGGGTCCATGAGCCTTTAGCTACGCCCCTGCTCAATGTATTCCACTTTTTGGCCAATAAATTAAAATTTTCCTACAATATGTATCCCATGAGATCAGTGGTGTCCCCTCTCCTCCTTCTCAAAATCATTTGTCTTGCTGTACGGTAGCTTGCTGTAGAAGGAGTCTTCCCCCACTACTCTGTCTGTAATAGGAGACCAGAAATGGCAATCCTCACCCCATTGACTAAAGGTCCCCTTATATGGCCCGACGTGGGACGTGTAAACGAGCGCGATCAACGAGACAGCTTGTTGATCGGCGCTCGTTTGCTCTTTTCTCATGGAGCTATGTATGGGGACAAGCGCTCGTTACTACGATCGCTCGTCCCCATATATTTCTATCATGTTGGCAGCACATCTCCTTGTTTACACAGGGAGATGTGCTGCTGAAAACGATAATATTTTCAGCCGAATAAACATTACAATCATCCGATAAACAAATGTTTGCTCGTTCATTGGCTGATTGTTGCCCTTTTACACATGTATAAGCAGGCTGCGGAATGTAAATTCTTCATTAATAAACTTTTGATAATTAAATTGTGACATTTACTGAGCCGAGTGCCTTTTTACCAGGATTCGTTTTTTCTTTTTTCTTTTTCCTATATTTCCATTTCCGGTCGGCACCATATATATATATATATATATATATATATATATATATATATATATATATATATATATATACATATATATATATATATATATACATATACATATACTGAGCTCTTTAGTCTAGAGATCCTTTCTCTTTTTGTTTATATATGTAAATTCTTCACCCCATCTTTTTTCCTGCACCATTGTGTTCTGCAACGTCTGCACTAAGTAAACTAAGAAACTATAGAAAACAAAAATAAAGGTCTGCTGCAGATTTTGCAGTGGAATTCCTCACCAAGTCTGCTATGTCTGAACGTGTCCTAAGTCCGCTGTGATATCTGCAACGTCTGAATTACCTGTCAAATGTGCAAATGTTGGTGCAGATTCGTTGCGTAATTGCCCCAAATCTGCACCAACATTTGCAGCTGTAAAATTCCGCCACGTCTGAACGTGCCTGAGTTCACATATATTTGTCGTGTCCACTCAGTTATTGTATACATGAGCCTGACACAACTGATAACAAAATTGTTCGCTTTGTGCTCCGGTCCGTCATCCAAAGTCCAGCATCACAACTGTTGCCACCAGACGCAAAACTGTTCCCATAGTAACTATGGGATCAGTTTTGACATCACTTCTCTGCTGGTGTTTTTCTTCTACAAGAGGGATGGTGAGTGGGTGGTGGACATAAGTGAAGGGCGCCTAACTATATGCCATATCTGCCATATAGGTGTATATGTCTGCCCTTTAAATTTTATTATAAAAAACATATATATATATATATATATATATATATATATATATATATATATATATATTGATATATTTTTTTGCTGTATTGATTAATGTGGCGGGCTGAAACCTGTAACACATGTACCAAAACAGGACTATTTTAGTAGATGTTTGTCCCACAAAAAGGTTTGCATATGTTACACTATACATTTCGGTATATAGGCAGATTTGTATGTCTTATGTATACGTCTGACTTTGGGACAAACGTGGTGTGAACAGGGTTAAGAGACATTGAAAAGGAAAATGGGAGGAAAGAGCATGAATGCATACCCCAGTATATTTAGTATATAGGTAATGTAGCTAGCATATCACTGGATGTGTAAGGGCTCATGCAGCATAATATGGGATAGGATGGAACTTTGCACAAATTTATTTTTAGTTGAATTTTGTTTTAATCAGTAAATAGAAAAAAACAAACCTCTGTGCGGAAGCATACAGAGATACACAACAGGTCCATAGACTACACTGGGTGTCGTGTTAGGCTGGGTTCACACGTGGCGGAATTTCACTTAAATTCCGCTGCGGACACTCCACAGCGTTAATCCGCAGCGGAGCCGTTTGTCCATTGACTTACACTTTAATTTAGCAGTGTTCGTTTAGACGAGGCGTAAAATTCCGCTGCGGAGCATAGGCTGCGGAGCGGAATTTGGTGTCCGCAGCATGCTCTGTCTGTTGCGGAGCAGTGGCGGACTCATGGCGGAATTTCTCCATTGACTTCAATGGAGATTCTAAGTTCCGCAATGAAGTCCGCAGCTGTCATGCACATGTTATGTGTGCTGCGGATGCGTCTTGCTTTTTTGCCATGACATTTCTTCATTCTGGCTGGACCTATGTATTTCTAGGTCTACAGCCAGACTGAGGAAGTCAATGGGGCTCCCGTAATTACGGGAGCGTTGCTAGGAGACGTCAGTAAATAGTCACTGTCCAGGGTGCTGAAAGAGTTAAGCGATCGGCAGTAACTGTTTCTGCACCCTGGATAGTGACTACCGATCACAATATACAGCAACCTGTAAAAAAAAATGAAGTTCATACTTACCGAGAACTCCCTGCTTCTGTCTCCAGTCCGGCCTCCCAGGATGACGTTTCAGTCTAAGTGACGGCTGCAGCCAATCACAGGCCAAGCACAGGCTGCAGCGGTCACATGGACTGGCGCGTCATCCAGGGAGGTCGGGCTGGATGCCGAAAGAGGGACGTATCACCAAGACAACGGCCGGTAAGTATGAAATTCTTTTACTTTCACTAGGGAAAGTGCTGTCCCTTCTCTCTATCCTGCACTGATAGGGAGAAGGGAAGCACTTTTCCCGCAGTCCGCAGCAGCTAGTCCGCATCAATTTACTGCACATTTTGTGCAGATCCGCAGCAGAATCTGCAACGCAGATTCTGTGCGGCATTGATGCGGACAGTTGCGGAGGAAATCCGCCACGTGTGGTCATGCCCTAAGGGCTTCATACAACTCCGAACTTGTACAGAGCCGTAATACAGCCATCTGCAAGAGCCCTATCTTCTCTTCAGCCTGTTGTACCGCAGCCATTTTTAGTTTTTTCATTTTTTCCTCACCACCTTTCAAAAACCATAACTTTTACATTTTCTGTCAACATAGCCATATGAGGGCTTGCTTTGTACAAGATGAGTTGTAGTTTTTAATGGCACTATCTAATCTACCAGATACAGTAATGTGCTAGGAAACAAAATAATATATATTTTGGTTGGAATGTGAAAAATTCTCCATTGCTTTTGGGTTTTGTTTTTACGGCGTTCATCGTGCGGTAAAAACAACAAGTTAACTTTAGTCTATGGGTGGATATGATACGGCGATACCACATTTTTAGCCACTTTTGCAAAGGAAAAATAATTTGTTAAAAAAATTTCTGTTTAGCCATCTTTTGAGAGCCATAGCTATTTTTCCGGTGATATTTTTTTGCAGGTTGAGCTGTTGTTTTGTATTGGTACCATTTTGGGGGACATGCACATTTTTTTATCACATCTTATTCCATTTATTTGAGGGGCTAAGGTGACCAAAAAGCAGCAATTCTGCATTTTTGTTGTTTTATTTTTTTACAGGCTTTATTGCATGGGGTAAAAAAACTTTATATTAGTGTAGTTTTGATATTTCCAGATGCCGTAAGACCAATAATGTTAATTTAGATTTTTTTTTTAACACATTACTGTATGGGAATGTTTTTTTTCCCTCTAACTTTTAATATTTTTTTTGTACATAAAAAAACTTTATTTAAATGTTTTTTTTAAACTTTTTTTTATTAGTCTCCTTAAGGTACTTGAAGAAGCGATCATTGGTTTGCTTGCACAATAGACTGAAATACTTACGTATTACAGTTAATAGTGTTTTTCACTGGTTTCTATTAAGCCCTGCCTCTGGTGTCTTCATTAGTTCCCTAGGTTGCCATGGCAACCATCGTAATCCCCGATATTGAGTTGTGGGGGGGGGGGAAATGGGCTGTTGGAGCCTCCTCTTTATAACTCCTTAAAGGGATTTTCCAGGGATACTACATTTTTGTAATTATACTCTTTGTCTAAATAATGGAAACTTCCTAATATAAATTGTGTCAAAAATCGGAAAACACATTTGTTCCTATTCCCCCTACCTCTGGCCGGCCGGAAGTTCTTCTGTTTATTCAAGTGTTTTTATGTTTGATACACGCTCCTGCACGAGCGTTATTATGCAGACATAATATAAGCAGAGAATGAATGGCGCTGGCATTGAGGAGGCTGTGATCCAATAGGATGCCTCAAACACGAGAATTCTGATGTAGACCCGGGTTTGAGGCATCCTATTGGTCCACAGCATCCTCAATGCCCAGTTCATTATTTGATTATGCTTCAATGCCCGTCCTATTTTCTTTGTGTCCTTTCAGATAACTCAGTGCTCATGCACTGCCCATAGCAAAAAAATTGTGTCTCCCTGGAAAACACCTTAAGGGGGAAGTCAACACAGAGTTTTTGGACGAGTTTTTTAACGTGGAAACCGTGTCAGAAAAGGCGCCAAAAAACGGCCAAAAATGCCTTCTATTGATTTCAATGGGAGGCGGATGCGTTTTTTTTCCCCGCGAGCGGAAAAACCGGCTCACAGGGAAAAGAAGGGACATTCCCTATCTTTGGGCGTTTACACTTCTGACCTCTCATTGACATCAATGGGAAGCAGAAGAAGCGTGTGTCGTGGCGTTTTTTGCCCGCGGCGCACAATGGCCGCGGGCGAAAAATGCCTCAAAAAACGCAGCCAAAATCGTCGTGCAGGCAGAGCAAAATCTGCCTCAAAATTACAAACGGAATTTTGAGGCAGATTTTCTGCCTGCAAAAATCTCTGTGTGAACCCAGCCTAAAACTGTTAGGATCTGAGTTACCTCCGATCCCAGCTGTTGCAGTGAGGTGTCGCTGTCTGTTACAGCTGACACCAACTGAGTATGGAGTTGGCTCAGTCTGTAAACCCGCTCCATACACCCCCTTGGCAGCTGTCACGTACAGTTACGTCACATGTCGTCAAGGGTTTAATATTTCTGCTATAAACGTTAGTTACTTTGTATGTACCACACTATAGAACTACAGCTGTATTGCAGGATATACACAAACACTGACGATAGTAATTAAAGTTTGTATTGGCCTATGATTAGTCCAGGAGGAGTAATAACCATTACGGCTACACAGTGTGGGAACTAGGTATCTCACTGCTGCACAGATTGTGAGTTCTGTCCTACAAGCGTACAGCAGGGATTCTTGAATTAGAAGCTTTGCACAATGTTTTATTCCCGGTAAAAAAAAAAATAAAAAAAAATCAAGAGGGCGATGTCAGTTCTTCAAGGGGATGAGCAAAGAATGGAATAAGCAAAGCAGCACAAATTAATCCTTTGCCTGAAAAAAAGCAACACCGAAACTATTCATCTAGTCGATAAGTCTCTAAGAAAGTCTGTGCTTGATACTTGAATATCACTGAGCTGAATGCATTATCCACTTTATGGTTAATGAGGTCAGTAACATATGGGCAAGGACGAAAATATTCATGTATTCAAGAACATTTTCTAACTTTGGTAGACGTTCTCAAAATGTGCTTTTACAATTCACTGAATGCCTGGTATCAAAACTGTCCAACAGAAAAATTTGCCTTGTAGTCCATAGCAACCAATCCGAGCTTTGCTTCTTTTACTACGCTATGTTCGCACATGGCGAAATTACTGCATCAAATCCACAATAAAATCCGCAATGAAAATCCACAACTCACTCATGCAGATTTTGATGCGGATTTGACAGTGGATTTCACTCTTTGTAATGCCAATGGGGACATTTTCGGCAAAATACACCACCCACAGCAAAACAGACCATGCTGCTAAACTGAAAATCTGCAGGGAGCCCAAGAATACAGTCAAATGGGGTTTTGAAAACTTCATATACCCACATTGCACTGTAGTTTGCTGTGGATTTTTAGTGTGGCAAATCTGTGTGCAAAAGGCTGTGCCGCCATATGGTGATTCATGTGGCCCTGTATTATGTGGTTATTCTAAACTAGACGCAATGCTTCTAGGGGAGAATAGCTCTGTAATATGGCATCCGATGGAGCATGCCACATTTTCATTTTCTAAGGAATACAGTTGGGCCCTATAGAGCAACTTTGTGATAGGTTGACATGGGTAACAGACAAGTTGTTCCGTTAGATCTTTTTGACAAATGAGGCCCAGTAGGCCCAAGTAAAGACTCATACACATGATTGTATCGTAGATCCAGGCTCCTTACATTGTTTTTCTTCTGAATTTTGGATTGGATCCCAACCGACGGGGGAAAAGGAGAACTTGTTTTTGGCAAAAATATGGAATCGTACGGGGACCTGAGGTATGACTGTGTAAATGAGCCCCAAAGGTTTCACGTTTATCACAGCTCATCAATGCAATGCATTGTGAACTGAGCCTATGACGGATAACAGCTGCGTGTTAACACATATAGGTCAGAAACTGTAATAAATTGTACTGAACTGAAGCTCATTAATTCAAAGTAGGAAAAGAAATGCATGTGCTACTGCAATTGCATGTGGGAACTGGGAAGTATTTGCAAGATATACATTCACCTAACTAATAATGTCTAATTTCTACCTTGTCATGTGACCATATGAAACCGCTGCAGGCTGGACTTTAAATAACAATCATTTGGGGGGCTTTTAGAAAAAACTTGTCAGTTTCTTGTATATAAATACTATATATTTGAACAGTTGGCATAAGACAGATTTTTTATTAATATATCATAGATAACGAAATATATATTGTATGGGCATCACTAGAACAACTGATAACCATCTGTAACGGGATGCCTGTGCAACTACTGTCCCCCTCTTTGTCCCTCTGCCGGGCTCTCCATAGCTGCAGGCGCATGCTGTGAGACATCGCATGGAAGAGCATAGGCTTATTTTCCCCTGCGCAAAACACCTTACCTAAACAACAATGTTCTTTGGTTCCTGTTCATTTGTGAAGATGGTTGTTGTTTGCTATATTGGCTTTCGCCCGGACTGTTTTCTGACTCTGCCTTGTGATCCCTGCCTGCACTGACATGCATCTGTCTTATTGTGTTGCCTGAACTCTGCCAGGCCTGACCTCAGATTTGTAAGACAATGTTTCTATCCATTCTCATACCACACTTCAAAATACCATCTGTAAGCCGTCATTGTTGCTATTAAAGACAACACCTGGGATGCATTTAGGGGATTCCTTGCTCAAAGTTCATACCCCAAAATAAGTTCTAATGTGGTAAAAATTGCAAACTTCTTACCTTCATCCCATGGATTAGCCCTATGACAAATCTAATCGTGACACAGTGGGTCAACGCTCTGTTTAGAGGCAGATTAAGTAGACCATAGGCCCTTGGCTGTTCCCCAAACTTGGGCCCCCTTTTCCACCACCGCCCTGACATGCAATGTCTATAGTGACCAACACCTTTCTGTGCAAGCATTAACAAATAGGTGTTACAATTCTCCTTGTCAAAGGACTGTGTTCCTACATACTGACTGTCTCCAATTATTGCTGACAGCATTACACTGTGTAGGGACACATCCTTCTGACAATGGGAATGGTAACAACACCCCTTTGTCTATTAGTCCTGGGCTACGCAAAGACTTTTTGTGGAATACAAGGTTTTCTTATAACAAACATATCAGGAGGGAGGTGTGTGTGTGTGTGTGTGTGTATAGGAGACAGCATATCTATAGCACTGTGACCCTATAAACTATGGATATAATTAGATACAGTGGCTCAGCAGACAGTATCACACATGATAGGATTAGATACAGTGGCTCAGCAGACGGTATCACACATGATAGGATTAGATACAGTAGCTCAGCAGACAGTATCACACATGATAGGATGAAATACAGTGGCTCAGCAGATAGTATCACACATGATAGGATTAGATACAGTAGCTCAGCAGACAGTATCACACATGATCGGATTAGATACATTGGCTCAGCAGACAGTATCACATATGATAGGATTAGATAGATATAGGGCCCAGCTCGCTGACATTGCGGCTCCAGCGCTGGACCCAGGAAAGGTAAGAATAATAATTGTTTTGCTTCTTTATGTGTTACTAATTATTTTTGTGTGTTTGTGTTTTTTTATAGGTTCGGTTGTTGGACTACGTCGGATTTCATGACTACTTCAATGATAGCATTTTTTCTTTTGAGTTTTTTTATTTCAATAAAATATTTTTTGTATGTGCTCGTACGAGTGCTGCGGCCCCTTCAAAACAGCTGATTGGCCGGCTTCCGGGAGTTGGACCCTGCCAATCAGCTTCAGCAGACAGGGATATTAATCTTACCCTCCTCTTCAGCCGCGGCGGAAGTTCTATCCTGACTCTATCCAGGATCACGATGTTGTGTGCGGCGCATAACGTTGTGACGTCATGCGATGCGCACAGCGCTGTGACGTCAAGACCTCTACTGCGCTCCGGAACCAGGAAGGTAAGTACTGTCAGTTACTATAGTAACAGGGGCCTGCGGCCCGAGTTACTATAGTAACTTTTTATTGATGTGGTGCGGGGGGGCCGCAGGCCCCCTGGCTTCGGGGCCCGGTCGCAATTGCAACCGCTGCGACCCCTATAGCTACGCCACTGCTTACAGGGAACGTCTTCTCTGATGGAAGTTTTTCTCTCTTCTTCATCTGACACAGACTGTTATTGCGACTTCTCTTGGTGACTGCAGAGTTTTCTGCCAGGACCTCTTTGCCCCTCGCTTCTGCAGCAATTTCCAGCCTCTATAGAAAAACTAAAATGTAGACATCAAACTCCCAAAATTGTTCCATACCCCGGACCAGATCCTTAAGAAAACTCAGACCCTCAGACAAATAAATTCGGACCCCAGACCAGACCCTAGAATACATATAGACCCCAGACTTTCTAAACAAATACAGACAACAGAACAAGCACCCTAAATAAATACAGACCCTGGACCAGACCCCCTAAATACAGACCTCGGACCAGACCCCTAAATACAGACAACAGACCTGACCCACTAAACTAATAATGACCCCAGACCTGACTCCCTAAATGAATTCAGACCCCTAAATACAGACCCCCTAAACTAATACAGACTCTAGACCCTGTAAATGCAGACCCCTAAACTAATACAGACCACAGACCCCCTAAACTAATACAGACCCCAGACACCCTAAATATAGACCCCCTAAATACAGACCCCTAAACTAATACAGGCCCCAGACCCCCTAAATACAGACCTCTAAACTAATACAGACCCCAGACCAGACCCCTAAATACAGACCCCAGACCAGACCCCCTAAATACAGACCCCAGACCGCTTAGTCTAACACAGAACCCTGGCCAGACCCCCTAAATACAGACCGGTTCAACTAATCCATCCACCTTATACTTATATACCAGCTCACAGTCTTTTTTATGGAGTCTTGCTCCTGTACTAGGACCTGCCTACATGGTCATGTGACCTGCAGGCCTCTCAACCGTAACAAGAACTGCAAACAAAAGGTCATCTGACCTTATGTCTGCAGGTCCTTTTGCAGGACATACACAATGCAGTTTTGTTGCGGTTTTTGCCGCGATTCGCAAAAAAACTGCAATGTACTTTGGGTGCCCATGTGTGGCTGCCCCAAACGCCCATATGATGATCTGCCACTGCCTGACGGTGACAACCTTATTCAATTTCGAGTGATAAAAGGATAATTGATTAACTAAATGAAGTTATATTGTAGTTAACAACTGCATTGAAACAAAAGCTGTAGCTTCTTCCTTGCAGATACAGGTCTATGTACATTAACTGAAAATGATGGCTAGATAAAGACAGATCTAACTCATCAGAACCTCACCGAATAAAAACATATCAGGTGTTTTTCCAAACTAGATTGTAACAATGCAACAATGTAACAGAAGTAACGACATTTCAAAATTGATAACTATTTCTTTTTTTTCTTTAGTAACACTGACAAAACACTCACCAGAAACCTTTTAAGGCCATTATATTATACAACCTGAACTGACTACCATGATTTTTGAAAGACATATGATACCCATATACATTCGATTATTGTTAATTTTGTCGAGATTGGTCAACAGTCTAATGTGAATGGGGGCCTCCCGACTGTTCCCGGAAGACAGATGTCTGGAGAAATAGAGATATTGGATTTTAAATTGGAGTTTTTTAGTCATTTACTCCATTTCTGTGCATTACAATACTTGATCCATGACCTGACCCTTCACAACCATGCTATAGAGCACTGAACGTGCGCCATGGAAATTGGGATAGCTTTCCTAGTGACCTCACTGACGGATACAGACACGGTGTAATGCATTCAGGGAAGCCCCCGTAATAGTGTGGCCTTGCAATAAGTTTCCATTGAAGCAATCAAGTTTTTCATATGGATGATATAGATGTTGGGTAACTTTGTCCTTTAAATAAATGCAATAATCATTCAAATACTACATTTTGTATCTACTCAGGTTCCCTTTGTCTAAGATTACATTTTGTTAATAAAAAATAAAAAAACATTCAATGTGACAAATAATATAAAATAATAAAGGACATCTTGAAGGGTGCAAATACTTCCATATCACTGTACAGATTCCTTCATGAAAGTGTCATCACTGCTGGAAATTCTTCATTTCAGCCGTGAATTTATGAATCAATCAGTGACAGCTGTTGATTTGTGAATTCACATTCGAAGATCGATGACCGGCTATACATTACAATGAAGCTTGCTTATACTCAAACTATCATAATAAGACTGCGAAAAAAAATACCATTAGGACAGAGACAATTTATAGTTGGTCCACAAAGGAAATCATCTTATTTTAAAATGCCATAAATTTTAGGTAGGAAATGACTTGCAGTCATGAATGTGGATTTATATTTTGAATATTTCTTAATGCAATGTTAAGAGGCAGCTATTTCACATTTGCCTGTAATGCAATCACCTCTTTAAGGTCAGTTTGGCTAATAAGTCCATCTGTGCTTATCTGAATTGTAGGTATAAAATCAGAGATTAAAAAATGGAAAGGATGATTCATGTCCCATATGAAAGACAGAATGAAAATAAAATCGCTCACTAAAACTGCGAGGTGTCACATGGGAGGACGGTGGAATGAGGGATGTTTGTCAGTCTTCTGCTTTCTGTGTGTTCTCTTATACTCTTTAGTCCAGGAGTACATTGTGCTGCCCTTTAACTTTTAAGCTCTGATGTCTGTCCTTGTAAGTCCTTGAACCTCTCTAGAAATGTGTTTGACAAGATATCATTATAATTATTTTAGAGCTTTTTCTAGTTGATGTATTTACATTTAATAAAAGATGAACAAATTACCAATATGCATCATATGGAGAGTAACTCAATCCCAAATTCAGGCCTCATATATGGAGCCATAATAGGGCACCCATAGACGTGCGTAGGGCCTTACTGTACCTAAGTACGCATCAAAAATCATATAGAAGCATACAGTGTTTTTTCTAACTAATTGACTATGAATCCAACAAAAAAAAAAAGATTGTGGCACGCCCTCTGAAGTATATTGTATGTACGGAGCTGAGCTTCTACGGAAAGAGAATAGCTCAGTACAAACTTCACCTGACGGAGCATGCTACGGTGGTACAAGCACTCCCTTCATCTCCTTAGTACGGACCTGCATGGAACTTTGTGCCCCCATTTCACATGGTTTCATGTGGCTGTAATACCTCCACATTTTAAGGCCCTGCACTAGTGACCCCATTCCTAATTTCTTGGTTTTGATAAGAATTACTGCAATTACTGTAGTGGTTATCCTTCCAGCAATAACAATAGCAGTCATGTACTTACCTTGTCCAGCACCAGCAGGGTCTCTCCTATTCTACAGCCCCCGCTTCAATCTTGCGGCAGAGCTGGCAAGAGTTAGGGGTGGTATATGCACACAGCATGCCGCCACCACCCGCCCTTTAGAGAAGCAGGGCAGATATTTAAACCTCTGTTACTCAGTTATCAGGTTTCATGCCCTAGGTTTCTCCTGTGAATTCCTGCATAGATTTTGTTTCCTGATTGGCTTCTGTTTGACCCGGCTCGCTTGATTGCTCTTTGCTTTGACCCATTGTACTGAATATCCAGCTCCATTACATCACTGTTACTGGACCTTAGCTATTCTGACTACTTTTTGACTACAGCAACTGTACTCCATACTCGGCTCTGCTACACATCCGCTACTGACTTCTGGCGCCCTGAGCCCATTACTTCTTACCCCTGGTACCTCTTTTGGTTATGCTTGACTCCCATTGCCAACTTCTAAACTGGCTGACCTCACTTCATCCCTCTCCATGTTATAGCCTTTCCAGTCCATTCATATAGCCTCTAGGTTTGCAATTAGCAACCGTATTTCCAATCCATCTTAATTTTGGTGTGGTTTCCCATCAGTTAACCGTATCCAGGGAATTAACCCCTGGACAAGCTAGATGCACCCAAGTCCTGTGGCCAGCTGAGTACCTCAATCTTAAGCAAAGTCATAGGAAAGGGGGTTGCTATAGTTGAAATTGTGACATCCGGTTGGTCCTTTCACTGGGTATCTTTGGAATCGCGTTATTACAATAGCTATCTCCATTACTTTATATTTGTAACTAAGAACAAATGATCATCAGCTGAAGTAAGGTTAAAGAAAACGATAAATTATCTTCTTTATTTAATAATTCCCACAAACATGTTGCCATATAGAATTACATAACACCTTGTGCTGGTGTTTAAGCTCAGAGTATTTTCAATCTCCATTTGTGAAAAGCCCAGTAAAATTTACATTTTGCTAGCTTTGTACTTCAGGTTTATGTACATTGAAGTGACTGTCCATAGCTTCTCAAACACTGTGGTTCCAGGTCTTAGATGCTGCATTGGAGTTGGACTTGTCCACTAGAGGATCAGTAGATCCTCTGGTGGGCCCAGACTCTGACATAATAATAAGCCCCTAATTGCCGCTAGGGTTTACGAAGGAATAAAACGGGGACGGACCCGTGTTCTATACACATACATGAAAGCAAAAAAGAGTGTGACCCTAAGTGGCTGGCGGGCACAATATACATTAACACAAAGAAAGGCTGTAATGGCAGGAAGGAGGTGAAGGGAAAGTGAGCCCTAATCTACCCACCGCCCTGTCCCTGCCTACTTGCAACGACCCGCCCTAGGCGACGAGGTACAACTGGGCGGCGGTCCCTACGCTGGCTAAGTGCACAGGAAGACAAACAGGGAACACGCAAGGGAAGGGGCAGTAGCCACGGAACGCCACGAGGAAACGGGGCGGCGAACGAACAGTCAGGACCAGGACGAAGTGAGTACACCCGAGCAGGCACGGAGACAGAAGCAAGCCAGGGCAAGCAAGCAGGTCAAGCAGAACTGCAGCAAGGCAGAAGCACGGCAGAAGCAGGCTGGAGCAAGCAGCAGTGGGGCCAGGAATCCAAAAGAATTACAAGCACTGAGGGAGAGCACAGGGCAGGTAATAAAGGGCAGGGGGCGGAGCTAACTCCGAGAGACCAGGCCGCGATAGGCTCTCCCACTCCTGAGCCTGCCACCCTGGTTGGTGGGAGATGGTGTCAGTCGAGCAGGTCTGGCCTCAGGTGTGGATTGATTAATCCCAGGAGTATAGCTAGATGAAGTACCTGGCAGATCCCTAACAGTACTCCCCCTTTTATGAGGGGCCACCGGACCCTTACTAAGGGGACCCGGTTTAGTGGGGAAGAGGAGGTGGAACCTCCTAATCAATACCCCAGCGTGAACATCACGGGCAGGTACCCAAGTCCTCTCCTCCGGCCCGTATCCTCTCCAATGGACCAGGTACTGGAGGGAGCCCTGGACCATCCTACTGTCCATAATCTTGGCCACCTCGAATTCCACCCCCTCAGGGGTGAGAACGGGAACAGGAGGTATCCTCGAGGGGGACCAGGACGGGGAGCAGCGTTTAAGGAGGGAGGCATGGAAGACGTCATGTATGCGAAAGGATGGGGGGAGCTCCAGACGGAAGGATACAGGGTTGAGGACTTCAATGATCTTATAAGGTCCAATAAATCGGGGAGCAAACTTCCTGGACGGGACCTTAAGGCGCAAGTTCCTGGACGACAACCAGACCAAATCCCCGACGACAAACCGGGGGTTAGCAGAACGTCTACTATCCGCCTGAACCTTTTGTGCGCTCTGGGACGCCTCTAGGTTCTTCTGAACCTGGGCCCAGACAGTGCACAGTTCCCGATGAACCTCCTCTACCTCAGGATTATTGGAACAACCAGGGGAGACGGAGGAGAACCTTGGGTTAAACCCGAAATTACAGAAAAACGGGGAGACCCCTGACGAGTTACTGACCCGGTTATTCAGGGAAAATTCAGCAAGGGGAAGAAATGAGACCCAATCGAATTGACAATCAGAGATGAAACACCTTAAATATTGTTCCAGGGATTGGTTGGTCCTTTCCGTTTGGCCATTAGTTTCGGGATGGAAGGCGGAGGAGAAGGACAGATCCATCTCCAACTTTTTACAAAAAGCTCTCCAAAATAAGGAAACAAATTGTACCCCTCTGTCAGAAACGATATTGACTGGGGCCCCATGGAGACGCAGGATGTGTTTCACGAACAAAGAAGCTAACGTCTTGGCGTTAGGTAGCTTCTTAAGGGGCACAAAGTGGCACATCTTGCTGAAGCGGTCGACTACCACCCACACCACCGACTTGCCCTGAGATGGAGGCAAATCGGTGATAAAATCCATGGAGATATGGGTCCAAGGTCTCTGGGGAATGGGCAAGGAACGTAGTAGGCCCGCAGGTCGGGACCTAGGGGTTTTGGACCTAGCGCAAACCTCACAAGCGGCGACGTAAGCCCTAACATCTTTAGGCAACCCAGGCCACCAATAGTTTCTGGTAATGAGGTGTTTGGTGCCCAAGATGCCAGGATGACCAGATAGAGCGGAGTCATGGTTTTCCCTGAGTACCCTCAGCCGGTATTGCAGGGGAACAAACAGTTTGTCCCCAGGGACGTTCCCGGGAGCTGCACCCTGATCAGCCGCGATATCAGAAGCTAAATCAGAATCCGTGGCAGAGACGATTATACCAGGGGGTAAAATACAAGCGGGATCCTTCTCGGAAGGAGGATTGGCCATGAAACTACGTGACAGAGCGTCAGCCTTAATATTCTTGGACCCAGCCCTATAGGTAACCAAGAAATTAAATCTGGTAAAGAATAGTGCCCACCGAGCTTGTCTAGGATTAAGCCTCCGGGCCGATTCTAGGAAAACCAGATTCTTGTGATCCGTAAGGACCGTTACCTGGTGTCTGGCCCCCTCCAGGAAGTGCCGCCACTCCTCAAAAGCCCATTTAATGGCTAGAAGTTCGCGGTTACCAATATCATAGTTACTCTCCGTGGGCGAAAACTTCCTAGAGAAGTAAGCACAGGGGCGGAGATGGGTGAGGGAGCTGGTACCCTGGGACAAGACGGCCCCTACTCCCACCTCGGAAGCGTCAACCTCCACAATAAATGGCTCCTCTTGGTTGGGCTGAATCAGCACGGGGGCCGAGATAAAGCACTTCTTGAGAGTCTCAAAGGCCTGGACGGCCTCAGGGGGCCAATGGAGGACATCGGCACCCTTGCGGGTAAGGTCCGTAAGAGGCTTAGCGACGACCGAGAAGTTGGCAATAAATCTCCTGTAATAGTTGGCGAACCCTAAAAAACACTGTAACGCCTTAAGGGAGGCAGGTTGGACCCATTCCGCCACAGCTTGAACCTTGGCAGGGTCCATGCGGAATTCATGAGGAGTGAGGATTTGCCCTAAAAATGGTATCTCCTGTACCCCAAAGACACATTTTTCAGTCTTAGCAAACAGATTATTCTCCCGAAGGACCTGGAGCACCTTCCTGACATGCTCCACGTGGGAGGACCAGTCCTTGGAAAACACCAGTATGTCATCAAGGTACACAACAAGAAAATTACCCAGGTACTCTCTCAGGATTTCATTAATAAAATTCTGGAAGACAGCAGGGGCATTACACAACCCAAAGGGCATGACCAGGTATTCGAAATGACCCTCGGGTGTGTTGAACGCAGTTTTCCACTCATCCCCCTCTTTGATGCGGATAAGGTTATATGCCCCCCGTAGATCGAACTTAGAAAACCATTGGGCTCCCTGAACCTGATTAAAAAGATCCGGAATCAAAGGAAGTGGGTACTGGTTCCTTACGGTGACCTTATTCAGGTTACGATAATCAATGCACGGCCTAAGACCACCATCCTTCTTCCCCACGAAGAAGAAGCCAGCACCTACAGGAGAAGTCGAGGGGCGAATGAAACCCTTGGCCAGGCATTCTTGGATATACACCCTCATCGCTTCACGTTCAGGACATGAAAGATTAAATATCCTACCCTTAGGAAGCTTGGCACCAGGCACCAAATCGATAGCGCAATCGTAATCTCTATGGGGGGGCAACACCTCGGAGGCCTCCTTAGAAAACACATCGGCGAAGTCCTGAACAAACTCAGGAAGCGTGTTTACCTCCTCCCGGGGAGAAATAGAGTTAACAGAAAGACATGACATAAGACATTCATTACCCCATTTGGTGAGATCCCCAGTATTCCAATCAAATGTGGGATTATGCAACTGCAACCAGGGAAGACCTAATACCAGATCAGACGATAATCCCTGCATCACCAGTACAGAGCACTGCTCCAAATGCATGGAGCCAACCAGGAGTTCAAAAACAGGAGTATGCTGAGTAAAATAACCATTAGCAAGGGGGGTTGAGTCGATTCCTACTACAGGGATGGGATAAGGTAAATCAATACAAGGCATCTTTAGAGACATAGCAAAATCCACAGACATGATATTAGCAGATGAGCCAGAATCCACGAAAGCACTGCCCGTGGCAGACCGGCCAGCAAACGAGACCTGAAAGGGAAGCAAAATTTTATTGCATTTCACATTAACGGGAAATACCTGTGCGCCCAAGTGACCTCCCCGATGATCACTTAGGCGCGGAAGTTTTCCGGCTTCTTATTCTTGCGCCTGGGACAGGTGTTCAGTAGATGCTTGTCGTCCCCACAGTAGAAGCAGAGACCATTCATTCTGCGAAACTCTCTACATTGTCGAGGGGACATGGAGGCCCCGAGTTGCATAGGTACCTCCGAGTCCTCCGTGGAGGGGCGAGGAGACGGGAGCTCGGGGGGAATCGCAGAAAAGTCAGAGGGGAGCACACTGAAGCGTTCTAGCTGACGTTCCCTGAGACGTCGGTCAAGTCGTACTGCTAGGGCCATAACCTGGTCAAGGGAGTCAGGCGAGGGGTAGCTAACCAGCAGATCCTTCAGGGCGTCAGATAATCCTAACCTAAACTGGCACCTTAGGGCCGGATCGTTCCACTGAGAAGCTACGCACCACTTCCTAAAATCAGAACAGTATTCCTCAACCGGTCTCCTACCCTGACGTAAGGTCACCAGCTGACTCTCGGCTAAAGCAGTCCTGTCAGTCTCGTCGTAAATGAGTCCGAGGGCAGAGAAAAAACGATCAACAGAGGAAAGTTCAGGGGCGTCAGGAGCCAAGGAGAAGGCCCACTCTTGGGGCCCTTCCTGGAGTTGGGATATGATGATACCCACCCGCTGGTTCTCGGAACCTGAGGAGTGGGGCTTTAGGCGGAAATACAGTCTGCAACTCTCCCGGAAGGAGAGAAACGTCTTACGGTCCCCTGAAAACCGGTCAGGTAACTTGAGGTCGGGTTCTAGAGGTGAGGTGAGGGGTACTACTAAAGCAGCGTCACCCTGATTGACCCTTTGGGCCAGGGCCTGGACCTGTAGGGAGAGGCCCTGCATCTGCTGGGTCAGGGTCTCAAGGGGGTCCATGATAGCGTCAGCGTAGGAGAAATGGTAGACTAGGTAAGGGCTTGTAATTATGTAATGGCAGGAAGGAGGTGAAGGGAAAGTGAGCCCTAATCTACCCACCGCCCTGTCCCTGCCTACTTGCAACGACCCGCCCTAGGCGACGAGGTACAACTGGGCGGCGGTCCCTACGCTGGCTAAGTGCACAGGAAGACAAACAGGGAACACGCAAGGGAAGGGGCAGTAGCCACGGAACGCCACGAGGAAACGGGGCGGCGAACGAACAGTCAGGACCAGGACGAAGTGAGTACACCCGAGCAGGCACGGAGACAGAAGCAAGCCAGGGCAAGCAAGCAGGTCAAGCAGAACTGCAGCAAGGCAGAAGCACGGCAGAAGCAGGCTGGAGCAAGCAGCAGTGGGGCCAGGAATCCAAAAGAATTACAAGCACTGAGGGAGAGCACAGGGCAGGTAATAAAGGGCAGGGGGCGGAGCTAACTCCGAGAGACCAGGCCGCGATAGGCTCTCCCACTCCTGAGCCTGCCACCCTGGTTGGTGGGAGATGGTGTCAGTCGAGCAGGTCTGGCCTCAGGTGTGGATTGATTAATCCCAGGAGTATAGCTAGATGAAGTACCTGGCAGATCCCTAACAAAGGCTGTCTGCAACAGCCAAAGCCCAATTTCCCAGCCACCATACATGGTGGACCCTCAGAGTAAATTTCTTCTGCTGGGCCAAAGGAACCCCAGTCTGACGCTGTGCAGCATGGACACTTGGCTATACTTTTGGTTGAATGTTCCAATGTCTGGGCCATGTGAACTAAAGCAAAGTTACCTTTTAAATCACAAGAAACTGAAATTTGATTAATCTAAAAAACAATGTCACATTAACTCTGGAAGGACTTGTTTTGGATTTTTTGAAGAAGAACTATAAGGGGAATTACAGTATTCTCTTTTACCAACAACTAACCAAATGTGGATAGGGAACATCTGATAATCTAGAATTCAAGTTTCCTTTCTGCTCCTCTATTTTTACCCTCATACTTCTTCCTATTTGCACAGTTCTTAATTTTGTGCTGCCTGAGGCAAGTTACTCACCTTGACTCATGATAGATAAACCTCTGACTACAGTATTTTCTCAGTAGTCACTTGATCCTTGGCCTAGTTTAATCTTAATGGTAGCCCAAGTTCGAGGCTAATTGTTTTTAAATGTCTTCACTGCATTAAACCTTACCATAATTACCCAGAAACTAAACTATGAGCCATAGCTTTTTAATTTTTCTGTAAACGGATCTGTGTGAGGGCTTGTTTTTTGTGGGACGAGACAAAGTTTTCATTGGTAGCATTTTGGGATACAAATGATTTTTTGAATTTAGCAATTCAGGCAATGTTTTACTTTTTTTTTTTACGGCTTTCACCATGTGGTTATAATTTGGGTCGTTACGGATGTGGCGATACCAATTATGTGTACTTTTTTTTTCTTTATATTTTCTTTACATATTAAATTATTTTTAATGTAAAAAAGTTTTTTGTGTTTTTTAACATTTTATTTATCTTTTTCTTAATTTACATTTAGTCCCCCTAGTGGACTAGACAATGTGATTGTTTCTATAATACACTGCAAAACTACAAAGCCTATAAGGTGTAGTAAAAGTACAGACCTGGCGGTCATCGCGAGCGGGCCTATGATGTGATAGAGGGAACTCTCTTCCTCTAAGGGGTTAAACAGCTGTGATCGACATTGTCTCTGAACTTTAAGCAAGTCAGCTATTTAATACAGCCAGCACACAAGTGATGGCACGGGTATACCTCTTGAGCCTTTGCCATCCTAGTTAGATTCCTTGAGGGGGTGTAGTTTGCTAAATGGAGTCACTTTGGGGGTTTCCACTGTTTTGGTGCCTCAGGGGCTTAGCAAATGGCACCTGAAAACTATTCCAGCAGTATTTGAGCTCCAAAAGCTAAATGACACTCCTTCCCTTCTAAGCCCTTTCGTGTGTCCAAACAGCAGTTTATGACCAAATATGGGTTATTACCGTACTGTAGAAGAAATTGCTCTACATGTAATGGGCTGCTTTTTCTCCTTTTTTCCTTGTAAAAGTTTTATTGGAAAAAAATTGCATTTTTATTTTCACGGCCCAATTCAAATAAATTTAGCAAAAAAACTGTTGGTTTAAAATGCTCACTTTTGGGTGGCTTTTACTGTTTTGGTCCCTTAGGGACTTTATGTAATGGCAGGAAGGAGGTGAAGGGAAAGTGAGCCCTAATCTACCCACCGCCCTGTCCCTGCCTACTTGCAACGACCCGCCCTAGGCGACGGGGTACAACTGGGCGGCGGTCCCTACGCTGTCTAAGTGCACGGGAGAACAAACAGGGAACATGCAAGGGAAGGGGCAGTAGCCCACGGAACGCCGCGAGGAAACGGAGCGGTGAATGAGTTGTCAGGACCAGGATGAAGTGGAGTATACCCAAGTGAGCACGGAGGAGGAAGCAAGCCGGAGGCAAAGCAAAGCGGGTTAAGCAGAACAGCAGCAAGGCAGAAGCACGGCAGAAGCAGGCTGGAGCAAGCAGCAGAGGGGCCAGGAATCCAAAAGAATTACAAGCACTGAGGAGGAGAACACAGCAGGTAATAAAGGACAGGGGGCGGAGCTAACTCTGACTGACCAGGCCGCGATAGGCTCTCCCACTCCTGAGCCTGCCACCCTGGTTGGTGGGAGATGGTGTCAGTCGAACAGGTCTGGCCTCAGGTGTGGATTGATTAATCCCAGGAGTATACCTAGACGTAGTACCTGGCAGATCCCTAACACTTTACAGATGTGACATGGCACCCGAAAACCATTCCAGCAAAATTTTAGCACCAAAAGCCAAATTGCACTCCTTCACTTGTTAGCCCGGCCATGTGCCCAAACAGCAGTTTATGACCACATGTGTGGCATTACCATACTCGGGAGAAATTGCTTAAGAAATCTTGGGGCGATTTTATATCCTTTTTTACTTGTGAAAATGCAAAAAATCTGGGCTAAAACTACTTTTTGTTTGAAAAAAATGTTGATTTTCATTTTCAAGGCCTAGTTCCAAGAAATTCACCAAAAAAACCTGTGGTGTCAAAATGCTCACTATAGCCTTAGATGCATTTCTTGGGGGAGATGTAATGGTGCCAATTTGGGGGTATTTCCTATGTTTTGGCACCACAAGACCTCTTCAAACCTGACATAGTGCCTAAAATATATTCTAATAAAAAGGAGGCCTCAAAATCCACAAGATTCACTTTTTATTTCTGAGTCCAGTTGCACACTGGTGCCACATGTGGGATATTTCTAAAAATTGCAGAATCTGGACAATACATATTAAGCTGTGTTTCTCTGGTAGAACCTTCTGTGATACATAAAAAAAAAATGGATTACATTTCAATTTCTAAAAAAATAAAATGTATTTTTAAATTTCAGCCCCACTTTGCTTTAACATCTAAAGGATTAACCTTTGGGGTTGTCTTATATATAGGCCCCTCAAAGCCACTTCAGAACTGAACTGGTCCCTAAAAAAATAGGATTTGGAAATATTCTTGAAAATGTGAGAAATTCCTGCTAAAGTTACTAGCATTGTAATGCCTAGAAAAATAAAAGCATGTTTAAAAAATAATGCCAACATAAAGCAGACATATGGGAAATGTGAACTAGTTACTATTTTGTGTGGTACTACTATCTGTCTTACAAGCAAATTTTTCCACATTTTCTCACAATTGCAGTGTTTTCACAAATAAACACTTAAAGCATCGACCAAATTCTACCACTAACATAAAGTACAATGTGTCATGAGAAAACAATCTCAGAATAACTTGGAGAAGTAAAACCATTCCAAAGTTATTATCACATAAATTTAGATATTTCAGATTTGAAAAAAGGGGCAGTGTCCACAAAGTCAAACATGACTCGATCTCCAATAGGTTAAACATCAGGAGAAAATGGAGTAAAAATCGATATTTTATTATTTTTACTTTCATTATGCCTAAATAATTAACTGATCAAATGATATATATCTTTATTGACTTGGTTATAATATTAGGCAATGCTTAAAGAGGCTCTGTCACCAGATTTTGCAACCCCTATCTGCTATTGCAGCAGATAGGCGCTGCAATGTAGATTACAGTAACGTTTTTATTTTAAAAAAACGAGCATTTTTGGCCAAGTTATGACCATTTTTGTAGTTATGCAAATGAGGCTTGCAAAAGTCCAAGTGGGTGTGTTTAAAAGTACAAGTCCAAGTGGGTGTGTATTAGGTGCGTACATCGGGGCGTTTTTAATACTTGTACTAGCTGGGCGCTGTGAAGAGAAGTAACATCCTCTTCTCTTCAGAACGCCCAGCTTCTGACAGTGCAGACCTGTGACGTCACTCACAGGTCCTGCATCGTGACGGCCACATCGGCACCAGAGGCTACAGCTGATTCTGCAGCAGCATCAGCGTTTGCAGGTAAGATCGACTTACCTGCAAACGCTGATGCTGCTGCAGAATCAGCTGTAGCCTCTGGTGCCGATGTGGCCGTCACGATGCAGGACCTGTGAGTGACGTCACAGGTCTGCACTGTCACAAGCTGGGCGTTCTGAAGAGAAGAGGATGTTACTTCTCATCAGAGCGCCCAGCTAGTACAAGTATTAAAAACGCCCCGATGTACGCACATAATACACACCCACTTGGACTTGTACTTTTAAACACACCCACTTGGACTTTTGCAAGCCTCATTTGCATAACTACAAAAATGGTCATAACTTGGCCAAAAATGCTCGTTTTTTTAAAATAAAAACGTTACTGTAATCTACATTGCAGCGCCTATCTGCTGCAATAGCAGATAGGGGTTGCAAAATCTGGTGACAGAGCCTCTTTAACTAAAAGATGGGACCAAAACCCATCAATGAGCTAAGGACTGTTTCAGACGGCTGTTACAGGCCACATTTTAACATTCAAATTCGCTTTTTACGCTTGGGAAGGGGGGGGGGGTTAGATTTTGCGACAGCAAAATGAACGTTTAAATGCGGTTATATTACGGCCATCTGAAACCCATGTCTCTTGGCCCTGGAGTTCACAGCAGCAAGGTCCGTGTAATCGAAAGCATTCTTTGAAAAAGTTTTATGGGTTAATAATACTATATGTTTGCACATGTGGGTTTCTTTGTATCTTTATTTTATCTTTCGAGTTAACTTTTCTATGTTTTTTTTATTTATTACTTTTATGTCAAAAAGAGCGGTCATCTTTTCTGACATGTCTGTTTTAGAAGAAACACTTCACAGGCCAATCTTGAACCACTATTTCTTCAGTAAGCAGCCATCTGGAATCTGTAGTGTATGGACATCTTAATCGTAATTGAGATTATCAGTGCCCCACCAATGAGCAGATACAGTCTGGCTGTAAAGGTGTCAGTCTGCAGGAGAGTGGGGATAGATCATTGATAATGCTGACCACGCTTATTGGCCCATCGAGTCTAGAAGAAGTCAAGAAGTCAGAACAGAGGAATCAAGGTGCTATAGGTGCCCTATATTGCCTACCATATAGGTCCTATGTTTCCTGCCTCATGTATTTGCTCCCTATTTATGGATGACATCAGAGACCAAGCACCGACCCTCTCAAAAGGCCAAAGCCATTAATACTAAAACATGTTTGCATGAAAGGTGTAATATAAATCTAGCTTTGGTATTTCTCTCTATATTAAGCAGAATTCATATCTAAGATCAAAATATGACTCTTTGTGACATAAGTCTAAAAAAGCTTTTTTTTGCCTTCTCATGTTGTCACTACCGAGAGAGATATTTTTATTGCCTCCCTGTTAAATGAAACTATTCATCCACACATGATAGTCAAACCTTCACTTCAGAGGATGAATCATGTATGTCAAACTAGTGGATTTTATAGGCCTTATCTCCTTGGCTAAGAGGGTGAATGGTTATAAAGCTGACAAGATCCAGATAGAGGAGCATAAAGGACAGAAGGCTATCATCTAAGGTAAGAGCTTTCGCAAACTCCCACATGTTACTGAAGTGCATTGCAGTGAGTTCTGCTACTGAATGACATGTTAAAATCTGCTCAATGTCAAATAAGAAATTTCAAAATACTGCAGAATTACTAAGTTAAATGAATACAAAATAAATTTTTTTATCCCTGTCAGAAGACATATATACATGTATACAGTGTTGTGTGAGAATGAGGATCACAATATAACACAAATGTAATTTACCGGTTCAGGTCTGGGGGTATTTTAGTCTTTCAGGTCCAGACACATTCTATTCGCTTTTAGCGTATGAATGTTTAACAGCAATAACTTTTTCATTTTTAGATGATCAATATGATTTTTGCAACCACGTTTTTTAAGCAATATTTTGTATTGAAGGGGTTATCCGACTTGTGAAATTTTTTGCATTTTTACTTAAAAAGAGAGGCGTGAGTTATAGCGGAAGTCTACTCCAGCCCATAGCTGGCGTAGATTTTACTTTCTGGTGCACAAATGTCCAAATATGCACCTAATTTATTAAAAAGGCGTGCACCGCTTAAGAAATAAGACATTTTATTTCAATGCTTTTTTATTAAGACCGGCAGATGAAATACCAGACTTAATATATCTGCCCCATAGTTTGTAAAAGTAATAAATAAAATATGTGTTATCATACTCAGTTTTTTATTAGTAATCGTAAAGAGTAGCACAAGAATAGATTTTATACTTGTATTCACGATTATCTAATTTTTACTTTGATATATTACATGTACAATTAAGGGCTATAGGACCTAGTCTAGCAGTATGGCAACACTTTGTAGGTGGACATTTATTTATTTTTTGTGTGGGGAGGGCAGTGTTTGCTTTAGTTGTTTTTTTATAGTCCTAATTTTCACAGTCTGCCTCCCAAAGGTCAGAAAAGACCATTGGGAAACTTATTTATTTTATTGTTTTTTTTTTTACATTCTGGTTTCCTGCTGTAACTCATCACTGCCCTGTTAAGGTGACAGTCACTGACTGTCATAATCAGGCAAAGCAGCTTTGCTAGTTAGACACAGCAGCTACATCCATGAATCAGGTTCAGTAATCAGTCATGTGACCACCGGGACCATTAGAGGCAGAGGCACTGCGACGGCCTCTATTCAATACACAGCACTCATTGAGTACTATGTATGTGAAAACAGAGAAATCGGAAGTGGGTAAAATATGGGTTTAAATATGTGGCTTTAACGTGCAATGCTGTGGGTTTAACGACTGGAACCACCACTATAAATTTATAGGTGGTCGATCTTTAACCCCTTCCCGCCATCAGTGAAATTTGCTTTTGGGGAAGATGTCCCCGCTGGCCCCATAAAAGTCTTACATTGATGACCCAGCATGGGCCCAATATATTCATTGGGCACATATATACGATCATTGCAGTAAGCTCCCTGATCAATTATTATTTATTTCCAATATATTCCCATTATAATAATTTTAAGAGTGAAAAAAGGAACAGCTATCCCTTAAACATGCATCTAGGAGGGGAGATAAGATGGCTACCAAACGCCTATAGTGAGGGGTAAAATTACACCCATGCTCCCCTTATCATCCTCCGCAATCACCAAACACAGTACATCGTAAACTAATCCCTTTGACATCAGTGTCAGCTTGGAGAAGCCGGAGCAGATCTGCAAAACCAGACGTCACAATTGCCTGGTTGGATGCTAAAAACTTCCAATAGTCTGGTATCCGAACAGAGCCTCCAATGAAAATGTGAATAGAGCCGTATTCTCAGTCATAATACACACTCAGCTTATAATAATTTTTAAGAATGTAATTCCACAGAATAATGACTGATACAGGTCATTAAAATTACTAAATTTGTGCCCCCACAGCGGAATTCAGAGTGGACATCTGGTCGCCTCCACTATCACACTGATCCGTGTTTTCCCAGTACTAATAGCCTTTGTAATATTAAGTACTTCCTTCAGGACCAGCATGCCGTATTTTCGCACAATTCCAGGGAAAGAGCGAGAAAAACGTCTGGAACACAACGAGTGAGACGATTTTAGAGCAAGTTACTGATGTCCACAAATTCCCTGCATTCACTCTACTTTCGCCTCTAATGTCTTTGCACCCAAAGTGTCAGCTGCGAGTAAACATTTTCTGGATAAGCAGGAAGAGGCATTGTGTATGTGATCTATGGACTCTCAACACAAAGAATCAGATGCACTTTAAAAGGCCAGTACATGACAAATGTAGTAAATCATCATTTTTATAAAAACAATGCAAAAAGCAGGGAGCAAAAATTTTCAGAGCCCCATAGGAAAAGAATGCAATATGTTAAAAGAGGTGAGGCTATGTACCCTCTATTTGTATCTATTTATTATGTGTGGATGGGATTGTACATGACCCACTGGCTCTCATTGTATGTTACAGTTTCAGGGGACATCCAGTTTATATAACCCATATATAAAAAACAAGGCATTCTGATTTATTAGGGAGAACTCCCTCATTCAAGACCCTCACCTATTAACTAGCATGGAGAGCATTTATAAAGAGCATCTCTCTGGTGGAGCCAGCTCATCCATGCATTACATAGAGGGTTCAGTATTTGATTCCCCAGTGGTCTTGGGTAAGGGAATGGTAAAATCCTCCTCCTTGGTGGTCTAATGGTTTACCCACCTCCACAGGCTCTGGTGTTGTATCCTGCCGCTGACAGAAAGCTAAATGCAATGTTCAAATTGTATATGAATTCCCTCCCTGCGCAGCATTGATCATACAAATCAGAGGGCTTAATAAGGGGCCGCCAGACTCCCCTGACTCCAGACTATCAAATTTACAATTTTTTTTTAGCACAATTACGTTTTCTTGCTTAAATATATGTCTTATAGTCTAAAAAAAAGTTTGCTACAAAAACATTGAGACATTCTTATTCCTCCAGGTTCATGAGGACAGTTCTATGGAAGATTCAGTATTATTATTGACCATAATGAAGACAATAAAAGTTTTAGGTGGTAGTAATAAGTAAAATTACTTTACTAAGCTGTTTTATAAATCAACAAACACGGATCATGAGGATAGTAAACAGTCTGCTGGTTCTTGCTACTTGTTGTTAGAGGAGGTTTGGGAGAAAGGGATGTCTTGGCACTTGGTTGCATTTCTAGAGCTTCTGCAGTTTGAGATGTTCCTGCTCGGTTGTGGCGTGACATTCCACATCGCTGTACAATCCGCTGGTGATAAATGGTTCCTGTACTTCCTTCTCCCCAATGTAAGATGATATTTTTGGGGAGAAAAGTTGGTAGCGGTGGAAGTCTTGGTACTTGATTGCTATCTCTAGAGCCTCTGCAGTTTGGGATGTTCCTGAATGGTTGTAAGGTCCGCTGTTTTTAAACTGTTCTTTTAGTTTTTTCCTCCCCGTTGTAAGATGATTTATGGGGAAAAGGTTAGTGCCAGTGGATGTCTAGGCACTTGGTTGCCATCTTCAGATTTTCTGCAGTTTGGAATGTTTCAGGGGTAACTGCTTGGCATGTATTGTGCTACTCCACCTTGCCTGTAGAGTCTGCTGGTCATAAACGATTCTTGTAAGTCTCTCTCCCTAATGGGAGACTGTTTTGGGAGAAAGGTTGGTGCTAGTGGATGCCTTGGCACTTGATTACATTTCTAAAGCTTCTGCAGTTTGGATGTTCCTGCTTGGCTGTGGCGTGCCATTCCACCTCGCTGTAGGGTCCGCTGGTCTTAAACGGTTCTTTTAGTTTTTCTCCCTGATGTAAGATGATATTTTGGAGGCACGTTGGTGCTGGTAGATGTCTTGGCACTTAGTCGCCATCTCTAGATCTTCTACAGTTTGGAATGTTTTAATAGTAACTGCTACGCTATTGAATGCCATTCAACTTCGCCTGTAGAAAACGGAAAACAAGAGAAAGTAAACCTGTTACTATTTGGACAAATCTACTAATATTTGTAAAAAAATGTTTTAGACAATAATAGAGAACGTAGTGATGACCACAGCAAAACTCAGTGGTTGTAATCATCATTGTCGACCCCCAAATCAAAGTCTGCCTCTATTCCAGGATCTGCAAGGCTTCAGAGGGCTATATAGTGTGACATAACTTTCACAGTACTCCGTTATCTGGGCAAGGTTCGGGAGGGCAGTGAGTGGGTAGTGGGCATAGTAGTGGACTCATTGTAATATTTCATGTTATCTGTTGTCTATTATAATAGGACTGGTGGTAATCCTGCTACATTATCAGAGCATTATCAGGAGGCTCAAAAGATGCAGCTCCAGAGTTAAATGACATATTTAGCTCTGCAGGTTTAGGAGTATGGGCAGCAAAACAGCAAATCCTCCAGGGCAAACGGGTGCCAGCCTCCAGGAATCCGACTTGAGGATCGCACAGTGTGCAGACAAGAACAAGAGAAAGAGGCAGCACTCAAAGTTGAAAATATTAAATAGATGGATTTATTCTCCCACATGTGCAATGAAGTAGTGCAACATTTCAGCTGCTCAATGCAGCATTTGTCAAGCTTATTTAGCATATTTAGCTCTGCTACGTTATGTTATTTACTAACATTTATGGGGGGGGGGTCCCATTTTAAGTGTTTGGGTTGGATATTGTATATTCTCGACCTGCCATCTATCTATTTACATGTATTTTAGGCAATACAACACATTAACCTCACCTTTTATTTTTTATTTCCTTCAGGTCCAACATCTTGGAAGCTTAGGACTGGATCTTGTGTAATTGTGGTTTTGAGTTTGTGGTCAGATGAAACAGTCTCCCCAATAACCACATTCTGCCTTCTGATGGAACTTTGATGTAGTTGATTTGCAGTAATGCCACAGGGATTAGTCCACATCACCGTCCACAATGGTCCTCTTTATACTCTAGAGATCTGGTTCTTCTCCCCCTTGGAGATGGTGCAGCCTTTTGAGGTAATTGTCAAAGATAGACTCTAAGAAAAGAAACACATATAAACTTTATAAACCACATGATTGTAGAGGGCAATAATAACGTTATTAAAAGATCTGGTATAAGAGATAATAATGAGGTGATCGTCTACTGCATATTCTGATAGTAGCTTAATACATTTATCAGAATGAGGATCAACGTCGACCACTCTATGATTTTTGCTGTAATTTCACTGATCTGTAAATAAATATAAAAATTAATATAGTAAAATTTTCCATTCATGTTTATTGCATGGTTGTCATGTGACTGACGGCTATGCCAAAAAAGACTTGACCCATTTATAAACTGGACAGCACCTATCTCGTTAATGCCAGATTAAAGGATTTTACACCTACTGATTTGTACTAGAGGCTCAGCATGTCAATAACTTGGTATTAGTTATGAGATATGCTGTACCTACTTTTACATATTGATATCCAATACACAGGTGGGTGAATACTGATACCCTACTTCCAATGACTGGTGGGTTATCATATAGAAAAAAAGTTTTTTAAGTTTATTAAGTGCCATAGGATTTACTACACTTTTACGTGAGATAAATGTAATACAATACATATGTAGCATCAACAGTACCGCGGCTTTCTTTTCAGTATCTTCCCGCAAGAAGCTGAACAATGTTGCCGGATGATGCTGTGTTATACCAGCATGTCGCCATCTGACGGTCAAAATCAAATAAATTGAGGGAAATGATCACCTCAGGTTTTGATGTTTTCTAAATGTGAACCTAAAGACAATGACATTGGATTCTATTGTGTTAATATTATTTAAGAAAGGATACAGATAAGGATAAAGATACTAAGGTAATGGCCATGATGCAGGACGCCAGTCTGAAATGGCTGATGACTCTTCGGCTTTCTGGCACTTTGTATAGGAGTATGGACTGCCAAGGTTGTAAAGACTGCCAAATACAAATGCAATGAAAGCCCAAATCTGGTGAGTCATTGGATAACAGTAGGTCTAGAAAACAAACAGACAGAGGTTAGAGGAAATCTTGCCATGTTGCCAAAGGTGCACTCCACGAAACGTTGTGCCCTGCTCAGCCTATAATTAAAAATCCTCCTACGGACATTCAGTCCCCTTTGTGGGTATGGGCGCAGCAGGTTAGGGCTCAATGGAAAGGCCTCATCCAGTTAGGGGACTGGACGCATGGTTCCTGGAAGAGGGGTCAGTGATGATAGAGACATGCGATCTTGGAGAATTTGTAGCCCAATCTGTGAGGCTCGCAGCACCCTTGAGTCCCCAGTACTACCATAGGCACCAACATCGATGGCAACAAATTTGTAATGTGCATCAGCCACTGCCATCAGGACCGCCGAAAAATACTTCTTGCAATTAAAGAAGCGTGATTCTAGGTGTGGTGGCTGCTGCACGCTTACATGCTTCCCATCGACTTCGCCTATGCAGTTAGGGAAATTGGTTACAGTTTGAAAGCCCACTGCGACCTGTAACCAAATCTCAGTAGTGGGGCAAGGCATTACAATTGGCTGCAACTTTTCCCAGATAACGTGGCATGTGCTCTTCACAATTTCTGAGATGGTGGATATGCCAAAAAAAAACAAAAAAACAACTCAATTACTTATATGACATAACACGATTTGTTAAAAACAACATGTAGGGAGACTATAATACATATGTTTCGAAAAACAACAAACTTGGCCAATATCAACAACTACTCAATAGGGACATTGTTTGGATGTTAGATGACACGCATAAATGTGGCCACTTACCGCAAGGTGATGAGCAACCTTTCCTCAGCGGCAATCGCCATCCTCATCACAGTATTCTGCTTGGTAATGTCAGCCCTGACAATTTCTAGCAGCCTGTCAGATGCTTCAATGTTCAGGCGGCAGAATAACGTAAATTTATCGGGATATCTATAACAAAACACGAACAACAAAAATGGTGGTTAACCATGCAAATTCGGAAAAACATGCCAGCATTTACAGACACTATGTGTTGTGCACTAATTAATTCCTTCGTCCTTGTATACTACATTTTCGGAGGTTTGACAAAGGTGTGGTCCAGCCCCTACTAATTAATATGGTATGCTCAGGATAGGCCATCAATATATGATCCATATGGGTCCTACAGACGAGACCGTCACCGAGCAGCTGTTTGGAAGGGGCCGCTGGGCTCGTACAACCGCTGCTACCCCTTCATTTCCTTTACTTGATCACACTGTCAATCACCGACACACATGTAGCGTACGTTACCACTATTCGATCTTTCTCAGATGCACTTCAATCGGAGAAGGTTGTAAATACTGTGATCTGCCACTGGAGCTGTGTTAGCAATTAAATTGTGAGCAAGTTAAGCAAAAGAAGGGTATACAAACACTGCGGACCCTTCACGACAACTGATCGGTGAGGGTGGCGACTGTCGGAGGCCGAGCGATCATACATTAATGGCGTATACGGAGCACAGAATATCACGTTTTAGGGCCTGGCCAACACTTACTCTACACCCTACCCTCACATGTAGCAGCCAGAAGAGCACAGAGTCATTACAAGAAATATTATGCATGTTACACAACAGAACCTCAGGGGCAGTGAAAATCAATATATTGTTTTTCCAAAAAATACCTTCTTAAATCGCCGTAAAGAACTGCAAAATGACCTTTGGTTGGTCTTTCAGCAACCAAAGGATGAACCCACAGTCGGACACGGCCTCTTTCTTCAGCCTGCGTCCAAATAATGTTTGTGAAATACAAGAAACATGTTACTATATCATTAGCATACACAAACAGAGACTTTAGCCTATGACGTTTGGAGGCAACAAAATATTACTTACACGTTGCCTTCGCCGACGACGAACAATGCTAACTATGGTGCGCAGCAGCAGAATTAGATATTGTCTTCGTAATTGAAGTGGTCTCTCCTGGTTGTCAGCCATTGTCCCCCACTTCAGTTGAGGATACTTCTCCAGGCAGATTCATTTCTCTTTCTGGTCACACTTATACATGGTGTGTCTAGCAGTTGGTCATAGGAAATGACCTCACAAATTGTCAGTTCCTTTATTTAAAGGGAATGTGTTGCCAGCAAAACATGTTTTTTTTTTTTTTAGTTAAACAATTAGTGTGTAGGTGATTAAACATTGTTCTAATTTTTTTTATTTTTTTCACGAGTCAGGAAATATTATAAATTGGATTACATTTATAATATTTCCCAGCACTGGTCACTAGATGGAGCAATTCCCAAAATTGCAGCATTGCATGTGGTAAAGCAACCACATTGCTTTATGCTGCAAAATTGGGAAAAAATCCCTCGCTCTAGTGAGCACTCAGAATCCCCCCCTCCTTTATCCTGGCTAGTGCCGGGAGAAACGAGGGGTTTGAACGGTCTAACCTCCTACACTGTGTGTCGCCATTTTTTGAGCTAACACACAGTGTAGAAGGTTTACATACACTAGTAAACACACACTGAAACACGAACATACATAGAAATCACTTACCTGCTCCAGTCGCCGCCGCTCCCTCCGGTCCGTCCGCTCCATCTGCTGCCGCTGCTCCATGTGCACAAGTCCGGAAGCCGCGACCGGAAGTAGTAATCTTACTGTCCGGCCGCGACTTCCGGTCCACAGGAAAATGGCGCCGGACGGCGCGCATTTCAAATTGGATTGTGTGGGAGCGGCGCATGCGCCGTTCCCACACATACGGCGTACACCATAGTGGATGGAACGGGCCCCGTTTGCAGCCCCTATGGGACTGGAGCTGCCGTATTCCATGTCTGTATGTGTCGTTAATCGACACATACAGAAATGGAAAAAAAAATGGCAGCCCCCATAGGGAAGAAAAAGTGTAAAAATAGAAAAAAGTAACACACAAACACACAAATAAATATAAACGTTTTTAATAAAACCCTAACATAAAACCGATATAAAAAAAATTTTTTTGGTGACACTGTTCCTTTAAAGTGTTGCCTTTGAAATCCGCACCTAAATCTGCAAGACAAATCCGCAGCATTTTTGCAAAATCCGCAGCGGAATCCGCAATGTGGATTATGTGCGGCATTGATGCAGACAGTGTCTGCAGAAATACGCCACGTCTGGCCATGCCCTAAGGGCATGACCACACGTGGCGGATTTCCTCCGCAACTGTCCGCATCAATGCCGCACAGAATCTGCGTTGCAGATTCTGCTGCGGATCTGCACAAAATGTGCAGTAAATTGATGCGCGTTCATGATAGAAATTACATCCTCGCCTAAGGACGGAGAGGATATCATTGCGCAAGCGCGGCCACCGCTAAAGGTAAATAGTGGTGGTCGGATCCCTAGACAACGAGCTACAAACAAAGAGGGACTGACAGCGACATTAAGAAAGAATATCCAGAAAACTACATTGCTGTGATAAAGTAAGGTAATTACAAAAATTAATATCTTTAGGGCATGACCACACGTGGCGGATTTCCTCCGCAACTGTCCGCATCAATGCCGCACAGAATCTGCGTTGCAGATTCTGCTGCGGATCTGCACAAAATGTGCAGTAAATTGATGCGGACTAGCTGCTGCGGACTGCGGTAAAAGTACTTCCCTTCTCCCTATCAGTGCAGGATAGAGAGAAGGGACAGCACTTTCCCTTGTGAAAGTCAAAGAAATTCATACTTACCGCCCGTTGTCTTGGTGACGCGTCCCTCCTTCGGCATCCAGCCCGATCTCCCTGGATGACGCGGCAGTCCATGTGACCGCTGCAGCCTGTTATTAGCCTGTGATTGGCTGCAGCCGTCACTTAGACTGAAACGTCATCCTGGGAGGCCGGACTGGAGACAGAAGCAGGGAGTTCTCGGTAAGTATGAACTTCATTTTTTTTTACAGATTCATGTATATTGGGATCGGTAGTCACTGTCCCGGGTGCAGAAACAGTTACTGCCGATCGCTTAACTCTTTCAGCACCCTGGACAGTGACTATTTACAGACGTCTCCTAGCAACGCTCCCGTCATTACGGGAGCCCCATTGACTTCCTCAGTCTGGCTGTAGACCTAGAAATACATAGGTCCAGCCAGAATGAAGAAATGTCAAGTTAAAAAAGCAAGACGGATCCGCAGCACACATAACATGTGCATGACAGCTGCGGACTTCATTGCGGAACTTAGAATCTCCATTGAAGTCAATGGAGAAATTCCGCCATGAGTCCGCCACTGCTCCGCAACAGACAGAGCATGCTGCGGACACCAAATTCCGCTCCGCAGCCTATGCTCCGCAGCGGAATTTTACGCCTCGTCTAAACGAACACTGCTAAATTAAAGTGTAAGTCAATGGACAAACGGCTCCGCTGCGGATTAACGCTGCGGAGTGTCCGCAGCGGAATTTAAGTGAAATTCCGCCACGTGTGAACCCAGCCTTACTGTAGTAGCAAAGTCTATGACATTTAATAAATCTCAGCCCCGAATATGCAGAAAATATCAGCAGAAAATACTGTGGAAATTTACCTGTGGTGTGGATTCTCAATCTGCAGCATGTGAATTTATCCTGCGTAAATACTGCAGAATTTCCGGGCAGAATATCCACAGCATTTACACAACAGGTGCAGGGGGCTTTACGAGGCTGTATTAATAATGTGATTCCTATTATGTACTAAGAGCAATTCCCTAATGTAACAAAATGATTGTAAGTTCCACACTTAGCATCAGATCTCCCAACTGTCCCAACAAAGCAAATCTTTATAGGAAAGAGGCGTTTCTATGTCATTTTGCATCCCCTCTCAGGAATGGAAATCATTTTGTTAATATTTCCTCCTTATTTAAGTAATTACCTAATACATCCCCAATCCAAAACTATAAGAGTCTTGTAATCCTCTATCTTACCTGATGTACAGTGCATTCGGAAAGTCTTCAGACCCTTTCACTTTTTTTACACTTTGTCATATTAAGGCCTTTTGCTAAATAAAAAACAATTCAAGTTTTTCCCCATCATTCTACACTCCATTTATTCTGCATACCCCATAATGACAAAGTGAAAACAGAATTAGATATATTTTTTTGCAAATTTATTAAAAATGAAAAGCTCAAGTTTTGCATGGATATAAGTATTCAGACTCTTTGCTATGACACTTGAAATTTAGCTCTGGGGGCCTCTCATTTCTCTAGATCATCTTTGAAATGTTTCTACACCTTGATTGGAGTCCACCTGTGGTAAATTCATTTGATTGGAAAGACACACCCCTGTCTATATAAGGTCTTACAGCTGACAATGCATATCAGAGCAAAAACCAAGTCATGAGGAGGAAAGAACTACCTGTAGAGTTCAGAGACAGGATTGTGTGGAAGCACAAATCTGGAGATTTACAAAAAGAGATCTGCTGCACTGAAATTTCCTAAGAGCACAGTGGCCTCCATAATTCTTAAATGGAAGAAGTTTGGAACAACCAGGACTCTTCCTAGAGCTGGCCGTCCCACCAAACTAAGTAATCGGGAGAGAAGTACCTTGGTTAGAGAGGTGTCCAAGAACTCAATGATCACTCTGGCTGAGCTCCAAAGATCCTTTGTGCAGATGGGAGAAATTTCCAGAAGGTCAACCATCACTGCTCATCACCTGCCCAATACCATCCCTACAGTGAAGCATGGTGGTGGCGGGCATCATGCTGTGGCAGTGTTTTTCAGCGACTGGGACAGGGAGACTGGTCAGGTTAGAGGGAAAAATTAATGGAGCAAAGCACAGAAAAAATTCTTAATGAAAATCTGATCCAGAGTTCTCTGGAACTCAGACTGGGCCGAAAGTTCACCTTCCAACAAGACAATGACCATAAGCACACAGCCAAGACAACATAGGAGTGGCTTAGAGACAACTCTGTGAATGTCCTTGAGTGGCCCAGCCAGAGCCCTGACTTGAAACCACTCAAACATCTCTGGAGAGACCTGAATATGGCTGTCCACCGACGGTCCCCATCCAGCCTGACAGAGCTTGAGAGGATCTGCAGAGAAGAATGTCAGAAAATCCCCAAATCCAGGTGTGCAAACCTTGTGGCATCAAACCCAAGAAGACTGGAGGTTGTTATCGCAGCAAAAGATACATCAACTAAGTACTGAGTAAAGGGTCAAAATACTTATGTCAATGCAATATTTTAGTTTTTCCTTTTCAATAAATTAGCAAAGATCACTAACATTCTGTTTTCTTCGTCATTATGAGGTATTGAGTGTAGAGTGATGGAGAAAACTTTTTCTTCTTTTTTAGCACAAGGCCTCAACATAACAAAATGTGAAAAAATTTAAAGGGTCTGAAGACCTTCCAAATGCATTCTACATTGGTGGGGTGGCATGGCCACTGAAGACAGTCAGTGTGTAGCTAGCTAGGAGACACACCAAAAGGCCAAGAAGATGGGGAAAAATCCCAATCTGTTGATCTCCATAACAGTTAGGGTATGTGCACACGTAGTGACCAAAAACGTCTGAAAATACGGAGCTGTTTTCAAGGGAAAACAGCCCCTGATTTTCAGACGTTTTTTGAGCAACTCACGTTTTTCGCTGCGTTTTTGCGGCGTTTTTTATGTCCGTTTTTGGAGCTGTTTTCATTGGGGTCTATGAGAAAACGGCTCCAAAAACGTCCAAAGAAGTGCCCTGCACTTCTTTTGCCGAGGCTGTATTTTTACGCGTCGTCGTTTGACAGCTGTCAAACGACGACGCGTAAATTACAGGTCGTCTGCACAGTACGTCGGCAAACCCATTCTAATGAATGGGCAGATGTTTGCCAACGTATTGGAGCCGTATTTTCAGACATAAAACGAGGCATAATACGCCTCGTTTACGTCTGAAAATAGGTCGTGTGAACCCAGCCTTAGAAGTCGCCAATAAATCAGCAATTCACACTCTGTGTCAATTCACAGAAAGAAAAACTGGGCAGCTGTTGGGGGAATATTTATAGCCCCTCTCCTCTCTGTGACATCATAGCTCAGTGATGCTGTCATGATGTCACAGTAAGGCCAGTTCTGCTGCTGTTAGGGGAATTCATAATCTCTCAGCTCTCTGTGACATCATAGCTCAGTGGTGTCATCATGATGTCACACTAAGTTCAGTTCTGCTCTGTAGCTGCCATGGTTTAGTATCCGCTATGAACTTATTTCTATTATGGGCTTTACAGACCATAGAACAAAAGTCATTGATGTAGTGACATTTCAGCAGCTTTTTTCACAGAGGTCAATGTAAGATCACCTGTTACACTGTGCTAATAAAAAGTATTTACTAGCATTTCCACTGACTTTTCCATGTTATTCTGGTGAGAGCATTGTATCACAGGGGACTGAATTTGGTAAAACAAATCTCTACAAAGTGATTTGAATTTAATATAATTACTTACCCTTTGGCCTCATTCACACGACAGGGTTTCCCGTCCGGGTGCCGGCCGTTCATAAATCGTCCGGCACCCGGCTGCATTAGGAATAATAGACCCCTAATGGGGCTATTCACACGACCGATTTTTTTGACGGCCGGGAAAACCGGCCGTCAAAAAATAGGGCATGCTCTATTTTCGGCCCGGTACCCGGCCGCCCGGCTCCCATAGAAGTCTATGGGGCCGGGTAATACACGGCCATCACCGGAATGTGTCCCGAGTGATGGCCGGGTTTTCCGTGGCTTGCGCTCTATCTCCTCCTCCTCACAGCGCAGAGTGCATGTGAGGAGGAGGAGTTAATGCCATTCGGACGAATGGCTGTACGCTGTACACTGTGTGGCAGGGCCGGGGTGTACAGCAGGTGGAAGGGAGCGCTGCGCTGGCTCCCTTCCCCTGCTTGTTAAAAGCGCCCTGGCCCAGCGACACCTTCGATGGCGCCGCTAGCAGCTGCTGCTGCTGCGGCTGCTACTACTGTAGCGACGCCACTATAGCAGAGCAGGAAGGTATCTCCCCGCTCTGATATGTGCTAGCCCCACTTTAGCTCCTTGAAGGAGCGGAATCCCTGTGTTTTCGGGGATTCCGCTCCTGGACAGAGCGCTTGATGTCTCTGTCCATATCTGGGCAGTGACATCAGGGGAAACTCCTGAAGCGAAATCCCCGAACACATGGGGATTCCCCTTCAGGAGTTGCCGCTGATGTCACTGTCCAGATCTGCCCGGCCCGGAACGGATGCAAAACTTTATGCAAACCGGCCGGGCAAAATGGCCGATTTTACCGGCCGACACTCGGGCTCGGGCGGGACCCGGTCGTGTGAATCCCGCCTTTGATGTTGCAGCCTCTGGACTGCAAATGTTTTTTTTTTTCGTTTTTGTCTACCTTCATTCTGACCATTTTGCTGTACATTTAAATTAGCGTTTAATTTATGAAATTGTTTGTATATTGTTTTCTTTTTTTACGCTCTTCATCATTCACCATAAATACTATGTTATTGTTCGCGTTTGGAGAGCTTTTTTTTGTATAGTAACTTTATTTTCTTTTTGTTTCCCCAATATAAGACTGTGAACATAAAAACAAAAAGCATGGCACCACATAGTGCAGATCAATCAGGTTTAGGTGAAATGTCAGAAGTGAATTATGCTCAAACAGGTAGTGCTTGGAAAATGTAATCAGAGAATCCACAAATGCTGCTGCCGAGATCCACACCGGTAAACCATACGGTCACCGCTTGTTAGGATATAGGAGGGTAATTGAAAAAGGGAGGATCCTGCAAGGTGCTGCTGCGTGGCTGCTTGTGAAGTATTGACAGTGATAAATGTAATAAAACAGGATTGTCTCTATTATGGGGGGCAGTAGCTGCCACTATTATGGAGGCAGTAGCTTTCACTGTTATGAGGCAGTAGCTGTCATTATAATGGGAGCAGAAGCAATCACTATTGTGGGGGACAGTAGCTGTCACTTCTAAGGGTCTCTGTATGTCACTTCATGGTGGGCTTTGGTTGTAACAGATAATACCAGTTAAACCATATCTGAACACAAGGCCAAAAGTGAGAGAGTATATAGATAGATGAATATATACCGTCTAAATCTAAGAAAAGTACAATACCGTAATAAAAAGTAATAATCGACCTGGCAGGAGTCATGCAAACCAAAAATACTCAATACGCAAATGTATTATATTAAAACATACATTTTATTAGATACATCTTAAAATCTACAGAAGTAAAAATAAAGATATAGAACAACACCAAGCCAGTGCACACTTCCAACTAAATACACAAAAATAGCACATGTATCAATACAAATCCAGCTAAGTATATAAAGTGCAAGATGCAGTATTAGTAGTAGTAGTAGTAGTAGTAGTAGTAGTAGTAGTAGTAGTAGTAGTAGTAGTAGTAGTAGTAGTAGTAGTAGTAGTAGTAGTTATTCTATCATAGGTACTGCTTATATGTGACTATCAGATACATACATTACATACAAAAAATAAACAAAGAAAAGAGAAGGTAATCCATATATCTAGATACAGTCACAAAGACAATATAGCAAAGGAGTGTATGTACACCTATATCCTATCATGGGTTTACTGATATGAACAACGTCATTTCACTTTATTACGCTATTACCACTAAAAATAGTGTCTAAAAAAAAGTATGGTGCACAAGTCACTACATAAGATAAGGCAACTCACCTAAAAATGAGTGTTCAGAGTGTCACCGACTGCCTTGACGCACGTTTCTCTCAAGTCTTCCTCAGGAGGCGTGGAGAAACGAAGAAGGAGGATATAACACCCAATCAATATATATATATATATATATATATATATATATATACATATATATATATATATATATATATATATATATATATGTATATATATATATATATATATATATATATATATATATATATGTATATATATATATACACACACACACACCAATATTGTCTTTATTAAATATCTACATGACCATTTCACCCCATCAGTAACCAATTCACCCCTTATGTGACCTGTGTCCAGTAATTGAGTCCTACTCCTAGATTGCAAGCTTCCTGAGTTTCTTATAGTTAGCAATTCCATCTGCCATCTAGATTTTCCCCTCTGTAGGTGGAGTACCATCACAATCTTTTACAGCAGGGTTGCACTGTTCAGTTCGAAGCAGATGTTTTTTGGTTTTTTTCATTTGTTAAGCGGTGAGGTTGCACATTGATGTTGGGCAATAAGGTCTAGCATTATTTAATTGTATCCCAATGGTGTTTGATGGGCTTTCAGAGCTTAGGAAAAATACAGAATAATATATATGTGTCTGAATGCTTACCCGGTGATGCAACCATACTTTAGAAGTAGTTATTTTTAATTATTATTATGTTGCCAAGCTCTGTGCAGCACTGTTGGTTTCATTTTGCTAGGGCTTGCGGTGGGTGAGATTGGCCTCTTTTTACAGCTTTATACATACCCTCTATTACAAGGTGTAAGGTAGTGCTGTAATTACTCACTGTCTGGTACTAGAACGCAGCACTGCTGTTCTGCTGCTAGACTCTGCTCTATGTGCTACCAAAAACTATTATTCCGTCTCCACCTAATGTTTTTCAACGGCGACGACCTGGCTGTATGTTTTATATGTATCAGCTAGCAATTGTATGGGTAAAGTGATCAATACCCTCATTTCAAAGGCATGTTCACAAGTAGTTTACCATCTACAGTATAACCCTCAATATATTTATATATAGGCCGGAGCAGAATTAGACAGGGCTTTTTAGGTTAAAGTGGGGCTTGTGAATTGGATTCCTCATGTGATGGGCAGCCATATATATATATATAGTACGGTGCAAAAGTTTTAGGCAGTTGTGGAAAAATGGTGCAAAGTGAGAATGCATTTATCAATTAAAAAAATGCTAAATGAATGAAAAGAAGATAAATCTAAATCAAATCAATATTTGGTGTGACCACCCTTTTCCTTCAAAACAGCATCAATTCTTGTAGGTACACTTGCATACAGATTTTGAAGGTACTCGGCAGGAAGGTTGTCCCAAACATCTTGGAGAACTAACCACAGATCTTCTGTGGGTGTAGGCTTTCTCAAATGCTTCTGTCTTTTCATGTAATCTCAGACAAACCCGATGATGTTGAGATCAGAGCAATGTGGGGCCATATCTCTACTTCCAGGGCTCCTTGTTCTTCTTTATGCTAAATATAGTTCCTAATGACATTGGCTGTATGTTTGGGGCTGGTTGCATGAAGGATAAGTATCTGCCTGTATTTCTGCCTGAGGACACCATTAATCCTGACCAAATCCCGAACTCCATTTGCTGAAATGTAGCTTCAAACTTGCAAGGAACCTCCACAATGCTTCACTGTTGCCTGCAGACACTCATTATTGTAGCGCTCTCCAGTCCTTTGACGAACAAATTGCCTTCTGTTACAGCAAAAAAAATTAAACATTTTGACTCATCTGTCTAGAGCACCTGCTGCCATTTTTCTGCGCTTTCTATGTTTTAGCGCACAATCGAGTCGCTTGGCCTTGTTTCCACATCAAAGTTATGGCTTTTTGGCCGCAATTCTTCCATGAAGACAACTTCCGGACAGACTTCTCTGAACAGTAGATGGGTATAGCTGGGTCCCAGTGTTTTCTGCCAATTCTGAGGTAATGGCACTGCTGGACATCTTCCAATTTTGAAGGGAAGTAAGCATGATGAATCTTTGATCTGCTGCACTAAGTTTCCTTGGCCGACCACTGTATCTACGGTCCTCAACGTCGGCCTTTTCTTTGTGCTTCTTCAAAACAGCTTGAACGGCACATCTTGAAACCCCAGTCTGCTTTGAAACTTTTGCATGGGAGAGACCTTGCTGATGCAGTATAACTACCGTGTGTCTTTTTGCTGTGCTGAGTCTTGCCATGGTGGACCTGTGACATCTTCCACAACCTCAACTTTGTAGCAGAGTTTGGCTGTTCCTAACCCAGTTTTAAGTCTCCTACACAGCTTTTTCTGTTACAGTTAATGACTGTGTTTCAACCTACATATGAAAATTATGATCATTATCATCTATTTGGTATAATTGATTGATCATACACCTCACTATAATCCTAAAAAAATCATAACTTTGTGCAAGTTCACGTAGAAAAATGTATGCTGTTTTGAACGCAAAGGGTGGTCACATCAAATATTGATTTGATTAAGATTCATATTGTCTTCATTTACTTTGTATTTTGTTAATTGATGAAAAAAAATTGCATATCTTTCTTTGAAAGCAGTCTTAATTTGCAGCAGTTTTCCACAGCTTCCTAAAACTTTTACACAGTATTGTGTATATATATATATATATATATATATATATATATATATATATATATATATATACATATTCTCTGCTGTATATTTGCAGTCACAGGTGTTCTTGCAGCTGCATACACGTTTTGTATTATTTTGTTGGAATGTGCTGTTCAAATTTTTCTTGTGTTTATGCGATTCATATATGTGGGGTTAGTGACTGCCTCCATCTTTGTTCTTGCTCTCCCCATTCTGTCCTGGCTGATTTTAATTAGTTTAGTGCTGGTTTCTACCATCCCCAGATATATATGTAGGCTTAGTCCCAGTTCTGGGTGCATGTGCAGAGTAGTACCCCACCTTACAGAGGTCGCCTTGTCGTGGCAGGTGGGCAAACACTTTTTGATCAAAATGTGCACTAAGAACCTCCCTATTTGTAAGTAGATGTAGCAGTAATGCATATTTATTTATATTTAGTGGCTTAGGTGACATAAAGCCCAGTTGAAAGGTATTTACTAATAATAGCTTATTTTAATATTTTGAGAGGGAAGATGGCAAGAATTGTGCACGCATTTTACACTTTTTTTTTTTACATTTGCTATGAGCAGCCAAACATTTGAATCGAAAATTCGCTTTTTTGCTTTCTCCGTTTGAAATGTGGCACAAGCTACATCTCTTCGTAAACCTACATCGTCAATTTTGTCAAGAGAGAAAAAGTCACAAAACAAAATGTGCAATTGTATTGGCGCAATTTATTTCCGAAGACTAGCGTAAACTGGATAATACATGTGGGCTATTCTTTAAAACTGTGGCTAGAGTAACCAGTGTACTTCCATTTTTTATCATTTTCTGGAAAAAACCTGGAAAGGTCTGTTCATTTTGTGTTTGAATTTTGATCACTCATAAAGTAAAAGTACATACGTATTGCGCCTATACAAAATATTCACCATATTATAGTGGTTGTAATTTAGCCTTGGAACTAATTTAGCTTTTATTTAAAAAAAATAAGTAGCCTTACAGCCATAGCAAGTGACTTAGTTGTTTGGAGTGTTCTTTTTACAGAGAAACGGACTCATCCATAGATAGACCTTCCAGATACAGGTGTGCTGCATATTTACTGTAATCCTTGGCTGCAAATATGCAATTTCTATAGCAAAGGTCCAGTGATAACTATGCGTGTCACAGTAATGAGGATGAAATGTTATACTTTCAATTTAAGCACTTTCTATCCATAAACAGTTATGTGGTTTGTTTATTCCTGTTGCTTATATAGATCCAACATATTCTGCAGCGCTGTAGAGGGGTTGTCATCACTCATTGGCCCCTGTGGGGCTCACACTTTAAATTCTCTATCTGTATGTTTTTGGAATATGACAGTAAGCCATTGTATCTGGAGTAAACCCATGGAGAACACACAAACTCTATGCAGATATTGTCCTTGGTCGTATTCAAACCCAGGACCCCAGTGCGGCAAAGCAAGAGTACTAACCACTGGGCCACCAAGCAATTCAACGTATCTATCTATAGTATATCTAGAGCCTTGAATACAACTTTGAATACGAATGGTTCTTTTGTAATGCGGGTTAGGAAGTAAAATGTTACGTTAGTTCTTCGAGTTACAGTTATACCTCAAAGGCTCCTCTCTAGGTAAGGCTTACATGGGAGGAGGGAAATGAACAGCTCTTCAATTATATTGCAAATTGCCACTCACGGCAGTTGATATAAAATAGTTAAGAAGACTATTTTACAACCAAGCAGAGCAATTGAGGGGTTAACAATCAATTACAGCAGGCAGGAATGCTAAGCACATAATGTCTCCCCCATGGCCTTTTCAACCGAACCCATAAACATTCCAATTAGGCAGCCAATTAAAATGAGAAAGAGTCCTTCTGAATTATATAGCAGTTGGAGGCTGCCGTGGCCCTTTTTGGAGTTGACAGCTAGTGAAAGCTTTTCACTGGATTTCAACTAGAGAGAGCAAAAGAATGAAGTGAATCAGTGACGTTTGAAAAGCCTGTGTGAAGGGGCAGTACTGTGATAATGGGTCTTCAGTAGAAGTGACACTGAGCCATTAGCGAACTATGGAAAGCTTTGTTATGCTAAGAGGAGGACATTATTGAACGTGGAGGAGCCCATTGACTAGCTGTGACAAAAAAAACTTTAATTTTATCATTTTATAGCTGTTTTGGCTAGAAGGGGAGGGAATGGGTGGATGTTGTTAAACTGTGTGAATTGCCACTTTTTTTGTGAGGGCGGCAGGAATGGGATATTTAATTAGGTTGTTTTAAAACAAGGAACAGCACTCCCATTTCTCACACTTTTACTGTACATTTTGGACAGAGGGCAAACTTAAAAGTCATAGAGAATTCCGATCATAGTCAAGGATGTACGATATTCTTTCTTTATAGACTAAGTGATAAAAAGAAAATTTTATATAATAGCAACATATGTAAAGCCAATTATAAACTCTAAAAAAATATATGGCGAAATAACATTTTACATATGCTGTTTTGAAAATGAACGACACGTCTTTAAATAAAGTCAGGGGAAAACCAACATTACAACAACAACAAAAAATCTATGTAGAACAGATAAAAAAGTAAATGGTACGAAACCACCAGACACTAATAATAGCTGTACCATGACAAAAATATTTAAGAGTAAATATACAAGTGAAAGAAAACAGTGTAAGAAAAATCCATGGTTAACCAGACGTTCTAAAAATGGTACATACCATTTTAGATTACATTTATACATAGAGATACAGTAAGTGAAGACAAATAGGCAAAATAAACATTTAACAAGTTATACATTGAAAAAAAGAAAAAAAGCTTCCTGAAACTCCAGGTTTGCTACTTTTTACTTAGTAGTGGGAAAAAGCCATAAAAACTATAGATAGGACACTACAGCATAACATTGGAAAATGAAGCTATTAAATAAATCTAAGATCTCATGCGCAGGAAGCCATAGTTGGCACTATGGTGTCTCTGTATGGCACCATACTATGGAGATAATGCTTCTAGGAGAGAAAACCTCAGTAGTACAGCATCCAAAGCAGTGTAAGCATGGACTGTGGCAGGGGCGGACACATGCAACTGAGGGCTGTTTTGCAAAAAACAGCATGTGGCCCTCCTTCCACCAGCATACCCGCAACAACAAAAACATTTTTTTTGCTTGCAGACGGACAGAGGCTCTTAATTTCCTCAGTAGTGATGGTACCATCTCAGGTAGTCTAAGGTAGTTAAGGGGTTAATGGTAGCAACCCTTGTGATCTAGGATGGTAAAGGGGCTTATGTTTATATCCCTGGTAGTATAGAGCAGTGAACAGATTAATACTAAAATCCCTGGTCTCTTTATTATGGGACTGTTACTTTGTTTTATGTAATGACAGGGAAGTGTATGGCACTATCTACAGGGGGGCACTGGCACTATCTACAAGAAGGTGGTGTGTGGCACTATCTACAGGGGGCACTGGCACTATCTGCAGGAAGGTGGTGTGTGTGGCACTATCTACAGAGGGTGTTTGGCACTATATACAGGGGGTGTGCACTATGTACAGGGTGCACTGTGGCACTATGTACAGGGGGCACAGTGGCACTATCTACAGGGGGCACAGTGGCACTATCCACAGGGGGCACGGTGGCACTATCTACAAGGGGCTGTGTGGCAATACCTACAGGCAGATGTGTGGCACTATCTACAGGGGGTGTCTGACAGTATTTTAAAGGGGCATTGTGTGGCATTGTCTACAAGGGGCCGCAGATTCAAGGTCCGAATTGCCTAAGGCAAATCTGACCCGTTTGAATATAGCCTTACTGTTGGTCAGTCATTTATCTATGCCTTATCTACACATAAACCCCAGTGATGCAGTTTTCTCCTGCCTGCAGGTCTCATTTTTTGATTATGTATTTGTTTCGTTTTAGAATACGTCAATAAAGATGTAATGTGATGTATATTTTTGGTTATTGGAACTCATTGATTTTAAAGGTTGTGATTATCACTTTGAGTATCGCCTATATGATGGCCATTGTTATCATACAAACAAAGAGGTTACAGCACCAGAATAAATAGCAAAAAATGTGTAGGAGTGCAAAGCCCACCAGGACTGGATCCAACCATCCCACACAATGGCAACAAAGAGGAATCCAGGCAGCACATCCAAAATCAAGGAACTTGATTGAACATGCTTGAGAAAGGCTCTGAGGAGCTGAAACGTCACATGGGTGAATAAAAGTTCCTTGATTTTTGGATGTGCTGCCTGAATTCCGCTTTGTTGCCCTTGTTACCAGATACACCGTTGGAGTCTTGTTGTCATACAGAATGTGTATATATCCTGCTATATAATTTGGTGTGAATAACATCCCTGGTAGTTTGTGTGCCGTAAAGGAGATAAAAGAACACTCCGGTCAAAAATGAAAAATCCGCCAGCACTTGGATTTTATATACGTTCCTTACTTTTCCATTGTAGTCTTTGGGCTTCCTGTTATTTGCTGTTACTACAGATTCCCTACATTGCAGCATCAAGTGACTGCTATCTCCATGACACCATGACATGACTTTGTGACTCCTATCTCTTGCTCCTCCATCTGTGCTTGTAGACTGAGTCTCTGTGATTGGATCTATGAGAGACCCATGGAGATTGTGAGCAGAGAGCGAGGGAAGCATGATACTTATTTTAAAACCCCATGTGGCCAGAGTAACCCTCACCCACTATGGGCCCCTGTGCAACTGAATAGGCTGTATAGGTTTAATGTTCACCCCTGGACTGTGGTCATCAGGGCCTCCACACTGACAAAGTAGTCATTTTACCCATACATTATAATAGGAGGCCTACAGAGATACATTAGGGTCCCATAGACTTATACAGTGAAGGAAATAAGTATTTGATCCCTTGCTGATTTTGTAAGTTTGCCCACTGTCAAAGACATGAACAGTCTAGAATTTTTAGGCTAGGTTAATTTTACCAGTGAGAGATAGATTATATTTAAAAAAAAACAGAAAATAACATAGTCAAAATTATATATATTTATTTGCATTGTGCACAGAGAAATAAGTATTTGATCCCCTACCAACCATTAAGAGTTCAGCCTCCTCCAGACCAGTTACACGCTCCAAATCAACTTGGTGCCTGCATTAAAGACAGCTGTCTTAAATGGTCATCTGTATAAAATACTCCTGTCCACAGACTCAATTAATCAGTCTGACTCTAACCTCTACAACATGGGCAAGACCAAAGAGCTTTCTAAGGATGTCAGGGACAAGATCATAGACCTGCACAAGGCTGGAATGGGCTACAAAACCATAAGTAAGACGCTGGGTGAGAAGGAGACAACTGTTGGTGCAATAGTAAGAAAATGGAAGACATACAAAATGACTGTCAATCGACATCGATCTGGGGCTCCATGCAAATTCTCACCTCGTGGGGTATCCTTGATCCTGAGGAAGGTGAGAGCTCAGCCGAAAACTACACGGGGGGGAACTTGTTAATGATCTCAAGGCAGCTGGGACCACAGTCACCAAGAAAACCATTGGTAACACATTACGCCGTAATGGATTAAAATCCTGCAGTGCCCGCAAGGTCCCCCTGCTCAAGAAGGCACATGTACAGCAGGCCCGTCTGAAGTTTGCAAATGAACATCTGGATGATTCTGAGAGTGATTGGGAGAAGGTGCTGTGGTCAGATGAGACTAAAATTGAGCTCTTTGGCATTAACTCAACTCGCCGTGTTTGGAGGAAGAGAAATGCTGCCTATGACCCAAAGAACACCGTCCCCACTGTCAAGCATGGAGGTGGAAACATTATCTTTTGGGGGTGTTTCTCTGCTAATGGCACAGGACTACTTCACCGCATCAATGGGAGAATGGATGGAGCCATGTACCGTCAAATCCTGAGTGACAACCTCCTTCCCTCCACCAGGACATTAAAAATGGTTCGTGGCTGGATCTTCCAGCACGACAATGACCCGAAACCTACAGCCAAGGCAACAAAGGAGTGGCTCAAAAAGAAGCACATTAAGGTCATGGAGTGGCCTAGCCAGTCTCCAGACCTTAATCCCATCGAAAACTTATGGTGGGAGCTGAAGATCCGAGTTGCTAAGCGACAGCCTCGAAATCTTCATGATTTACAGATGATCTGCAAAGAGGAGTGGGCCAAAATTCCATCTAACATGTGTGCAAACCTCATCATCAACTACAAAAAATGTCTGACTGCTGTGCTTGCCAACAAGGGTTTTGCCACCAAGTATTGTCTTGTTTGCCAAAGGGATCAAATACTTATTTCTCTGTGCACAATGCAAATAAATATATATAATTTTGACAATGTGATTTTCTGTTTTTTTTTAAATATAATCTATCTTTCACTGGTAAAATTAACCTAGCCTAAAAATTCTAGACTGTTCATGTCTTTGACAGTGGGCAAACTTACAAAATCAGCAAGGGATCAAATACTTATTTCCTTCACTGTATTAGTGTTATATTTCAGCTCCATACAACTGGAGGTTCACAAAGCCGTAATGCAACTGTGTTCTTGAGGCCTAACAAAGAGTAGGGAGGAAATAAAATAAAATAAAAAGCCTTGTTCCCATCTGAAGCTTGTGTTGGTTAGAAGCCACTGTTTGTTCCTATTCCTTTTAGTGCTCGTGGTCCTTCCCACGTAAATAGTGAAGTGGGAATGTTTTTGAACAGGCTGTGGCGCACTGCTTTGTCCTAGGTGAGCGTGAATGATTAAACCGTGATTAAGCTCTCATAGGTAGTTATGAATACCAGACTGCATGCTTTCTTCTTTTCTTTTTTTTTGTTGATGGATTGACCTTGGTAAACTTTAAACCTCTAGTTGTTGGGAAACTCCAAGTACAGATTACAAATGTTATTGTACAATTTTTGCTAGCTTTACTAAACTGAATAAAAGGGGCTGTATATTGAGTAGCCATGTGGCTGATGTTCTTAGTGACTGTTTTTAAGTGTGAAGTTGTCCCGGATTAGAAACATGGCTTCTTTCTTCCTGAAACAGCACTACACCTGTCCATAGGTTGTGTCCGGTATTGCAGCTAAGCTCCAATGAAGTGGATGAGGCTGAGCTACAATACAACGCAGAAACCAGACAAAGAAAGTAAATATTTAACACATTGTTTTACTTATTCCTGCATTTACTCAAAGGAAAGGTATTACGACATAGTTTTTTTTATTTGATAGGTAAATAAAATGTGCAACACGTTCCCTTTAATAAACAAAGTTGTTGGTCACCCATGGCACTTTTGTGACATTTGGGGATTTGTCATAGGATCTACAAAAAAAATAAATAGGTAGAGATTTTTTTTTATTTTGGTAATTACCTTTTAAAATTTAAATGCACTAAGCTGCGCCATGTATTGTCCTCTTGTCCGTATCCCCTGCGCAGAGTACGTTCCTCCCTTAATGATGTCATCACACAACTAGAACATGCCTAGCTACCAGGCAGTTCACTGGAAAACTATTAATGTGTTTTCTACAATAAAATGTATAAATGATGTGCTTTGTATTTTTATTAGTTAACGGCAAGGGTGGAACAAGCTATCTTGGTGCCCAAGACAAAGATTTTTAGAATGCACCCTCACCCACAGTCCCTAAAGTTTAGTTCCATTTCAGATGGCTAATATTCAGCCCACGTGCATGTTATGTCTTCACATGTAACGTGTGGCCCTCAGCAAGGTGATGAGGATAGTGCTCTGTGCAGGCGTGTCGCGGCAAAGATGGAATGAAGTAGGATTCAACTTTACTTAGAGTGACGTTATTAGCGAAACTGGCCGTAGTAGGCAAACAAAGTTAATTTCTTCTCAATATGAGAGAAGCACAAGCACCATCAGGCACATAGATGATGGTTGGTTGCCTGCTTGTCTGTCGCAGACAGGGCCAAGGGCGCCTCTCCCTGATGCAGGGGTTGGTCCGGCAATATATAGCCTAGGAGGCCTCAAATGGCTTAGTGCTTGCTGTTTGTGGGAAGGCTCGTGCCTGTATCCATCACTGCTCGCACAACTCATGCACCCGAGGGAAGGCTCCTGCCTGTCACCCGCAACTTGCCTAAGAACCTATTTCACAGGCTCAAAGAAAAGTTTCATCCCAATTTGCACCTAGACACAGCTCTCCAACGCTTATGCAGCAGCTCTCCAACACACACACACACTCTCTCTCTCTTAGATAGTGCAGCCCAGTTCTCTCCCAATCTTCCACTTGACACTGAACACTGGTTGGCAGAAAAATTGCATTAGGCGCCACCCCCAGCATGATGATACAGCGTAGCTATGCTGCATATCAGCAAGAGATGAGATATGAAGGGAGGACAGCAAACCTTACATACAGACACAGACTGGTAAACTCTGTGCCTGGCCGGTTGACAGAAATTTTCATCCCATAATAGTTCCCATGCCTGACAGGAAGTGGTTGCTTCTTGTGTAAAAACTCTGGTGCACAAACAACTGATCTTACAATTATAGGGCAACACACAGTTACTGTATTTAATGTATCAGAAAGACTAACAAAATAACATGTTTGACTGGGAATAAACGTAATAATTTGTTGTACCGTTTTAGCAGCAGTACCTGGAGCTAGACACTTCCTTTATTTTAATATCAGTTTTCCAGTCTTAGAAATGTTCATTTTGTTTTTCTTGCAGAGTTGCTTTAAAGCAAATGTACAGCAATCCCCCAAAATATACCTATTAGTGGAATTGCTACTAGTTGAAGCAGAGCAGCCATAGTGATGGCATTCAACACAACACGGCATCCTTCTCCTCTTCACATTGACAAAGCAACGGTCTAGAATTTGTGGTCTATTAGGTAGAACTGCCAAATTATATCTCTGCAGTAGCAGATGACAATGGTTGTTTAGAGTTTTCTCTACTTATCAGTACTTTGCATTTAATGAAATTCTAATTTCCAAATTGTCCATTGCTTTATGTCTAAGCTCCTTGGGTCTACAATAAATTCTCTATCTATACTTCCAAAGGACTCTGGAGAGCAAAGGGGTGTATATTGTTTTTCAAGAAATTCAAATGCCAGTTTTACAGACTCCTTTTTAACTTTTATACAAAGTAAAATTTTTACTATCTCTGTGAAATTGTTGTTGATTGATTTTTTTGTAGGTGGAGTTAATCATTTCAGTAGTACCAGATTTATATCTCAGGAGCAAGAAACAAACAGTAGATTAATACAACCAACACATCACATATTAGAATGGATGACATATACAAAATAGTATTTAGCAGAACGCAATAGTCTATCAGATCCTGTGGAGACCTACTAAAATCAAGGTCATCACAAAAGACTGAACTGCAGATGGCTTCAAAACCTCTATTAACCCCTTTCTGACATCCACCATATATACAGTCTACGGCAGAGGTCGGAGTGGGGAGTATGGAGCGGGCTTATGGGCTGAGCCCGCTCCATAAAACGAGCGTGTCAGCTGTATCTCACTATCGTCGGGTGGCGAATGAAAGTCCTGAGCTCTAGCACCTTTGTACACCTATTAAGCCCTGCCGGAGGCTTATTAGGTGCCTGTCAGAATCACGATATACTGCAATACATTAGTATTACAGTATATTGTCTGAGCGATCCAACATTGCTGGTTCAAGTCCCCTAGGGGGTCTGTTAAAAACAGTTAAATCAAGTTTTTTTTTCATATATAGAAAAAAAAATAGAAATATTGAAAGTTAAAGAAAAAACCTTTTCACATTTTTCCCCAGAAGCAATGTAAAAAAGAAAAAAACATTAACATAACTGGCATTACTGTGTCCATAAAAGTCCAAACTATCACAATATAACACCATAAAAAACACCGTAAAAAAATAAATAAATGCCAGAATTGCTATATTTTAGTCACCTTCTGAAAAAGATGGAATAAAAAGTGATCTCCTGTACCCTAAAATGGTTCCCATAGAAACTACAGCTTGTCCTGCAAATATAAACCCTCATATCATTAAATCAACTGAAAAATAAGAATTTATGGCTCTCAGAATATGGTGACACAAAACAAATTTTATTTTTAGCACCTAGTTTTCTTCCTTCTAAAGGTAGTAAAACATAAAATAAACTATATAAAATTGGTATCACTGTAATCGTATTGACCCGCAGAATAGAGTTAACTAGTTGTTTTTACCGCTCGGTGCCATAAAAACAAACCCCCCCCCCAAAAGGAAGGATTTTTATACATTATATGGTACAATAAATGGTGCCACGAAAAACGATAACTTGTCCCGCAAAAATCAAGCTCTCAAATGACTTTATCAACGGAAAAATAAAAAAGTTATGGCTTTTGGAATGTGGGGAGGAAAAAACAAAATGAAAATCCAAAAACTGGCTGCGGTGGGAAGAAGTTAATAATTATCACATTAAATATTGACTGTCTCTCTGTTTGACTCACTTAGACCCTAAATACTTCAAATAAAAAGGCAGTGAATGTTTTTAATGTGATAGTAATTAAAGGCTATGTAGACCTTTAAAATCGTTTTTTTTTATAAAAATGTCTATCAGTGTGTTTTGTGCAACTTTCTGAACTGAAGGGTTCCGTGACAGTGGGTCCTGCGCAGAAGCCATCTGTTATCGATCACATTACGATCTTAGATGTGATCGGTAACAGCTCGATCCTGCCGCTGTCACTGAACCGTCAATCCCGCTGACCCGATGGATTCAGGTTTCAGCGCTAGATACAGTTGCTCTGTATACAGGATACAAAGCAGCTGTATCTCAAAAAGTAAAAATATTTTTTAATAAAAAGTATTTAGAAAGTTGCACAAAACACCAAGACGTTTTTATTAAAAAAAGAAAAACAAAAGAATTTCAAAGGTGTCCATTTAAAGGGTTATTCCCATCTACAAAAATCTAGCTATTAAGCTCACCCTTCTAAGGCTGGGTTCACACGTGGCGGAATTTCACTTAAATTCCGCTGCGGACACTCCGCAGCGTTAATCCGTAGCGGAGCCGTTTCTCCATTGACTTACACTTTAATTTAGCAGTGTTCGTTTAGACGAGGCGTAAAATTCCGCTGCGGAGCATAGGCTGCGGAGCGGAATTTGGTGTCCGCAGCATGCTCTGTCTGTTGCGGAGCAGTGGCGGACTCATGGCGGAATTTCTCCATTGACTTCAATGGAGATTCTAAATTCCGCAATGAAGTCCGCAGCTGTCATGCACATGTTATGTGTGCTGCGGATCCGTCTTGCTTTTTTAACTTGACATTTCTTCATTCTGGCTGGACCTATGTATTTCTAGGTCTACAGCCAGACTGAGGAAGTCAATGGGGCTCCCGTAATGACGGGAGCGTTGCTAGGAGACGTCTGTAAATAGTCACTGTCCAGGGTGCTGAAAGAGTTAAGCGATCGGCAGTAACTGTTTCTGCACCCGGGACAGTGACTACCGATCCCAATATACATGTATCTGTAAAAAAAAATGAAGTTCATACTTACCGAGAACTCCCTGCTTCTGTCTCCAGTCCGGCCTCCCAGGATGACGTTTCAGTCTAAGTGACGGCTGCAGCCAATCACAGGCTAATAACAGGCTGCAGCGGTCACATGGACTGCCGCGTCATCCAGGGAGATCGGGCTGGATGCCGAAGGAGGGACGCGTCACCAAGACAACGGGCGGTAAGTATGAATTTCTTTGACTTTCACAAGGGAAAGTGCTGTCCCTTCTCTCTATCCTGCACTGATAGGGAGAAGGGAAGTACTTTTACCGCAGTCCGCAGCAGCTAGTCCGCATCAATTTACTGCACATTTTGTGCAGATCCGCAGCAGGAAATCCGCCACGTGTGGTCATGCCCTAAAGATATTAATTTTTGTAATTACCTTACTTTATCACAGCAATGTAGTTTTCTGGATATTCTTTCTTAATGTCGCTGTCAGTCCCTCTTTGTTTGTAGCTCGTTGTCTAGGGATCCGACCACCACTATTTACCTTTAGCGGTGGCCGCGCTTGCGCAATGATATCCTCTCCGTCCTTAGGCGAGGATGTAATTTCTATCATGAACGCGCATATCGGCGCATGCACATTAGATGCCGGGCCGGCCACCAGTGGTGAGGAGAAATCAGCTGTTGAGGTACTGCATATAACATGTGTGTTTGTGTCTTTGTGTTTGTGTGTGTGTGTATACGTGCATATGTGTGTATATGTGTGAAGGGTGCCGTGGTGTTGCAATTCACAGTGTGTTCGTCTCAACCAGGCTTACCATGCCTGGTTGAGACGAACATTCTCCCGATGCTACTAGAACTACATTTGCTAGCAACGTCAGGAGCGCGCACACTGCAGAGCGGCTTGATTGACATCGAGCCGCTCACGCCCCTTTTTATAAAAGATAACCAGCACTAGCTGAGTTATCAAGTTTAACCCTTTCCCGACATTTGATGTATGGGTACGCCATGGAAAGCTAGTGCTTCCCGCATTTTGCCATATCCATACGCCAAATGCTTGGCACTGGCTGAGGAGCTGAGCCGGTGCCATCATCGCTGGACGTCAGCAGTATCTTACAGCTGACATCCAGCTGTAATGGCAGGGACCGAAATTAGCTTTGATCCCCTGCCATTAACCCCTTGAATGCAGCGCTCAAATGCGATTGCTGCATTTAAGGTGTTTGCAGCTCATCGGAACCCCCGGCAATGAAATTGCTGGGGTCCCGGTGGCTGCAATGGCAACTGGAGGCCTAATTCTGGCCTCCCGGTCTGCCTAGCTTGGCTAGGAGCTGATCCGGCGTAATCAGTGGTGGAAGTCAGCTGTATGTTACAGCTGACATCCACCTGTAACGGCAGGAACCGGAGTTAGCTCCGATCCCTGCCTTTAACACCTTCGATGCAGCAATCGAAAGTGATCGCTGCATCTTAGCGGTTGCTAGCAGATCGCCAGCCCTGACAGGCAATCAGGACTGGCGACTGCTGCTATGGCAACAGGAGACACAATGGCCTCCTGCTCTGCCATTACTGAAGCCAATTAGGCTCCGCCGGGAGGCGAAGCCTAATCGGCTTGCTGTCAGTGAATACCTGACAGATCTAATACATTGCACTACGTAGGTAGCGCAATGTAATAGAAAAAAAAATATCTGATAGTTGGACCTTCAAGTCCCCTAGTGGGACTTGAAAAAAAAGTGTAAAAAAAGTATAAAAAAGTGTAAAAAAAAAGTTCAAAAAATAAAAGTTTGAAAACATAATAAAAGTTTCAAGTAAAAATAAAACACAATCACCCTGTTCCCTTATAGAGTCCTTTATTATTGAAAAAAACATAATAAACCATACGTATTTGTTATTGCCGTGACCGTAATGACCTGAGGTATAAAAATATTACATTATTTATTGCACGCGGTGAACAGTGTAAAAAAAAACACTAAAAAACTATACCAGAGTTTCTGTTTTTTGGTCACTTTGCCCTACAAATATTGCAATAAAAAGTGATTAAAAAGTCGCACATATCCAAAAGTGGTACCTATAAAAACTATAGCTCATCTCGCAAGAAACAAGCCCTCATACAGCTCCATCGACAAAAAAGTTAAAAAGTTATGGTTCTCACAACTTGGCAACAGAAAACATACATGCTTTTTACAAAAGTAATTTTATTGTGCAAAACGTTGTAAAACATAATAATGTGCTATAAAATATGTATCGCCAGAATCGGACTGACCCGCGGAATAAAGGTAACATGTCATTTATAACGCGTGGTGAACGCTGTATAAAAAATACTAAAAAAACTATGCCAGATTTGCGGTTTTTTGGTTACTGGGCCTCCCAAAAAATAGGATAAAAATGGATCAAAAAGTCGCATGTACCCCAAAATGGTACCAATAATAACTACAGCTCGTCCGCAAAAAAAAAACCAAAACCCTCATATCACTACATCTATGAAAAAATTAAATTAGTTAAGGCTCTAATAAGTCAGGAAATAAAAAATATGCAGTTGTGCAGGCCCTAGGGGAACATTTCTTCTGTTTCAAGAGGCAATTTATCAAGGCACTAAAATTAGGGAACCAAGAAGGGGAGGGCCCAAACATATCCACTGAAAGTGACGGTGCCCGTATTATACCAGGACAACACTTTCCCAGCAAAATTCCCCAAACTGCAAAGGTGCGGAGTGTGTACCAAAAGGGGGATAAGAAAGGACGCCATATATCAGTGTGTCACTGGCCTGTGCAGAAAGGATTGTGTCACAGCGTAACACACATCTATGGGTCTTTTTTTTTTTACCCCATTATTATACCAACTGACTATGCCCCTGATATACTCTGCCCAGCTTACATGTACCCCCACATTATAAACGGAAACACCAGCAATAGTCAAACAAATCTACTACCAAGCAAAATCCTCTCTCCAAAAGCCAATTGGCGCTTCCTCCCCTCTGAACCCTACAGCGTGCCCAAACAGCAGTTCCATTCCACATATATGGCATCGCCGGGAGAACCCTTTTAACTATTTTTGGGCTGTGTTTCTCCAGTGGCATAAGCTGGGCACGACATATTTGCCACTGAAATGGCATATCTAGGGAAACATATAAATTTTTAATTTGCACCATCCGCAGCGCATTCATTTATGGAAAAGACCTGTGGGGTGAAAATGATCACTACACTCCTAACTAAATGCCTTGAGGGGTGTAGTTTCCAAAATGGGGTCACTTTCTTTTTATTATTTCACATCTGAGCCTATGCAATTGTGAACCAATACTTTGTAAATCGCTCACTACACCCCTAGGTGAATGCATTGAGGGGTGTGGTCACTTCTGGGGGGTTTCCACTGTTTTGGTCCCACAGGCGCCCAGAAACCAATACAGCAAAATCTGTACTCCAAATGGCGCTCCTTCCCTTCTGAGCCCTGCCGTGTACCCAAACAGCCGTTTATGACCACATATGGGATATTGCCGTACTCGGGAGAAATTGCTTTACAAATGTTGCATTATTTCGACATGGCCTCCGCAAACCATTCCAGCCAAATAGCGCTCTTTCCCTTCTAAGCCCTGCTGTATGTCCAAACAGCCGTTTATTACCACATGTGGGGTATTGTTTTACTCGGGAGAAATTGCTTTACAAATGTTATGGTGCTTTTTCTCCTTCAGTCCTTGTGGAAATGAGGAAAAATTAGCTAAACCTACATTTTCTTTGAAAAAATTTAGATTGTCATTTTCAGGGCCTACTTCCAAGAATTTCTGCAAAAAACCTGTGGGGTCAAAACGCTCATTATTCCCCTAGATAATTTCCTCAATGGGTGTAGTTTCCAAAATGGGGTCACTTGTGGGGGGTTTCCACTGTTTTGGCACCGCAAGACCTCTTCAAACCTGACATGGTGCCTAAAATATATTCTAATAAAAATAAGGCCCCAAAATCCACTAGGGGCTCCTTTGCTTCTGTCCAGTAGCACGCTAGGGCCACATGTGGGATATTTCTAAAAACTGCAGAATCTGGGCAATAAATATTGAGTTGCATTTTTCTAGTAAAACTTTCTGTGATATAAAAAAAATGGATTCAAAATGAATTTCTGCAAAAAAAAAAACGAAATTTGTAAATTTCACCTCTACTTTGCTTTAATTCCCGTGAAACGCCTGAAGGGTTAATAAACTTTCCAAATGCTGTTTTGAATACTTTGAGGGGTGCAGTTTTTTAAATGGGGTGACTTATTGGGGGGTTTCTAATATTTAAGGCCCTGAAAGCCACTTCACAACTGAACTGGCCCCTGTAAAAATAACCTTTTAACATTTTCTTGAAAATGTGAGAAATTGCTGCTAAAGTTCTAAGCCTTGTACTGTCCTAGAAAAATAAAAGGATGTTCAAAACACTATGCCAATCTAAAGTAGACATATGGTGATGTTAATGTTAATTTTTGTGTGGTATAACTGCCTGTCTTACAAGCAGATACATTTAAATTGAGAAAAATAAAAAAATTTGCAATTTTTCGCTAAAATTTTGTGTTTTTCACTATTAAATACTTAACTTATTGAGCAAATTTTGCCAGTAACATAAAGTCCAATGTGTCACGAGAAAACAGTCTCAGAATCGCTTGGATAGGTGAAAGCATTCCGACGTTATTACTAGATAAAGTGAAACATGTCAGATTTTAAAAATGAGGCTCTGTCAGGAAGGTCAAAAGTGGCTAAAGAGGGAAGGGGTTAAAAAAAAGGGAGTTAGGGGATGATTTTTTGAAAAATTGTAACAGCAAACAATTTTATATTTAATTTCAGCTTAGAATAAAAAAAAATTGACTCTACTTGGGAATAACCCTTTAAGCTTTTCAGCATAGGCAGATTCACCCTCTGTAATGGTAAAGATGCAGCAACTGGCACATAATTGGAGGTAGCAGCAGGATGAGGTGTTTGTGTAAAGTGTAGGGAATAGGTAGGGAGTCCGTTGAAAAGCAAGGAGCCAAAGATGTCTGGGCAGCAAACTCTCTAGAGATAATTCGTAGCTCTAAGGAGGGTTCATGGCAGTCTGGGCTGGATAGAGGCGAAAAGGAGAGTGAGTGAAAAGAAATTGTGCCGTTTGGCTATTAGGAGCGCTGAAAAAATACACCGGACTCATAGTTATTAGTGAAGTGTATTCATGAGGAGAGCATTCCTACCCCTCCTTCCCCGCTCTTCAGACTGGTGATTGACAAGCTGCTGTTTATACATCTATACACAGCAGCCTGTCAGTCACTACAGGGGTGGGGAGAGGCAGGCCGAGCGCTCCTCCATAAATACGCTGGACTTATAACTATGAGTCTGGGTTATTCTTTTAAACGCCACTATTGGCCAAATGGTACAACATTTTTTTGTTCCATCTTAGCTACTGGAAGAACGTACCTGTAGCTTTAATATGCTGCCCTTAAATAGTGCAGCATATTAAGCTGACAGATCCACTTTAACTGCAGCTGATTGCACTGAGCACATTTTTTTGTTGAGTTCCCCTTTATGATCGGTACTTGCATAAACGAATTTATAAGTTCGGTTTTCTTTTGTTTGACCATAATTAAACAGGATGCGCTTTGGATCTGGGGGTCTTCTGTGTGATTCTTTAGTACATTTGCTTAATTGGATTTAAAAATCAAGAAATAAATAGAAAAAATAATAAAATGGTAGAAATTGCCACATATATTGCTGTAAAAATCTTACAGGATCAATGTAAATATCTTAATTGGTCTGCTTTCAAATAATTTTTAACAGTTCGGTGGTGCATGGATTTAGAGAAATGTTGTAAAGGGCTTAAGCTCCACAGTCCCCCTGGTGTATAACTTCCTAGCTCCACACCTTCTATCAGCTATGTTACATTCACCCACTCCTCTTCTTTCATTCTGTCAACTTTTGGACTATGAAGACGTTTTGGATTAACATGCCAGTAAAGGTTTTTCAATGAAAAGTTTCCAGACTAACAGGCAATTTTGTATTAAATATATAGGACTATGTCGGCTAGATGACGGATGGCTGCTGTATTGCCAGTGTATCAAATGATCACCATATCTTTTATTATTATTATTATTATTATTATTATTATTATTATTGCTGTTGTTAACCTATCCATTACATTGGTATTATTGTATGGAGCCATGTCGCAGTTGTCTAGTATAGAAGAATTGCTAGCTCTATTGGAAGTTGCTATATCTACTCATTAGTAAAGATAAGTATATATTTCTATACAGATACGGATAGATAATATCATGTGGAATGCATTAAGTATTTATTTTTTTCTGAGCACGTTCTTCATTTAACAGCGCAAACATCAGAAAGGCTGAAATATCAGATAATTTGTTCTTCCTCTCTGTAGCCAGCCGCACAGCAGGCTCCTGAAACTTAACTCCATACTTGCTCCTATTCTCACCTCGAACTTCCAACTTTACCTTCCTCTGCTGAGGCTTTCAAAGAGAGTGTGGGGACAGGAGGAGGAGGGCTGGGTGAAGAATTAGCAAGAAGGCCACGTAACAAAACTGTATTTCTCTCTAATAACACAGCAAAAACTGCCCTTCCGGCTTCAGCAAACAGATTCGGAAGTGTATGCCTCTCACAAGGGAAAAACAGCCCGAAAAGGTCACTTCACAAAGTCAGATTGATTCTTTTCTATTTCATTTTTTTGCTGCTCCCCTGCCGAAACCTGAGAATGGTCCCAGGCCTTTGTGCCGCAGGCTGTTTCCTCATTTTTAGGTGACAGTGGCCTGTACTTTAGAAATGAGTTTATCTTTCCAGGCGACGTCCTTTATCTTAACTACAGGGGAGAGTGGAAATGAAAGTTTTTTTGGCAGTAGCAATATAAATCTTTGTGTATTTGAGCATCTGACCTCAGGCCCTTGTGTCATACTTTTTCCTACTCGCGGTGCTATTTCCTGCCTCACATTTCAGGAGCTGTCTGTGGCAGAGGCAAAAAGAAAACGTAAAAACACTGCAATTACATGAAAGGAAATTCTGCCGGTCTTCCGAAATTTGGCACTGAAAATGGTTATTGTTGAAAAAAGCAAGTTAAAGAAAAAATCAAATGAACTCTCTCATACTATTTTAGCTTTTTTTTTTTTTTCCCTGGATTATAAAAAGCTCGCTCTGCTATTTATGTTGAGGTCAGGGGGTGTCTGGAGCCATGAAAACAGAAACAAACATTTGACTAGGCCCTAGTGTATTTTAACAACTCTGATATGCTTTCCTCCCTTGAAAAGATCAAGGTTTGCCTTTCCTGGAGCTGTCTGAGGTGTTATAATTGGATTCTTTTACACGTTTTTTGACATAGTTGCCATCTCTGGATTTTAGGTAGACTTGTGAAAATACAGACAGTCTCCCAGTTTCACACCACTTTACCCTACTTGTGAATGTAATTGAATGAGAGACAGCGCATCGATAAAAAGGAAATTTTATTTTTTAAGTGCGGTAACAATTAAAATGCCAGCGCTTTAAAAAATTATATAAGGCCCATGCATTTACATCGACATCAAAGGAAAATAAAAAATAATGCTGCAACATCATACTCAAGAGTTCATGAAATTATCCATGTTATGCTACTAATCCTAGATTCATAGGCAAAAGCGAAGTTATACTTAATAGAGCAAAAATGTGAACTATGTGAATGGTAATTTTTTTCTTTCCATGATCTTTAGTATTTTTTCAGAAGTAGAAACTGACTTGAGCAAATGTGAGGTTAGCTTTGTGGTTTTACAGACATGAAATGAAGCTAAAAAAAAAAATGTAGTAATCCTGTAGCCTGAAGCCTAGCCCTGCTCTCTGTACTTTTCACATAGAACGAAAATGAGCCCGATATTACCATCAGAATGTGCTGACAATTAGACGAATATGTATGAATAATGTCATTTTATTATCCTCTGTAAATCTACGCTGAACATCTTTACACAGATTTCAGGCAAGGTAAATAAGTTATAAAACATGCATAAGCCAAACTACATTTAAGGAATACATATTGATTAGTTGCTGGCTATGATTTTGAGGGGACATTGTGGCTGGCAGAGCTAAGGGGGCACTGTGGCTGTGTCTTGTACTATTTGCAGTGACTGCAGTCAGCATGTTCTGGGATACATAGTTCCTGACACTGTTTGGGCAGTATTGTGTCTGGCATACTATATAGGGGCAATATGTTTACATGCACTGTTGGGAGAGTATTGTGGCTAGTACACTGTATGGGGGGCTTTGTGGCAATGTTATGACAGGAACTGGCTGATATTGTCTTGAGGGCAATTTGGTAGCCATTGTTTGGGAGGTTACTGTGGCAGCCACTGTGTGTAGGGGAAATAAGTCAGACACTTCATCAGGGGGAACACTATGGTCAGCACTGTTTGGGGGGCACCTTTGCTGTCACTGTTAGGACATTGCATCTTGCAGTGTTTATGGGAGCATTGGGGGCTAGCATTGTTTGGAGAGGGGACTGTGGCAGATTTGCTGAGGATTTTGCATGTATATTTTAAGCCAAAACCAGGAACGATACTCAAACAGAAGAAATATATAAAGGAAGGCCTAATAGTGTCTCCTCTCCTTAATATAATTCTGGCTTTGGTTTAAGAAAAGAAATGCAAAATCTTCAGCAAATCTGCACTGTGCGAACAAGCTCTAAGGGCACATTCAGACGTGGCGGAATTGCTGTAGAATTTCGCTGCGGACAGTCCGCAGTGGAATTCTCCAGCGGACGTTTTTTACATTTGTTTCTATGCATTTTTTGGAAAGTTAGTTCAGACGTTGCGGAAAACTCAGCTGCGGACCATAGGCTGCGGTGCGGAATTTTCAGTCCGCAGCATGCACTGTCTGTTGCGGAGAAGAAGCAGAATTTCACTGCGGATTTCAGCCTTTGCAATGCAAAAACTGAAATTTGTGGCAAGTCCGCGGTGTTTTCTGCAACGTCTGAATTACCTGTCAAATATGTCTGCACCAACATTTGCAGCGGAAAAACTCTGCCACGTCTGAATGTGCCCTAAAGGTGCAGTCACATAAAAAAGCAGATAAAAATGCCACACAAAAAAAAACCACAAAAACGCTGCGAATCGAGGTGTGTGTGTGTGTGTGTGAGTGTGTATGTGTGTATCCAACCTTAAGGACCCTGCCATTTTTGGCTACTAAAAAGAAATAAAAGGTTTTCTTTTTGCTTCCCTGCATTCCAGCGATTATAAGATATATAGTTATGAGTTAGTACTTTCTGTGCTGACAATTTAGGAGTTTGCCATTCTTTATGTTAACCTTTTTGTACAGGTCGTAACCATTATAGGGATACCAAATATGTGTATATTTATGTTGTAGAACGTTTGTTTAATAAAAAACTGTTTTGCGGGAAAAAAAAAGTTTACTGGAAAGAATAGGAATATTAGCTGAAATATAACTTTTTATATTTATAATCCAAAACCTTTAAAATGTTTCTCATAACAACACAAATTATTCCATGTATGTCACACGTTACTGTTTTATTTAATTTAGTTGGTTTTATCAGAAATATGGTTTCCCAGATACATAGCAAATTTCTCCAAGAGGGATCAGGAGATATTCTGCTGAAGCTAAATGAAAGCTCCTCATTATTTGCGTACTTTAAATAATTCCCTTATTTACACACCCATGAACCCATGCATGCTATTGCTAGTTTTTATTTCTTCTCCTTCTTTTAAGAGAATAGAGCATTGAGACCAATGAATAAAGAAGCAGTTTTGGGAGATAGCTCCCAGTCCCGGCTAAGTTGTGAGGATGCATGCTGGACCATTGGATTGAATTCAGAAGTAGGATCGATGGTGGTAATGTGAATAGAGATAGGGTTTTTTTTTTAGATTGGTAAGGTGTTGTTTTTGTGGTGGAATTTGGCTTTAGGGAGGAAATCCATTTGGTTGTTGGTACAGTAAACATTCAAAAAAATAAATAAATAACCTAAATACCTTTTTTAAGGCCCCTTGTACATTAACTTTTTGTGTATTTTAGAACAAACATCTGCCCCAAAAATGTACACAAACATAAAGAATCCCATGGATTTTTATGGGGTCAAGGGGGTGCATATGTTTTCACAGTAAACGCTTGGATCCATCTGAACTGGAAAAGACCAAAACATGTTTTTCTTTTGGAAAAGGAGGGATGACCTTAGGAAACACCTGAAGATCTTAAGGTAAGTTTACCCTGAGCAGTTCTTTCTCCCATGTTCACTTTCCTAACCTGTTGATCTACACATTTTGCGTCGGATCGGTATGTATTCCGACCACAAAAATAGTTGTATTACAAATTTAAAGGCAAAGTGAACAATCTATTTTATAATATTAATAATAACATGATGTCATGGGTAGTATTCTAGATACATAAGTATCCCATCATATCTATAAGGGGATACATCATGAGTTTATTCTGGGTTGTTTTCCAATAAGTTGACATTGCAGGACAAAGGTTTTCTGTGTGAACTAAACTTTTTGTCATGTTCGGCCCACCGAGCAGCCTTACATAAGTGAAATAAAAAGTCTGATCATCAGTCCCTTCTTCCCGATGCATTGTATGAAGTGCCACCATCACAAAAAGCTGAACTCTTTCTCGGTGATGATATATAGCTTACTAATGCAAAGCACACATAATATCCACCAGAATTCTCAATGTAATGTCTTGATGCTGAACATGACACACGTAATGGTGATTCCAAAATCCTCTAGACAATCTTATAAAGACAAATCCAAGTATCTATGTGGTCAACCAACTCCCTGAACATCTGGAGGTAAACAATGATATAAATAATTTCTGGATACAGTTGTAGTGGTAAAGCATGCTCATGCTATACTGTGTACTGTCTTAAAGCATTGCCAGATTTGGGATAATGAACATGTCATCGAATGTTGATACTGAGCATCACTATACATTTCCTGTCTTTTCCAGGTGTCACATTGCCGTAACAAACATCGTATGAAACAGCTAGAACAGTCCACATTTAATATACCCATAGGCACATTCCCATGTATGATAACAGTTCAGTTCAGGGCCAAAAGTCCCATTTGCTGGTCTATTACAAATTCCAATTTATTTGAGTAATTTCTATAGAGAATAATTGCAAAACAATTGGCTTGAAATCTAGTGTTGTTGAGTTCTCAACCTGAACATTTTTTTTTTAAATTATTCAGTTATATAGTGTAGATGGTTATTATCGCTTAATACTTCCCTCAACCTCTTCATGGATTTGACATAACAGTAAGTACTTAGTATTTTACCCAAAAATATGGTATTGGGCCTCATTGTGACTGGTGTATTGTATCTGTGTTTAACTGTCTGCATTCCATTACACTTTGCCCCCCCCCCCCCCTCCCAACTTGGTTCTACTGAGCCGAACCTACAGTACCATAGATCACTATGGTGCTTTAAATTCAGTTTAGTAAATCCATGGGGAGAACTGACATTACATCCGGAATACAGACTGCTACACATGGTACAAAAAACCCATCTTATTGAGGCCTTAAAAGGGTTGTCTAAGATTAGAAAAACATGACTGCTTTCTTCCTAAAGTAGTCCCACACATGACCATGGGTTGTGTCTGGTATAGGAGCTCAGCTCCATTGAAGTGAATAGGGCTAAGTTGCAATACCACATATAACCTGTGGATAGATGTGGTGCTGTTTTCGATAGAAAGCAGCCAAGTTTTTCTAATCCTGGGTAACCCCATTAAACAGAATTTTTTCCCAGTATACTATCACATATCATAATTTGCTGCATTAATGTATGCTTAGTATTGGTTTAAATCTATTATATGTTGCACTTTTTGGAAGACTCAGCATTTTTAACTACATGTAGCTAAAATAAAAACAGAAATTGACTGCCCATCAGTGCAAATTTAATTAATATTTCAATAAAAATAGAGCTTCTATGTAGCATTTACTCTAACTTTAAGAGACATTCCAGTAATAGGAAGAGATGGCGTATCGTTGGGTTTTGCTGTCACTTGCTGATCACTGGTGGTCTGGCCACAGGGACCACCACTTATTACAAGAACTAATCATATTCACTGCACAGCTATGCTCCTGTCCAAGCACTATGCCGAGAACTACATCACAGACCCATTCAAGTGAATAAGGGTGAGCTGTGTATTTACACAGTGCCCGGATGGGTGGCACTGTGCAGGGAAAAATTCAGTAAGAACTAATATGCTCCACAATGCACCACAACCCCTGCATTCTAGAAATTGGTAGGGTCATAGGGTTCGGACTATCACCGATCAGCAAGAAACGGTCTATTCTAGCGATATGTCATCACTTTGTGTTACTGAAATACCCATTTTAAAAAAGTTGATATCTCATGCGGTTTTATTGTTTGCAGGATCTATTTGCATTAGTATATTTAAGTTTAGAGATATGCAACATACAAAATGGATATCAGGTCATAGCCTTATATTAGAAATAGAAGTAAAATGTTTGCACATTTTTAATTAATCATGTTACCTTGTGAAATCAATAGTCATGGGTGTGTAAGTAAGATACACTCTTAATGTGTACCTAATACACAGAAATCCCACTATAACCTGCTTTGGTTTTCCACTATTTCACACCTACAGGCTACAGTATATGAAATGCCAAATAGAATTAAAGAATGCAAGTCGGCTTTTCCTTGGAAATCTCCTTTGCAAATGGGATATGCACTTAAAATAAGCAGCTTTCAGAAATGTAAATGTCACATGAATATTCAGAATCCTAGCACTTTGGAACCATCTCTTTTATTAAGTAACTATTTCCATTTTCTTCTAAAACAATGCTCAGTTTCCCCCCTATATGACTTAAATTAATGATGAAACATAGGGAATAACTAGACTGTCCTGGTTAGTGATTATTTTGAGTCTTCAGACTGTTTCATTAGACTGGACAATATTTTTCTAGAGATTTGCTTCTTTATTGAAGCCAAATGGAATATGTACTCTATTAAATAGAAAGAGCTAATGAAAAATACATATTCAAATTGTGATTTTTCGTAATTAATCCATTGCCTGAATTATTATTTTCTGTTTAAATTATTATTTTTTTATTAATATAAATACTGTATATCACTGCAAATTATCAAGATAAAATGAATCTTAAACCCCTTCCTACCTTCCAAAAACAAAAGAAAGAAGAGAACAAAAAAAACAAGACCCTCCCCCCAACATAAACCCTATTAGGGTACGAACACACACAACGTAAAACTGTGGATTTTCTGCAATGGATTAATTGCGAAAAATCCACGGCGTATTACAGTAGCAGCAGTGTGGGTGAGATTTCAACAAATCTCATCCCCACACTGCAGAAAAATGTCGCCCAAAAAACGCACATAAATTGTCCTCCGGTGCGGTTTCTTCAACCGCATGTCAATTAAAGGGGTTTTCCAACTTCTGACAACTGATGACCTATCCACCGGATGTTATGGCATATAATGCAATGTACGGAGCCCGGAAGTAGTTGGCTCCGTACATAGCATAGCGGCCGTGCTGCAGAACTGCAGGTCTGCTCCTATTCAAGTGAACTGCAGCTCGGCCGCTATTTCGTGACTGAAGCTAACTGCTTCCGGCTTGTACGTCCGGTACATGGTGGCACCGGACCAGCTGATTTGTGTGGGACCCGGGTGTCGGACCCCAGCATCCGGTGGATAGGTCATCAGTTGTCAGAAGCTGGAAAACCCGTTTAATGCTCCGGAATCGCTGCTCTTCTGTTGCGGGTTTTCCCATTGACTTCAATAGGGTGCTTTATTCCGCAATAAAGTGGTGTGTGTTGTGACATTTGCGGCAGAATCTCAATGATCGCAAGTAAGTAAAAAAAATATTATACTTACCCAGAGTTCCCCGCTTCTTCTCCAGTCTGGCCTCATGGGATGACACACCCCTTTTGTAGATAGCACCCCTACCTCCCCCTTGTAGACAGTGCCATACAGCCCCCTGTAGATATCGCCATAAAGCCTCCACTGTATATAGCGCTATACAGCTCCCACTATATATAGTGCCACCCAGCCCACTCCCTTGTATATAGTGCCACACAGCCCCCCTTAGTAGATAGTGCAGCACAGCCCCCCCTTAGTAGATAGTGTAGCACACATGATCCTCTAATGAGTAATTCGCATATTGTGTGTTCCGTTTTAAAAGTGGATTTTAAAGATTTTGCTGCATCTGAAAAAAACATACAAGGGAATGTTTGGAAACATTGTCAGGTCATGTATTACCACATGGTGGCGGTTCAAGGGGTTAAAACTAACTGACAGATTCCCATTAAATATACAATGAATTAAGAACAATTCCATCTGCCCTGCAATTTTGTTATTAGAAATATATCCTATATAATTACAGATCCAGAACCAAGCTCATACATATATACAGTAACCAAACAAAGCAAAGTACATATATACAGCACCAGTACAAAGCTCAGTTCATATATACAGCACTAGAACAAAGCCCATACATATATACAGCACCAGAACCAACTTCAGTACAAAAATACAGCACCAGAACCAACCTCAGTACATATATACATCCCCAGAACCAACCTCAGTACATAAATACAGCACTAGAACCAAGCCCATACATATATACAGCACCAGAACAAACCTCAGTACATAAATACAGCACCAAAACAAATCTCATACGTATATACAGCACCAGAACAAAGCTCAGTACTTACATACAGCATCAGAACCAAGATCAGTACATATATACAACACCAGAACAAATACAGCTCAATTTAGTGCAACCCCTGCGGTATAGGTATGTGCGGCTTAAAACTACAGCTCCCGTAATGGCCCGAACAATGGTAAGAACATGCTGGGAGATGCTGTTTCACAAAAAAAAATCATACCACCCATCATCTCGCTGCAGATTGCACAGTGACTACAGTGCTGATTAGAGGCAGAATAAAAATTTAAATTAAGTGACTCACCGGTGATGTCTCAGATTCTAGTTCTTTTCTTCTCCCTCCCGTCCAGACATCTATGATGGATTTCTACCGGCCATGGCCCATTTCTGCAGTTTTCCGCTTAGATGTCTTCAGCTTCCCACCTATAAACAAAGTTGAAATTCTCAACACCTCTAAATATAATAAAACACCATACACTGCACCTCTAACTATAATAGCACCATACACTGTGTCCCTGATTATAATGGTACCATACACTGTCACACACACACATTGTGCCCCCTGTAGATAGTGCCCCCATAGCCCCCTGTAGATAGTGACCCCCATAGAGCCTCTGTAGATAGTGCCCTACATAGAAGCCCCTGTAGATATTGTACCACATACAGCCCTCTGTAGATAGTGACCACATATGGACTCCAGAGCTGCAAGGCAATAGTGATAACCACTGAGCCACCGTGCTGCCATACATATAGCTTCCCCTATAGATAGTGCTCCACATATAGCCCACCTCTGTAGATAGTCTCACATATAGCTCCCCCTGTATATATAGTGTCCCACATATAGCCAACCCCTTTAGACAGTGCCCTACATATAGCCACCCTGTAGCTAATGCCCCACAGGTAACCCACCCCTGTATATAGTGTCCCACATATAGCCCACCCTATAGAAAGTGCCCTAAAAAAATAGCTCCCCTATAGATAGTGCTCTACATATAGCCCACCCCTGTATAGTGTCTCACATATAGCTCCCCCTGTATATAGTGTCCCACATATAGACCCCCTGTAGATAAAAAAGAAGAAATGGAGACAGCACTACCAAATTTTCAAAGTGAAGATCCTTTTATTCCACGGTGCAACGTTTCAGCTCAATACGAGCCTTTCTCAAGCTTGAGAAAGGCTCGTATTGAGCTGAAACGTTGCACCGTGGAAAAAAAGGATCTTCACTTTGAAAATTTGGTAGTGCTGTCTCCATTTCTTTTTTGTCTTGACTGAGGGGTCACTCGGACTGTGACCCAGGAGACTTGCACCCTCTTGAAAAATTTATCCTGTGCTGCTGATCTATACATATCGACCCTGTAGATAGTGCCCCACATCCCCACATATAGACCCCCTGTAGACAGTGGCCCACATCCCCACATATAGACCCCATGTAGACAGTGGCTCACATATAGACCCCCCTGTGTATAGTGGCCCACATACCCACATATAGACCCCATTTATATAGTGGCTCACATATAGACCATCTGTAATGTCGGGGTAGGGAGACAGACAGGTGAGCCCTAATCTACCCGCCACTCAGTCCCTGCCTACTTGCATTGCCCGTCCTAGGCGACGGCGTGCAACTGGGCGACGGTCCGTACGCTCAATAAGTGCACGACAGACAAACAGACGAGGGTACACAGAAGCTAAGGGAAATGGGGCAGTTGCCCACGGCAACACCGTGAGCAACAAGAGAAGTGAACGAGCCGAGTCAAACCAGGATTGTACGAGGTACCAAACGCATAGCAGGAGAGTAGTCAGTAAAGCCAGGGTCAAATTGAAGCAGAGGTCACTAGTACTAGCAGGAACAGCAGAGCCAGGAAACCAGACAGAATCACAGGCAAAGGAAAAGCAGGAAATGAAGGTATAAATAGACCGAGGGCGGGAGCTAGCGCCGTCTGGCCAGGCTGTGATAGGTTCTCCCACTCCTCAGCCTACAAGCCTGAGTGGTAGCAGATTGAGTCACTCTTATCAGACCTAGGAGCAGATGCAGACTGATTAACCACGGGCGTCGACGCAGAAGCTGTGCCTGGTATATCCTTTACACCACCCCTGTATATAGTGGCCCACATATAGACCCCTCTTTATATAGTGGCCCACATCTCTACATATAGACCCCCATATATATATAGTGGCCCACATCCCCACATATAGACCCCCCCTGTAGATAGTGGCCCACATATAGACCTCCCTGTATATAGTGGACCATATATAGACCACCCCTGTATATAGTGGCCCACATATATACCTCTCTGTATATAGTGGCCCACATCTCCACACATAGACCCCATATATATATAGTGGCCCACATCCCCACATATAGACCGCCCTGTATATAGTGGCCCACATATAGATCCCCCTGTTATAGTGGCCCACATCTCCACATATAGACCCCCTGTATATAGTGGCCCACAGCCCCACATATAGACCCCCCCCTGTAGTTTGTGCCCCACATCCCCACATACAGACCCCCCTGTATATAGTGGCCCACATATAGACGACCCCCCCTGTAGATAGAGCCCCCACTATAGATAATGCCACTTACAGATTTATGAGAAAAAAACCTAAAAACTTTACATACTCACATGATCCCGTTCCCACGCAGTCCAATGGCAATGCAGACCTCCTCTCTTCTGAGCAGGTCTGCTGTAGCTGAACGACGCGTCGCTGAATGACGCTGAATGGCGGGGCACAATGACTTGCCCTGTCAATCAGCGCCCTTCAAGCATGGAAGCGGCGTGATGATGTCATCGCGCTGCTAGCGTCGTTAAAAGGCACTAATTGGCGGGGCAAGAGATTTTTCCCTGCCAATCAGCGTCATTGTAAGGCGATGAATGGTCGGGCATGCCCGGCCATTCAGCGCTAATGCATGTATTTAGCTGTCACTAGCACCGGGGCCCCCTCCGGTGCTAGCGACGCCTATGGGAATGAGAGGGCCAGTGTCGCCTGGCCCATACTTGTTGGAGGCTCGGCGGCGCAGGCCCCGTAGTAGCGGCACTACCGCTGTAGCAGCCATGACGGCTGCTAGCGGTGCCACCGGGCATATGGGGAGCGTGTGTCGACTGGCGGCACGGGCCCCCTCAAGCCGCGGACCCCGTAGCAGCCGCTACGGCTGCTACTGCGGTAGTTACGCCACTGGCTGCAGCCAATCATTACGGTCCACAATTACGGAGATTTTTTACGGTCGTGTGCATGGGGCCTTAGGTTGTGTAGCCCTTGTATCTCACTTAGGGTGCGTTCACATACATCAGTTGCTTCTGGACAGTTTTTTGCCTGAGCTAAACACAAGTAATGTAAAATAGTGCACTTTGCTTGCAACGATTCTCTATCTGGCTTGGGGGTAGACAGCTGATTCCACCGGATACAAAACTGACTCCATAGGATACTATAGGATCAGTTTTGGCAGTAGTTTCCTTCGGTTATTTTTCTACTATGCTAGAGGGGAAAGAGACTGGAAGAATATATGTGATCAGGTCCTATTTACTCTACACATTAAAATTGATACATGTTGGTACTGTAATAAACTTTGGGAACACCTGGAAATGTATTTTTCTTGTGATCTTATAGGCCTTGTGCTCTAAAAATGTATACTTAAATTTTTGAAATTAGTTCCTTAGGCAAAATATAAAAATATACGTTAATGGTGTAAGTAACGGTAGTTCATAATGGCAAGAACAGCTCAATTTCCGGAAAACTGAAACAACTTTAAGTTTCTTCAAGTTCACTGGCAAAAACGATAAAGTGACACGATGAAACAGGTTCTCAAGATGAAAGACAGACTGAAAGTTACCTGTGCATCAACACCCACCTGTGTCAGAAATCACCTAATAACAGCACCTCAGATTAGAGGCCAAAGTATATTAAGGGTATGTGCACACGCTAGCTTCCTTTTACGTCTGAAAAGACAGACTGTTTTCAGGAGAAAACAGCTGCGTCGTTTCAGACGTAAAAGCTCCTCCTCGCATTATGTGAGACGTCTTTGGCGCACGTAATCTTGAGCTGTTCTTCATTGACTTCAATGAAAAACGGCTCAAATGACGTTTCAAAGAAGTGTCCTGCACTTCTTTGACGAGGCAGTCAATTTACGCGTAAATTACTGGTCGTCGGCACAGTACGTCGGCAAACCCATTCAAATGAATGGGCAGATGTTTGCCGACGTATTGTAGCCGTATTTTCAGGCGTAAATCGAGGCATAATACGCCTCATTTAGGCCTGAAAATAGGTCGTGTGAACCCAGCCTAACAGTGATCTAATGGGCTGTAATTATTGGATCATTCCCTGCTAACCTATACCCCTAAAAAATTTCATGAATATAGATAGTAAAATGTAAAGAAAATAAATACAATGAAATATAATGAAAAACAAATTTAAACATTGAAAAAAAATAAAATAATCAAATTGTTGAAAGCAAAACTATTGTTATAATTTTGTTTACATACATCAGTTGTACATGTGAATATATCAAACTTTGTATATGTTATTAGAAAAATGTGGCATACTGTATATCTCACCTTCCAGCAGCTTGTAGTTCCCTGTCTGCAGGCTTTGGCCTTTTGATCACATCAAATTTTGGCACTACGTTTAGCGTGTACGTTAGGAAAGCTCCCGACGTATGCACTTAACCTGTCCATAGGGCTCCATGAGCCAGACGGAGACCAAAAGAGTGTCCTTTTGATCTCCATTGGGTTGGTATACGTTAGTATACCTTTTTTTTAAAGGATGGAATAGCGTAGAAGACTATGTTATTCCATCCCGAGGGATCCCACAAAAAAATGTATGCAGAATACATTTATTTTACGTGTTTCATTTGTCACAGGTATACGTCAAACGTATATGTCAATAAGCTCCTGTTATTACTGAACATATATGGACAGTGATGTCAGGAGATACCCAATGCCGGAGTCTCAGGGTGGAGCATCAGAAGCACGCTGCCCGCAGAATTTGGCCCTGGGGAAGCTTTTGATATTACTGGGCAGTATGCTCTGGCCGGGGACTCCAGCATTGTAAATCTCCTGATGTCACTGTACATATATGGACGTGGAATTGGTGTTGCCGTCGCTGTGACTGGGGACTGTGGCATTGTAATTCTCTTGACGTCAAGAGCTTCGCCAGAGCCGCAGTATCTGGCCAGAGTGCTTGTGATGTGACATCAGGGACGGGGGCTCCTCCCAAAGCATACCTCTCATGGAATGCTATAACGTGATGCGAAGAGGACCTTATTTTAAATGTATAGAAACCTCCTCATCACAAATATCTGCCAATAAGAAGGAGGAGGAGTATGAAACTGCAGTATTTCAGTGGAACAGCATGAGAGAGAGGAAGGAGTGGTAGCTTCAGGGGGAGACATCACTACAACACCTCTAGAGCTACATATTTTTTTTTTTTTCTATTTATCTACTTAATATTTCATGATTTATGCATATACATTCAAAAAAATTAAATGCAGACAGAAACCGAAGAGGGAATTTACTAACTTCACTACGAAAATTCACAAATAGCACAAAGGTCAAAGTTTGTGGGAAAAATTTAGACTTTTATGCCATTTCCAATTGTTACGGCAGTGCTTCCCAACTGGGGTGCCATTAACGCTGGGCAGGGTAAGTATTTTTTTTCTTTAGTTTGTTAGCAGTTGTGTGAGAAATGGAGCCAGGGGAATGCCGGAAGTTGTAGTTCTCTCCTCTTATACCTCCTCTCTGTAATGTCCTCTGATATCCCATAATAACGTCCTGGACATGCTGGTAGTTGTAGTTCTCTCCTCTTAGACCTCCTCTCTGTAATGTCCCCTGATATCACATAATAACGTCCTGGACATGCTGGTAGTTGTAGTTCTCTCCTCTTAGACCTCCTCTCTGTAATGTCCCCTGATATCACATAATAACGTCCTGGACATGCTGGTAGTTGTAGTTCTCTCCTCTTATACCTCCTCTCTGTAATGTCCTCTGATATCCCATAATAACATCCCAGACATGCTGGTAGTTGTAGTTCTCTCCTCTTATACCTCCTCCCTGTAATGTCCTCTGATATCCCATAATAACGTCCTGGACATGCTGGAAGTTGTAGTCCTCTCCTCATACCTCCTCTCTGTAATGTCCTCTGATATCCCATAATAACGTCCTGGACATGCTGGTAGTTGTAGTTCTCTCCTCTTATACCTCCTCTCTGTAATGTCCTCTGATATCCCATAATAACGTCCTGGACATGCTGGTAGTTGTAGTTCTCTCCTCTTAGACCTCCTCTCTGTAATGTCCCCTGATATCACATAATAACGTCCTGGACATGCTGGTAGTTGTAGTTCTCTCCTCTTAGACCTCCTCTCTGTAATGTCCCCTGATATCCCATAATAACGTCCTGGACATGCTGGTAGTTGTAGTTCTCTCCTCTTATACCTCCTCCCTGTAATGTCCTCTGATATCCCATAATAACAGCCTGGACATACTGGTAGTTGTAGTTCTCTCCTCTTATACCTCCTCTCTGTAATGTCTTCTGATATCCCATAATAACGTCCTGGACATGCTGGTAGTTGTAGGTCTTACCTCTTATACCTCCTCTCTGTAATGTCCTCTGTCATCCCATAATAACGTCCTGGACATACTGGTAGTTGTAGTTCTCTCCTCTTATACCTCCTCCCTGTAATGTCCTCTGATATCCCATAATAACGTCCTGGACATGCTGGTAGTTGTAGGTCTTACCTCTTATACCTCCTCTCTGTAATGTCCTCTGTCATCCCATAATAACGTCCTGGACATGCTGGTAGTTGTAGTTCTCTCCTCTTATAACTCCTCTCTGTAATGTCCTCTAATATCCCATAATAACGTCCTGGACATGCTGGTAGTTGTAGTCCTCTCCTCTTATACCTCCTCTCTGTAATGTCCTCTGATATCCCATAATAACAGCCGGGACATTCTGGTAGTTGTAGTCCTCTCCTCTTATACCTCCTGTCTGTAATGTCCTCTGATATCCCATAATAACAGCCTGGACATGCTGGTAGTCGTAGTTCTCTTCTCTTATACCTCCTCTCGGTAATGTCCTCTGATATCCCATAATAACAGCCTGGACATGCTGGTAGTTGTAGTTCTCTCCTCTTATACCTGCTCCCTGTAATGTCCTCTGATATCTCATAACAGCCTGGACATGCTGGTAGTTGTAGTTCTCTCCTCTTATACCTGCTCCCTGTAATGTCCTCTGATATTTCATAACAGCCTGGACATGCTGGTAGTCATAGTTATCTCCTCTTATAACACCTCTCTGTAATGTCCTCTGATATCCCATAATAACAGCCTGGACATGCTGGTAGTTGTAGTTCTCTCCTCTTATACCTGCTCCCTGTAATGTCCTCTGATATCTCATAACAGCCTGGACATGCTGGTAGTTGTAGTTCTCTCCTCTTATACCTGCTCCCTGTAATGTCCTCTGATATCTCATAACAGCCTGGACATGCTGGAAGTTGTAGTTCTCTCCTCTTCTACCTCCTCCTTCTGTAAACTTTCTCTGATATCACATAACATCCTGGACATGCTGGGAGTTGTAGTTCTCTCCTCTTATATCTCCTCCCTGTAATGTCCAATGATATCACATAATAATAGCCTGGACATGCTGGGAGTTGTTGTTCTTATACCTCCTTATTTATTCCTTCCCCAGGAGTAAGCACACTTTCTCTCTGTGATGGTCACTTTACTAGAGGGGCAGATGGGCAGATGGTCATTTTATCGGGGGGGGGGGGGGATGGAGGCTGATGGTGACTTTACTGGGGGGGCTGAGGCTGATGGTCACTTTACTGGAGGGGGCTGATGGTCATTTTACTGGGGGGGGGGACGGAGGCTGATGGTGACTTTACTGGGGGGGGGCTGAGGCTGATGGTCACTTTACTGGAGGGAGCTTATGATCTCTTTACTGAGGGGGGCTGATGGTCATTTTACTGTGAGTGGGGGCTGATGATCATTACTGTGAGTGGGGGGCTGATGGTCTTCGAGTGGTTTCCGCCTCTGACCTCCCATTGAAATTAATAGGAGGCAGAAAAAACCTGCGGCGCTCATTTGGTGCTTTTTTTGTCTGCGGTTTTTGCATTCGCTTCAACGGCTTAAAAAAAATGTGGGCAAAAAACACAGCAAAAAAAAAAGTCAAACAACGCTGTCCATTCAAAATCTGCCTCAAAATTCCTAAATGAATTTGGAGGCAGATTTTTCGTTTCAGCCTAACAAAAAAACGTTGTGTGAACATACCCTAAGAGTGTAGTGCTTGTTTTTAGCCATTTTTTATAGTTTTGTAAACAATTTTTGGTAGGGGTGCCCTGAGAATTTTTTTTTTTTCCTGGGGTGCCTCGAGCCGGAAAAGGTTGGGGAACTCTGGCTTACGGCATTAAAAATGTGGGCGGAACTGAGCAGAAGGGACGGGGCCACATGCAGCCTGACAAATTTATTATACTTTACACCAGAAACAGTTCTTAGATGGCATTGATTTCACTTTCTGGTGCATGAATGGCCAAAGATGTGCCCAACACATTTGCTATAATTTATGGCATAAACAGTTCCTGGCATATCTTTACCCAAACAGTGCTTACATGATGTGTTGCCCGTTTGGACTGTTATTTAAAGTAAAATATACATTTAATTACAATAACATGTTCACATATTCTTTTTTATCATTTTTTTATTGTGCTAAATTCACCCAAATATTTTTGACTGTCAGTTTACCTCACTAAAACTGTGTTTGTGGCAAACTGTTTACAGGCAGGGGACTGTTGTTATTGCTCCTCTCATAAGAAAAACTGGACATGAGAAAAGTTTTAAATCTGGAGAGTCATCTCAGATGCTAATCATATTCTGTCTCGTATGCACCAACATCATGCTTGTGAATTATTTATAAAGATGGCTGTCTTTATTTTTTGTTAGAATAAAATGGACTTTATCTTTTTTTCTTTATTTCAATTGGGCAAAAATAGTAAAAATATTTATTTTTGTAATGGTTCATTATTTGATGCATTTTTGTATTTTTAATGTAATCAGGTATTGTAAGCTTTCTCATACAAAAAAAATTACATTGTAAGAAAAGCAAATGTACTCTACTCCTCAGATGATGAAATACTGCAATGACTGCATAAGGCTGGGTTCACACGTGGCGGAATTTCACTTGAATTCCGCTGCGGACACTCCGCAGCGTTAATCCGCAGCGGAGCCGTTTCTCCATTGACTTCCACTTTAATTTAGAAGTGTTCGTTTAGACGTTGAGTAAAATTCCGCTGCGGAGCATAGGCTGCGGAGCGGAATTTGGTGTCCGCAGCATGCTCTGTCTGTTGCGGAGCAGTGGCGGACTGGTTGCGGAATCATGGCGGAATTTCTCCATTGACTTCAATGGAGATTCTAAATTCCGCAATGAAGTCTGCAGCTGTCATGCACATGTTATGTGTGCTGCGGATGCGTCTTGCTTTTTTAACATGACATTTCTTCATTCTGGCTGGACCTATGTATTTCTAGGTCTACAGCCAGACTGAGTCAATGGGGCTCCCGGAATTACGGGAGCGTTGCTAGGAGACGTCAGTAAATAGTCACTGTCCAGGGTGCTGAAAGAGTTAAGCGATCGGCAGTAACTCTTTCTGCACCCTGGACAGTGACTACCAATCCCAATATACAGCAACCTGTAAAAAAATAGAAGTTCATACTTACCGAGAACTCCTGCTTCTGTCTCCAGTCCGGCTTCCCAGGATGACGTTTCAGTCTAAGTGACGGCTGCAGCCAATCACAGGCTGCAGCGGTCACATGGACTGCTGCGTCATCCAGGGAGGTCAGGCTGGATGCCGAAAGAGGGACGCGTCACCAAGACAACGGCCGGTAAGTATGAAATTCGTTTACTTTCACTAGGGAAAGTGCTGTCCCTTCTCTCTATCCTGCACTGATAGAGAGAAGGGAAGCACTTTTTCTGCAGTCCGCAGCAGCTAGTCCGCATCAATTTACTGCACATTTTGGGCAGATCCGCAGCGTAATCCGCAACCCGGATTAGGTGCGGCATTGATGCGGACAGTTGCGGAGGAAATCCGCCACGTGGGGGCATGCCCTAAATGTTTTTTAAAGCAACAATTTGAAATAAAAACCTGTAAGAATATTTACTCTATGCGCCACCCATATGAGAATACAGGACTCCCACCCAATAAGGTCAGTGTCCTATACTTGCAAAAGAGAGCGTTCTCTAGGTAGAGACCCTTATTGAACTCTACTCACCCTTCGCTGGCCGCTGCTGTCAAAAGTTAATTGCCGTTATCCCCTCTCCTAAACTCCTCCTTTGACCGTAAATAACGGTCTGCAAACATTTTGTACCTTTTATGGTAATAATCCAGCAGTCTCGTTCGTTCCTCTTATTATACCTGCCCACCGACAAAAACTGGCCCACCCTGAATGCCAAAATCTTGTCTGAGAGATTGCACGCCCGTCATGTATGGTCCGACACCCTTCCCTGCTTAGTCCGGGCATCAAATCTAGTTACTGCGCATGCGACGCTATGGTGTCCCGTTGTGCACATGCACCAGAACAGGATATTGATGCACAATCTCGGGATTTCGTGTGTGCTGGGGGGAGGCGAGGAGCTGTCAATCAAAAATGAGGAGACGGAGTAAACTCGGAAAGGGTTGAGGAATAAGGATATGACTTTTCGAATGAAGATATAACTCTTTTATGCTCATTAGCATATGGCACAGGAACACTGAAAAACTGAATACTATAGGTATAGGGCCTGTTTAGAAGACCATTATAGGTTACATAAAAATGATTTTACCCCCACTTCCACCAGGTATTGCTGGTTTAATAGGTGAAATGCTGGTGACAGGTTCCCTTTAAATTATATGGGTATGTTCACACAGAGTTTTTTCAGGCGCATTTCAGAGTGTAAAACATTTGCATTACGCTCCAAAATATCCCTTGAAAATGCAATCAAACAGCTTGCTACTGAATTCAATGGTAAGAAGCTGCGTAGTGCATACGAATCGTAATTTTACGCCGCTGTGTCAAAAAATGCAGCATAACAATATGCTTTGTAAAAAAAGAAGTCACATGTCACTTCTTGAGGCGTTACTCAGGTTGATTTTCCATTGACACAACATAAAACGCTTCCAAAAATATATTTAAAAAACGCTTCAAAGTACGATTGAAAAAACCAAAAACGCTATGAAAATCAGCACCTAATACGCATGGATTAAGATGCTGTGTTTTCTTGAAATCAGCCTTGTATTTTTCTGTCTCAAACATATGTCGTGTCTACCTTTCGACACCTTTTTTTTACAGTTTACAAATAGAATTAATCTACATAAACAGATGAGTAACTTTCAATATTACACAGCATGTGTCATAGTAGAGAGCTGCATTAACCGTTCTTCAATTTCTGAGCTGAAATCTTTCAGTAATTGCATTTTGGAGAGTATAGTTTTTACATCAGGCACTGTGCAATAATCTGATGTAGAACAAACTAAATGTCTCACTGCATTATAGGAGCTCAGCTAAGCTGTTAGTTATGTGTCTGACGACAAGCTCAACAATCTCATGTCAACTATTTCCAATGAATGTGAATGCAGCTTTGGGCTATAATGCAGACTTCAACTCAGGACCAATATTCAACTTTTTAGCTGGATTCATTCGATATATGAATTCTGAAATGTTGTTCAAAGGCAGATATATCCTCAGGTGACAATCTATTATAAGAATTGTTATATTGAGAGTTCTATAGATTTCAATTGGCAATGACTGGAATTGTTCTATATGATGGCTCCCACTGGTAATAGTACATAGTAAAAGTCAGTAGTGAGTACTTTCTGATTTTATTGCAGCTCAATGATGCTTCATCCAGTGCTATGTGACCATGACCTCAGAGGTGACACTCTATGGCATCACTATGACACTAGACACTACTGATAATTTGTTGAGAACTGTGTCCCGTACGTACTCTGATATATAACAGAATTGCTTTTACAACAAGGGTATACAAATATGTTTTATATGTGCAGACATGAATATGCTATTTATTTAGTTGAAAAACGTTTATACATTTTTTTTAAAGGGGTTTCCCCACCATAGTAAGTTATGGAATATAAATTAAAGTTGCCATTACTTGCCAATCGGTGCGATCTGACCTTTGGAATAGAAGCATCTATGTATATAAATGGGGAAGACATTAGTAAATAAATGTAAATAGCTACAAACACAGTAAATCAAACTATTTGTATGTAAATTTAAAGTAATCTATAGTCAAAAAATAACCGATTGTTTAAACAAAGTTGTTTTTTTTTGCATTTTCTATGTTACAGTTTACATACTCTAGTGATATTGCGAGAATGGCACTTTCCTCAGGCTGTATCATAGTATTCCTTTGATACTGCCTGAGGTAGGAGCCGGATTGGCTCCAAAACGCGTAGCTTGTATTCTTGATATAATAAAGAACTTTGATCCATATACTGTCTGCCTCCTTGCCATGCAAAACCAGAAACCAGCACTACATTACACCAAAAGGGAACAGCGCCAATCCTAGGGATGATTATTTTGAGATATTTCCACCTGTTCAAGGTGCCATTCTCGCAATACCACTAGAGTTCTGAAAACCGTACAAAGTATTTGTATCTGGCTTGCAGTTCCCTGGAAAATCTACAACCTAAAGACCATATCTACAGGGGTTCTCCTAGCACGACACCACCAGGTGAGCAAAATCTGAACAACTTACCTTTTTTTTCCCCTTCATACGTGGGTAATGCCCTATGTTTGTGCCGTTTTTTACCCTATTTTCCTTACAGTTTACATACTGACCACTGAGCCTCACAATTATAAGGCCCGCGGTCACTGACCGCCGGCATTCCCCACTTACCGGCAGCCGCGACCGCAGGACTCTGAAGCCTTACCAGCGTCTCCTTCCTAGAGAGACGCTGGCACATACCTCTCACCCCTCCGGCCAATACCGCACTAGTCCCCAGTCTTAAAGGGCCAAAGCGTGTACCAGGAATATTACCCCAAACCAATCCCAGCACACCCAGGACTTTAAAAGGAACTCTGCCCACTTCCTCATTGCCTGAGCTATGTTGTGTCTAACCCTGTGTTGGACTGCAAAGGTTCCCAAGCATTATCCTGTATCCTGTATACTATATCTTGTATCCTATATCCAGTGTCCATATTTGGTGTCCAGTTCGGTATCCCTGTCCGGTGTCCGTGCCAAGTCCTGTGTCTGTGACGACTTCAATATCCGTGTCCAGTGTCTGTGTCAATTTCAGTGTCCGAGACCACTTCAGTATCCGTGTCCTGTATCTGAGACAAGTCCGGTTGTCTAGCACAAGCCAGCTTCCAATATTCCGAATCAAGCCTGCTTCCCATTGTCCAGCACAATCCAGCTTCCGATAGTCTGGCAAAAGCCAGCTTCTTATTATCCAGCACAAGTCATCTATCCAGGTACTCTTGTCCTTGACTATTATTGACTCGCTATGACGGAGCAGCACATTGGGTCCATACAGTGGCGGATCCTCATATGGGCGGCTTGGGCGGCTGCCCGGGGCCCAAGACTCCAAGGGGGCCCATGTCAACATGAACTGCACATAACTTCAAAACACTATGCAGCGCTGCTGCCGGCCACATTCTGTCGTCGGTCCCACCTGCTGATGAAAAGATGGGGCGGGTGGTGTTCAGGGAAAGTAAATTGCAGGGGTGAGGGCGATAGGCAAGGAAACAGTGGGTGCATCACTGAGAGAAGACTTTTAGAGATAGTGATGGTGATAGTGACACTATCCAGACTGTCTACACCTCCACAGCTGCTTGGTAATGGCAAGACTGCAACTAGGAGGTGTAGGACCTGTAGTGACATCACAGTCACATGATCAAGGTCCTGTAGGCTGTACCCAAGCATTGCAGAGGAAGAGGCTCTGGTAAGTGCGATGTGTACATAGCAAACATAATGTAAGTCTATATAGTGTGCGGTGTGTGTATATAGTGAACATACTGTAAGTCTATATAGTGTGTTGTGTGTGTATATTGTTTATAGTGTGTATAATGTAAGTCTATATAGTGTGTGTGTGTGTGTGTGTGTGTGTGTGTGTGTGTGTGTGTGTGTGTGTGTGTGTAATGCATATAATGTGTGTATAGTGCATATAATGTATATGCGTGTATATAGTGTGATGTGAGTGTGAATTGTATAAAGTGTGTGTATGGTGTATATAACTTAAGTCTATATAGTGTGTGTATATTGTTTATAGTGTGAATATAGTGTAAGCCTATATAGTGTGTGCTGTGTATATGGAGTTTATAGTGTGTGTAATGTAAGTCTAGTGTATATAGTGTAGGTGTGTGTATAGTGTATATAATGTACAGTGCGTGTATATAGTGTGTGTATAATGTAAGTGTGTGTGTATATAGTATGTGGTTTGAATATATAGTGTGGGGTGTGTGAATTGTATATAGTGTGTGTATGGTGTATATAATGTAATAAAGTCTATATAGTGTGTATAGTGTGTACAATGTGTGGTGTGTGTATATAGTGCATATAATGTGTGTGTATAGTGGGTGCATGTAGTGTCTGTATATAGTGTGTGTGGTTTGAATATATAGTGTGTGGTGTGAGTGTGAATTGTATATAGTGTGTGATGTACAAAAACAAAAAAGTACATCTCAAAATTTAGACTAACTTCTGAGGGCTCTATGCAGTGTCACATGCTCAGAATCCCCCTTGCAGTATAATCTCCCCCATAGAGCCCTCAGTAATTATACTGCAAGAGGGGGTCAGAGCGTCTGACTGACTGCTGAGGGCTCTATGGTGTGGGAAATAATTTAAATAACTCCTTCCCCCCAGAGCCCTAAGAGTCAGACGCTCAGACACTCCCATAAAGAACTCAGCAGTCAGTCAGATGCTCTGACCTCCCCTTGCAGTATAATCCCCCCATATAGCCCTCAAGAGTTATTTTACTTCAAGAGGAAGTGTGTCTGACTGCTTAAAGGGTAACTAAACTTTTTTTTTTTTATAAATTGACATGTGATAGTGACATGTCAAAAGTTCTGATCGGTGGGGGTCTGGGCACTGAGACCCCCACCGATCACTAAAACAAAGTGGCAGAAGCGCTCGGGTGAGTGCTGTGTCACTTTGTTTCTGATTGTCGAGAAAGCGGTTTACGGGCTCAATAGAAAGTCTATGAGTCCGTACACTGCTCCGAGGAAAGACAATCAGAAATTAAGTGGAACAGTGCTCATCTGAGTGCTTCTTTGGGACTGAATTAATTGGTCTGAATTAATGTATGGGCCTGGCGTCTTAATTTGCTTAGGGGTTTGGTCTGGGGTATAAAACAATTTAGGGTGTTTAGTTTCTGAATTTTTGTGTTGCTATAGACGCTGAAAAGGGCTGCAGAATTGAGGGGAAAAGTTTTCTCATCAGGAAACTGCAGTCATCAGAAGTTGCCATAACGGTCTGTGTCAGATGGAGTAGACAAGAAAAGAGAACGACTCCCATCAGAGAAGTCATCACTTGTGAATCACAGGATTTATAGAGGATCTGTCCCCTCTCCTGACATGTCTGTTGTAGGAAATCCTTGTATTCTATAAAAATTCTTCGTGTACCCAGGTTTAATAGACAAATACGTGTTACCATTCCCAATGTCAGGAGGATGTGTTCCTACACAGTGTGATACTGTTAGCGATGGTTGGAGATGGTCAGTATGTAGGAACACAGCCGTTTGACAAGTGAAGTGTAACACTCATTTGTCAATGCTCACACAGAAATGCGGTGTTTAATATAGATACGGCGTGGCAGGGCGGTGGTGGAGAGGGGGGCCCAAGCTTGGGGAACAGCCCAGGGCCTATGGTCTAGTTAATCTGACCCTGTGTCCACATACTCCACAGCTGTGACAGTTTTCTCAGGCCATGGATCCTGCTGGTCCAACTAATGCAAGTGGACAAGCATGACATCGGAGCATGCCAGGATCAGCTTTTGCAAGCGGTTAATTCTATTGCCACACTCTTGGATCTTGCTTCATTTGCTGCTCCCCATACTCCACTTCCCGCCATCTTTCCAGTCAGTTCTGGTTCCAGAATTTCACTGCCACTTCCACCTCGTTACAATGGTGATACTGTAGGGGCTTTATCAACCAGTGCAACATCCACTTCCACTTGTACGCACATCTTTTACCCTCCAATATGACCAAGGTTGCCTTTATTGTCTCCCTCCTCTCTGGCAAAGCTCTGGCATGGGCGAACCCTTTCTGGGAACATGAGTGGCCAGAATCTTCTAACCTACAGTAATTCCTGGAGACCTTTCGTATTGTGTTTGAAGGAACCGGGCCGAATGTCTTTTGCAGCTGCTTCGCTTTTGACTCTCCGATAAGGGGATTCGACTTTGGCAGCAGAGCTTGCCTGGAATAATGAGGCCTTGGTGGTATCCTTCTGGCACAAAATGTTCCTGATAATTGCCCTGTGTAAACAGGGCAACGATCAGCCGATGAATGAGCAAGCACTTGTTCATCGGCTGATTGTATAATTTAGCCAGCATAAAATATTATCGATGTCGACAATAGAAATGTATGGGGACGAGCAATCGGAGTAACTAGTTCTCGTGCCCATACATAGCTCCTTGTGAAATGACAGTTAACTAGCCACATACTTGTAATGACCGGGGGGTAGGGAAACGGACAAGTGAGCCCTAATCTACCCGCCACTCTGTCCCTGCCTACTTGCAACGACCCGCCCTAGGCGACGGGGTACAACTGGGCGGCGGTCCCTGCACTCAGTAAGTGCACGACAAACACGACAAACATACAAGGGAATACAAGCAAGGGAAAAGGGGCAGTTGCCCACGGCAGCACCGTGAGCAACCAGAGTGGTGAACGAGCCGAGTCAAGCCAGGAGTGTGCGAGGTACCAAACGAAGAGCAGAAGAATAGTCAGTAAGCCAGGGTCTGTATGGAGCAGGAACAAAATAGAAGGAGCTGTAGCTGGGCCAGGAACCCACACGAAAAAGAATAACAAGCAAGGAGGAACAGGAAATGCAGGTATAAATAGACAGAGGGCGGGAGCTAGCTGAGTCTGGCCAGGCTGCGATAGGCTCTCCCACTCCTAAGCCTGCCAGCCTGAGTGGTGGAAGCTGGAGTCAGTCTCAGGGATGTAGATTCAGGTGCTGACTGATTAATTAAGGGAGTTAACCCCGAAGCTGTGCCTAGCAGATCCTTTACAATACTACAGTATATCGTACAAGAACTTTTGTATAAGAAAATATACCAAGTTTAAGGACGCGGCAGTCGTCCGAAACGCGTAGGCCTAGAGGATACCACCTCCCCACTTCTTACACACCCGGGACATCTTACAACTGGACTATCCTTTTAACTTATACCAATTAAACTTGGAAAATCATTTTCCATTTTAACGCTACCCAGCGCTGGATCCATCCTTCCTACCTTCCTCCTTTTCCTCTTGTTGTTATCCGTGTGCCGACACGAGGATCCGGGCGCTATCTACGACACACAGGAGTGTGTCAGGTGAGCTGGAGGTTCTCTCCCTATCTACTTGATTTCAGTTCCCTTAAGTAGCAAAAAAAAGCAAAACAAAAAATAAACAGAGTTTACTTTAAATACCTATTTACCATATTTCAAGCTTAATAAGATAATAAAAAAGTATGATTAATATTGGTCAGGATCTTGAGGTCATTAATGTTTTGGCAGTGAAATGTGTGTATGTGACTCAACGTGTTTGACTTCCATCTGCAGTTACACAGAGGGTGGTGGAGACGAGGGTGTTCAAGCCATGAACTGGATTTGACATTGTGTATACAAGGGACTACAAGTAGGTACTTGTGTCTTCCCGTGAACACTGACAGGTTACAAGAATCTCATCAAACAAGCAAATGTTACACCATACGCTTCACTGCTACTGTAAATATAGATATCATGGCAATGAGGATTAACTGAAATTAACCTCAATTTCGCCCTAACATTAGTTGTGTACTGGCTTTATAATCTTTGATTTGAAGATAGAATGGCGTGTTTTTATTGAGTCATTACCTACTGAAGCACATGGTGACAAAGCATTGAGAAATATTACAGCAGTATCAAGGCCAACCTTACATTGAATGGTGCCCTGTGTACTACCATCTGTGGGTGCCCTCCCCATTTGGTGTACTGTTATTTAGTGTACAAATAACCATACCATACAGTGCTACATACATTACAGTACCTAAAAAACACTACCATACAGTTGCCTAAATTACAGTGTTATACAGTGCCACTAAGGCAAAGCAATGCACAAATAATATACTGTACTATACGGTGTCTAAGTAGCAATGACACCCAATGCCTAAGTAAATAAAGTTGGGTTTACATGGGCATATATGTGCCCATATCGAGTGCTGACCGCAGATAATTACAGGTTGATCGGCACTTGTTTAAATACCCTTAAGGCCCATTTACACGGCTCAATAATCATGACTGAGTTTTTGTAAGAACACTTGTTCGGTCTATATTTGGCCAGATAAAACAGCACAATGATCATCCGACAAACAAGCAAACACTCGATCGCCAGATCGTTTTTGTAGCCTATAAAATCATCATTGTCGGCAGTACATTTTTCCATGTAAATAGAGGATGTGCTGCCAAAAATGATGCAATCTAATAGGGACCTTCGTATTAACGATCGTTTGTCCCAATACAGAAAGCATCAGCCCGAGTAAAAGGGCCTGTTAAGCAACGCTGATCGCCTTGTTATATAGTCGATCGGCACTCGTTATGGTCAGAAAGTGACGTTTGCTCATTCATCGGCTAGTCTCTGCACTGTTTACATTGCTGGTCTATGCAAATGGACCTTTAGTAGTGCCAGCATACAGTGACCAAATGACAGATCCACAGATAGTAATCTAAAAACAGTGCTGTAACATGTCTAACTAATACTGTGATACAATCAATATTCAGATTTATGCAGATCACGGGTGCCAGGCCATCTTTGGTGCCCCCTTCAGCAGGAATGGTTGATGTGTTCTATGATTGCAGTCCCCTTAGGCCAGCCCTGAGTGATTTTCCAATGGAAAATAATATATGTGTGTTTTGATATAAAATATAACAAAACAATATCAGGTGTAGAGATGAGCGAACTTATCAAAAGTTCGGTTCGGCTAGTTCGCCGAATTTCACAAAAAAGTTCGGTTCGGACCGAACTAGTTCGGACCGAACCTGTCACTTACGTGCGCCGAGCATGCTACTGTCCAGGGTGCTGATAGAGTTAATGGGCTGCACTAACTCTTTCAGCAACCTTGACAGTACATGCTCGGCGCACGGAAAATACAATTTAAATGTAATAAAAAAATAAAAATTATACGTTCGTACTTACTTTCCTCCTGTCCGGCCTCCAGCGATGACGTTTCATCCCTTTCGCCGCTGCAGCCAATCACAGGCTGTAGTGGCGGTCACGCACGTCAGGATGACGCTTCATCCCACGTGACCGCCTCTGCAGCCAATCACAGGCTGCAGCGGCGACATGGATGAAACGTCATCGCTGGAGGCCGGACAGGAGGAAAGTAAGTATGAACGTATTATTATTTTTTTTTGGCATGTATGTATGTTGGCATGTATGTATGTATGTATGTATGTATGTTGGCATGTATGTATGTTGTCATGTATGTATGTATATCTGTGCATGTATGTTCGCATGTATGTATATATGTGCATGTTTGTATGTATATTTGCATGTATATATTTGCATGTATGTATGTATGTTTGCATGTGTGTATGTTTGCATGTATGTATTTTTGCATGTATGTTGTCATGTATGTATGTATATATGTGCATGTGTGTATGTATGTATGTGTGTTTGCATGAATGTATGTTTGCATGTATGTATGTATGTATGTATGTATGTATGCATGTTTGTATGTATATTTGCATGTATGTATGTATGTATGTATGCATGTTTGCATTTATGTATGTATGTATGTTGGCATGTATGTATGTTGTCATGTATGTATGTATGTATGTATGTATGTATGTATGTATGTTGTCATGTATGTATATATGTGCATGTATGTTGGCATGTATGTATATATGTGCATGTGTGTATGTATATTTGCATGTATATATTTGCATGTATGTATGTTGTCATGTATGTATGTATGTATGTATGTATATATGTGCATGTATGTTTGCATGTATGTATACATGTGCATGTTTGTATGTATATTTGCATGTATATATGTTTGCATGTGTGTATGTTTGCATGTGTGTATGTATGTTTGCATGTATGTATGTTTGCATGTATGTATGTTGTCATGTATGTTTGCATGTATGTTGTCATGTATGCATGTATATATGTGCATGTATGTATGTTTGCATGTTTTTATTTTTGCATGTATGTTTATATATATGTGCATGCTTGTATATATGTATGTATGTATCTTTGCATGTTTGTTTGTATGTATGTTTTCATGTGTGTGTGTGTATGCATGTATGTATGTATGATAGTTTGCATGTATATATGTGTGTATGTTTGCATGTATGTATATTTGCATGTATATATGTGCATGCTTGTATGTATGTTTGTTTGTATATATGTATGTATGTATGTATGTTTGCATGTATGTTTGTTTGTATATATGTCTGTATGGCCATGTATGATACTGTCTGCTGGCGCCCTGTATCTAAGTCAACTTCACGGCAGGCTTCTATACATGGTATAACAGTCAGTATCACACATTAAACTGAATCTAAGCCTACGACATGTTTTATTTCATTTTTTTTTTTTTTTTTACAGGTTTGGTGTTTGGACTACGTCGGTTTCGAGGACTACTTAGATGACGTTTTTTTTTCTACAATAAAATGGTTAATGAGGGTTGTGTTGGGGGTGCTTTATTTCAATAAAATATTTTATCTATATCTTTGTCTTTTTCTTTTCAAATTTTATTACTACCACTTTAGTAATGGCCGCTGTCTGAGTGACAACATCCATTACTAAGGCAAGGCTTAGTGTTAGCCGGTGCTGAGGCTAACACTAACCACCATTATTACCCCGGTACCCACCACCACCAGGGGTGCCGGGAAGAGCCAGGTACGATCCAGTACCCGACCATCTGTTGTGATGGTCGGGCTCTGGGGCGGCCGCAGGCTGGTATTATGAGGCTGGGAAGGGCCTAAAACAGTGGACCTTCCCACCCACCCTTGTAATGCTAGGCTGCTGCTGCTGTGTTGTATCTGGCTGGTTATAAAAGTGGGGGGGACCCCACGTCATTTTTTTAAATTATTTATTTATTTTAATATTTTTTTAAAAAAGACATGGGGTTCCACCCAATTTATCATAACCAGCCACATACAACACAGTGTTATTAGCCTGGGAATGGACAAAACCAGTGGCCCTTCCCACCCATGTAATGCCAGACTGCTGCGGCCTTGTATATGGCTGGTTATTAAAAATGTGGGGGACCCGTCTATTGCTAAATTTGTTAAATTCAAAAAAAAAAAAACGACGTGGGGGTCCCCCCCATTTTTATAACCAGCCCGATACAACACAGCAGCAGCAGCAGCCTAGCATTACAAGGGTGGGAAGGTCCACTGATTTTGGCCCTTCCCAGCCTCATAATACCAGCCTACGGCCGCCCCAGTACCCGACCATCACAACAGATGGTCGGGTACTGGATCGTACCAAGCTCTTCCCGGCACCACTGGTGGTGGTGGGTACCGGGGTAATAATGGGTGGTTAGTGCTAGCCTCTGCACCGGCTAACACTAAGTACCACCTTAATAATGGACGCTGTCAATCAGCCAACTGCCATTATCTAGGCACTAATAAAGTTTAAAAAAAAACACAAAGACAATTCTTTTTTATTGAAATAAGAAATCCCCAACAAAACCCTCGTTAACCATTTTATTAAAATTTGAAAAAACGTAGATCTACGCAGTAGTCCAACGAATCGAAGATGTAGTCCAATCGGTACATCAAAATCTGCAACAACATAAAAAAAAACAGTTATCAATGTGAACAATACCAATACTTCTACTCACCTACACACATATATACACGCACACACAAACAAACAACCATACACAAACACACACATATATACACAAACACAACAAGATATACACACACACACACACACACACACACACACACACACACACACATAAACAGACAAACACAGACACATATACACAAACTCACACATATACAAACAAAAACACACATATCCAAACACACACACACACAGTTATACACACACATACACGAACACATATACACAAACACATATACAAACAAAAACACACATACCCAAACACACACATATACACAAACACATATACACAAACACACCCATATATACACACAAACACACACATAAACACACCCCCATATACACACATATACACAAACACACACATATACAAAAACACACACAAACATCTATACACAAATACACCCATATATACACAAACACATATACACAAACACACCCATATATACACAAACACACACACACATACCCAAACACACATATATACACAAACACGGTTTCTTTTAAATGCTGCTGGGGAACCCGCTCGATCCACTATATAAGGCTGCGCTACAGTGCAGCATTTAAAAGAAACAGGATCCTGACCTGTCCATAGAGTTTAAGGCAGCACAGAGTATTTCAGGAGATGAGCGTGCAGATTTAGTGCTGCTGTGAACTCTGCTCTTACCATTACGTAGCTCTCAGTCTGTTACCTCTCCTCCACTCCTGTCCTCCAGAACACCTTCACATGATTGGCAAGTCACCACGTAATGGTAAGAGCAGAGTTCACAGCAGCACAGAGTATTTCAGAAGATGAGCGTGCGGATCTTGTGCGGGGTGGTGACTTGCCAATCATGTGAAGGTGTTATTGAGGACAGGAGTGGAGGAGAGGTAACAGACTGAGCTACGTAATGGTAAGAGCAGAGTTTACAGCAGCACAGAATCTGCACGCTCCTCTCCTGAAATATTCTGTGCTGCTGTGAACTCTGCTCTTACTATTACGTAGCTCTCAGTCTGTTACCTCTCCTCCACTCCTGTCCTCAAGAACACCTTCACATGATTGGCAAATCACCACCCCGCACAAGATCCGCACGCTCATCTCCTGAAATACTCTGTGCTGCTGTGAACTCTGCTCTTACCATTATGTGGTGACTTGCCAATCATGTGAAGGTGTTATTGAGGACAGGAGTGGAGGAGAGGTAACAGACTGAGAGCTACGTAATGGTAAGAGCAGAGTTCACAGCAGCACTGAATCTGCACGCTCCTCTCCTGAAATACTCTGTGCTGCTGTGAACTCTGTTCTTACCATTACGTAGCTCAGTCTGTTACATCTCCTCCACTCCTGTCCTCTATAACACGTTCACATGATTGGCAAGTCACCACCACGCACAAGATCCGCATGCTCATCTCCTGAAATACTCTGTGCTGCTGTGAACTCTGCTCTTACCATTACGTGGTGACTTGCCAATCATGTGAAGGTGTTCTTGAGGACAGGAGTGGAGGAGAGGTAACAGACTGAGAGCTACGTAATGGTAAGAGCAGAGTTCACAGCAGCACTGAATCTGCACGCTCATCTCCTGAAATACTCTGTGCTGCCTTAAACTCTGTGGACAGGTCAGGATCCTGTTTCTTTTAAATGCTGCACTGTAGCGTAGCCTTATATAGTGGATCGAGCGGGTTCCCTAGCAGCATTTAAAAGAAACAGGATCCTGACCTGTCCACAGAGTTTAAGGCAGCACAGAGTATTTCAGGAGATGAGCACGGGTAGCCGTTCGTTTTTCCGAGCCGTGCTCCCATTATGCACACGACCGTAAACACACCCGTTATTGCGGGTCGTAATTACGACCCGCAATAACGGGCTCATAGACTTCTGTTACCCACGGGTACCTTTCCGTTTTCTCACGGGAAGGTGCCCGTGCCGTTAAAAAAATAGAACATTCTATTTTTCTATTTTACGCGCCGTGCTGCTATAATTATAATGACAGCACGGTTCGCAAAAGTGGCCGGCTGCCCGTGGCCGGCCGTGCTCGTAATTACGAGTCGTAATTACGAGCACGGCCCGTAAAATAAAAAAATAGAACATGTTCTAGCTTTTTAACGGCACGGGCACCTTCCCGTGAGAAAACGGGAAGGTACCCGTGGCTGACAGAAGTCTATGGGCCCGCTATTTCGGGTCGTAATTACGACCCGTGATAACGGGTGTTTTTATGGTCGACTCGTGTGCATGAGGCCCCGTAATGACGGGTGGCTACATGTGTGCACCCGTCATTACGGCAGCGTTGCTAGGCGACGTCAGTAAGGGTATGTGCACACACACTAATTACGTCCGTAATTGACGGACGTATTTCGGCCGCAAGTACCGGACCGAACACAGTGCAGGGAGCCGGGCTCCTAGCATCATATTTATGTACGATGCTAGGAGTCCCTGCCTCTCCGTGGAACTACTGTCCCGTACTGAAAACATGATTACAGTACGGGACAGTTGTCCTGCAGAGAGGCAGGGACTCCTAGCATCGTACATAACTATGATGCTAGGAGCCCGGCTCCCTGCACTGTGTTCGGTCCGATACTTGCGGCCGAAATACGTCCGTCAATTACGGACGTAATTAGTGTGTGTGCACATACCCTAAATAGTCACTGTCCAGGGTGCTGAAAGAGTTAACTGATCGGCAGTAACTGTTTCAGTACCCTGGACAGTGACTACCGATCACAGTACCTGTAAAAAAAAAGACGTTCATACTTACCGGGAACTCCCTGCTTCCTCCAGTCTGGTCTCCTGGCCGTTGCCTTGGTGACGCGTCCCTCTCGACATCCGGCCCGACATTCCTTGATGACGATGCAGCCCATGTGAGCGCTGCAGCCAATCACAGGCTGCCGCGGCCTCTGCAGCCAATCACAGGCTGCAGAGGCCTCTGCAGCCAATCACAGGCTGCCGCGTCAGAAAAGGTCGGACTGGAGGAAGAAGAGGGACTCGTCACCAAGACAACGACCGGGTACGTATGAAATGCTTTTTATTTTATTTTTAATCAGCAGCCTCTTTTCTCTATCAGTGATTGATAGGGTATGTGCACACACACTAATTACGTCCGTAATTGACGGACGTATTTCGGCCGCAAGTACCGGACCGAACACAGTGCATTGAGCCGGGCTCCTAGCATCATACTTATGTACGATGCTAGGAGTCCCTGCCTCGCTGCAGGACAACTGTCCCGTACTGTAATCATGTTTTCAGTACGGGACAGTAGTTCCATGGAGAGGCAGGGACTCCTAGCATCGTACATAACTATGATGCTAGGAGCCCGGCTCCCTGCACTGAGTTCGGTCCGGGACTTGCGGCCGAAATACGTCCGTCAATTACGGACGTAATTAGTGTGTGTGCACATACCCTAAATAGTCACTGTCCAGGGTGCTGAAAGAGTTAACTGATCGGCAGTAACTGTTTCAGTACCCTGGACAGTGACTACCGATCACAGTACCTGTAAAAAAAAAGACGTTCATACTTACCGGGAACTCCCTGCTTCCTCCAGTCCGGTCTCCTGGCCGTTGCCTTGGTGACGCGTCTCTCTCGACATCCGGCCCGACATTCCTTGATGACGATGCAGCCCATGTGAGCGCTGCAGCCAATCACAGGCTGCAGAGGCCTCTGCAGCCAATCACAGGCTGCCGCGTCAGAAAAGGTCGGACTGGAGGAAGAAGAGGGACTCGTCACCAAGACAACGACCGGGTACGTATGAAATGCTTTTTATTTTATTTTTAATCAGCAGCCTCTTTTCTCTATCAGTGATTGATAGGGTATGTGCACACACACTAATTACGTCCGTAATTGACGGACGTATTTCGGCCGCAAGTACCGGACCGAACACAGTGCATTGAGCCGGGCTCCTAGCATCATACTTATGTACGATGCTAGGAGTCCCTGCCTCGCTGCAGGACAACTGTCCCGTACTGTAATCATGTTTTCAGTACGGGACAGTAGTTCCATGGAGAGGCAGGGACTCCTAGCATCGTACATAACTATGATGCTAGGAGCCCGGCTCCCTGCACTGAGTTCGGTCCGGGACTTGCGGCCGAAATACGTCCGTCAATTACGGACGTAATTAGTGTGTGTGCACATACCCATAGAGATAAGTGGCTGCCGATTTGTATAATGTTTTTGACCGGGTTCGGTCAAAACGGGTTCGGCCGAACCCGGTGAAGTTCGGATTCGCTGCGAACCGAACTTTTCCGGAAGTTTGGACCGAAACCGGGTTCGGCTGTCCCGGTTCGCTCATCTCTAATCAGGTGTCTATATCAAATAGTGATAATAATACTCTGATAGCATTATACAGTTCTTTTCCAAGTATCTGGTATGAGAGTTGAATATTGACTTAGCTCATGGACCCCCAAACAGTCTATATTATATCTGCACTTATTTTTCAAAGGTGGAATACCCCTTTACTTATAACAAATGTGCTTATGTTGTAATTTATTCTATCACGAAGGATAGTAAAATTTTACAGGGATGGAGATATCCATATTATATACTATTTTATTTGTGTTACCTTGTGAACGAGATTCAATATACATGGATATATATATAAGGATTGAAATGACCTAGATATTGCATAGATATACTAGTATATGCAATAGCATAAAAGCACAAGTTTTATTTTTAAGTTGATTGGACATCAGTGAAGAGACTGGCATAGAGCGGGGGCAGATCATGCCCATTGTATTGGCATTAGAATAAACTCTATTTCTACATTGGTAAAGATGAGAAATGAATGGAGAATAATAAAGATAGTTAAAAAGGAGGTATACTGTATTCATTTTTTTCCCACCAGATTTCCATCTCATAGTATATTTATTTTATTAATAATTGAGCTTGAATATTTCTATACGACCCATTAGCTTTAATGGTAAGACAAAGAAATACTTGTACCTACTATGTTCATAATGTTTGCCTTGGTCTTTTGCCCAGAAGATTAAACTTATTTTTGAACACAACAATTTGTATTTTAATATAAACTTTTGGTATCAAGAAATTCAGATGTAATCAGCTTTATTATTAAATTGCACGGTTGGAGAATATTAGTCTTTATGCTGTCGTTCATGTTATCTGCATGTAGCACAAAAAAAGAACCTATTCATGTTAAATTAAAGAAGTATTCCAGTGGTTTGGAGATAAATATTACATTAATAGAGGTTAACCGCTGGACCCTCACCTATTGCTAGAATGGGGACACCAGTTCCCCATCCCTCCACAGCAGAAAGTACTGTTGCCTCTTGGTGTGGGTCTCACCAGCCAAATCCCACCAATCCGACATTTTTCACTTATTTACTGGATAGGTGATAATATTATCGATGGAAATAACTTTTTAACTATCATATAGTTTCCAAATAATTTATACACTAGATTCTGTCATCGGGGACGGACAGGGACAGCTGAGGGCCACTGTGCAAGAACAGTATATGACCCCCTTGCTCTTCAATATTTCATCATGAATCACCCCCTTATGTCTCTCTAACAATCAATGGCGGATCATCATTGGGCGTTTTGGGCAGCTGCCCGGGGCCCGAGGCTCCTGGGGGGCCTATGGCACCCCAAGTACAATGCGTTTTTTGGTGCGATTTTTTTTGTGCTGCGAGGTATGTATAGGCGGATCATGGGTTTGTTTAAGGGATGTGGGGTCTGTGTTTAGGGTGTCTGTCTTTAGTGGGTCTGGTCTTGGGTCTGTATTTAGGGGGTCTGGTCTGGGGTCTGTATTTAGGTGGTCTGGGATCTTTATTTAGGGGATCTGTATTAGTTTAAGGGGTCTGGGGTCTGTATTTAGGGGGTCTGGTCTGGAGTCTGTTAGTTTAAGGGGTCTGTATTTAGAGGGTCTGGGGTTCTGTATTAGTTTAAGGGATCTGGGGTCTGTATTTAGGAGTTCTGGGTCTGTATTTGGGGGTCTGTCTTTAGGGGATATTTATTTAGGGGGTCTGTATTAGTTTAGTGGGTCTGGTCTGTCATCTGTATTCAGGGGGTCTGGTCTGGGGTCTGTATTTAGGGGGTCTGTATTAGTTTAAGGGGTCTGGGGTTCTGTATTAGTTTAAGGGGGTCTGGGGTTCTGTATTAGTTTAAGGGGTCTAGGGTCTGTATTTAGGGGGTCTGGTCTGGGGTCTTTATAAGGAGGTCTGGGGTCTGTATATTTAGGGGCCTGGTCTGGGGTCTGTATTTAGGGGTCTGGTTTGGCGTCTGTATATTTAGGGGGTCTGTCTCTGGGGTCTGTATTTATGGGTCTGGTCTGGGTGGGTAGGGGGAGAAGGGGTATGTGTATACTTAACTATGGTTAGGACGAGGGGCAGTCAGAGTAGATTGCTACCTAGGGCCCCATTAAGGCAGGGCACAATTTAGAGATTTAAAAATAATAAAAAAAACACAACACTCTACCTTTAATTTTCTTTGCATGTCCAACTGGACTATGTGTCCAATTTGTTAATAATGCTACAAGTTCCAGGTTATGATTAATGCTTCCCTTAAAGGGGTTTTCCCATCGGAGACATTTATGATATGTCCACAGGATATGTCATACATGTCAGATAGATGCGGGCCCCACCTCTAGGACCCGCTTCTATCTCCAGTACGGGCCCCCTAATCCCCGTTCAGCCGCTGTGTGTTGCGGCTGAATGAGGTAAATTCCAACCATGAAAAATTTTATATGGTCGTGAGTTACGTAAACAGCGTAACTCGCTGAGCTACGCTGTTTCCGTAAGTCTCATAGAACTTAATGGAAGTTACGGAAACAGCGTAGCTCGCATGCTACACTGCAGCTATCATGTTGTACTTCAGGGACCGAAGGTAAATGGAGGGGGGATTCTGAAACCCGGGATGGACTGCAGCTCCATGACCTGCCTAAGTAGAGTCGTGTGTTAACGAACCTTCCCTTACCCCATCCTATCCCCCCATCCCCACCTTTAGGAAAGACACGTGACACCGAGGTTGGATGTGAAATGGCCACAGCAGCCGTTTATTAATTTTACAGTTTTATAAAAACAATTTAAATCCGAAACCTTCGGATAACTAGTTAGGAATCCACCAGAGAATTCCTTCTAATAATTCACATGACCCAACATGGGTCAGAAATGTAAATAACAATTTAACGTTAACATTAACCCGAGCAGAGGAAGTCCTTGAGGCCCTTTCAGATATTCCTTTTTTAAGAACACACCGAGTTAGCCATCTGCAAACCAGTAATTACCTCCAGCCGTAAACCAGCTCGGAAGCACCGTTCACCTCTGCAGATGGCTCCAACAACTAGAAGTCCACTTCAAGGGGATAACACCCGATGAAGCCCTCAAGTGATATACCGACCACTAGAAGTCCACTTCAAAGGGATAACACCCGATGAAGCCTTCAAGTGATATACCTTCTACCAGAAGACCACTTCAAAGGGATAACACCCGATGAAGTCTTCAACCATGTACCTTTTTTGGGGGACGCATACCCCCGATGCAACCCCCCCACCATTTTGTACTGACTGGCCTCAAGGACTCCCCCCGCCAGCTGCCATGACAACAGAACCTACTCAGGAAAAAAGGAAAAACATGTTAGATAAGCACACAAATAAAACACAACACTCATAGACGGACGTACGCAAAGACCCACCACGTAACAAACCAAGGGCGTGAGGGTGGGAGCTTGTCCTCACTGTGTTACTCCTCCCGCTGCTCCCGGCTCAATGCCGCAAACAGCGGGAAGCGCAGCAACGGCCCCCTGACCCCCCCCCCTCCGACTCCCTCCAACTCTCCCTCAACTGTTAACCCTTTCCCTACCAGGGAGGTCATGGAGGCTTCCCCTTCAGCCCTGCAGGCTCCGTCCAGCCCCTTCTTGACCTGCCTAAGTAGAGTCGTGTGTTAACGAACCTTCCCTTACCCCATCCTATCCCCCCATCCCCACCTTTAGGAAAGACACGTGACACCGAGGTTGGATGTGAAATGGCCACAGCAGCCGTTTATTAATTTTACAGTTTTATAAAAACAATTTAAATCCGAAACCTTCGGATAACTAGTTAGGAATCCACCAGAGAATTCCTTCTAATAATTCACATGACCCAACATGGGTCAGAAACGTAAATAACAATTTAACGTTAACATTAAACCGAGCAGAGGAAGTCCTTGAGGCCCTTTCAGATATTCCTTTTTTAAGAACACACCGAGTTAGCCATCTGCAAACCAGTAATTACCTCCAGCCGTAAACCAGCTCGGAAGCACCGTTCACCTCTGCAGATGGCTCCAACCACTAGAAGTCCACTTCAAGGGGATAACACCCGATGAAGCCTTCAAGTGATATACCTTCTACCAGAAGACCACTTCAAAGGGATAACACCCGATGAAGTCTTCAACCATGTACCTTTTTTGGGGGACGCATACCCCCGATGCGACCCCCCCACCATTTTGTACTGACTGGCCTCAAGGACTCCCCCCGCCACAGCGAAACAGGCCTTGACCACCTTAAGCCTGTGAGTTCCTCCACACCACCACCGCCCTTTCTATGCCTTCTGCTATCGCCAAGCTCCAAAAATCAATGCCAACCTCGGTCAGATGAACCCCGTCACTCCTCCAGAAATTCCCCACTCCTGACTCCAAATCCCTGTGCCTCACGCAAATGCCCCCGTTTTTTGCCACAAAACGGGACACCGCCCGATTAACTTTAATGCGAGCCTTATTGACTCTCTCCACAGATCTAGCCAACCGCCAATGTTTTCTTGGGACTATGTCCGACCACACTATCACCAACTTGGGATAAGAAACCCACAAACACAACATATCGTGTTTGATATCCCGCACCAACTCACGAAAGGGGCGGACTCCTAAGTCATTCCCACCCACGTGCAACGCTAAGACCTCCGGAACCCTATCAAGCCGAGCATATGTCTGGAATTCCGCCAACACCCTGCTCCACGACATACCTCTAAATCCCAACCAATGCACAACCGCATCCTGTCGCGGAATTCGCAACTGGCGACCATCCGGGCGGACGTCTGCCCTCAAAGCCCCCCAGTGCACGTAAGAATGACCCATCAACCACACCAAACACGGAGGCGAATCTGAAACGGAAAAAACAATTAGGCACCACCATATAACATTTTTAAAGCGTTACCAACAAACCTCATAACATATGGGGGCGGACATAGGACTTAAACCTGTTGGACTTCCAACGACCAATACGCCGCACCCCCTCATCATCCAACCCCCAGCGCCCCGCTTCTGTTGCTGCGCCAATCCTGAAGGAATGAGATGAATACGAGCCTGCCGCAACCCCAACCGCCGTCAAACATTTTTTAAATACAGCTCCAAACTGAAACCTGGACAAAAACGACCCGTCCACATGACGTAACAAAGGCAAATCTGGAGCCCCCCTTTTTGGCGTAAAACCCCACATACACTCTACTGGGCACATAACCGACCCGGGAGGGCGAACAAAACTATCAGTTTACCCTTCCCTACTTGGTCAGTTTTTGACCGACGCAACCATACCTCCAGCCGATCTGCGAATAGGCTCACCTCCCCAGATCTCAGCCCCCCTGCCTGTTTGGTACTTGGCGACACCAACTCACCTATTCTAAATGCCCCAAAGAACGCTAACGAAAAAGCTAACCGAAACAAATCCATTTAGTCTGAAGAACGACAGAAAGATGCTAATGAACCGCCCAACGAGCTAAGCAAAGCAAACGACACAGGCCTTCTACTATCCGCCTCCACCCTACCTCGGCGCAACCCCTTCAAAGCCTGCGATACCAGAAATTCCTTCGATACATCCTGAAAGCCCCGCAACTTAAACCCAAACGCCACCGCAGATATGAACCGGTTCACCTTTCCCACTGAAAACCCCGCCTCCCAGGCGTCCCCCAACCAGTACAAAAGTGCCACCAACCTGTCTCTATCCGTATTGACGTCACCCAACTCTCTTACCCACTCCTCCCACTGCCTCCAACAAGCAGCATAAGCACTCCACGTCGTGCGCGCCAAAGACCTTTGTAACAGTTGTTCTACGGGACCGATACCAGATCCCAAAGATGTTCCGGACAAGCCAAACCGAGACGTTCCGCTCCCGGTGCCAATTGCCGAAACCGGTCCCACTGCGAGCGAGAAAGAGCATCAGCGATACAATTCCGTACTCCCGGGACATGCACCGCCACCACCCACGCGTTCAACGACAAACACACCAACACTAAATGTCGCAACAATTGAACTACCGGAGGAGAGGACGCCGTGATGTTATTAATGGCCAGCACCACCCCCATGTTGTCGCAGTAAAAACGGACCTTCTTATCCCTGAGCCTGTCCCCCCAAATGGTAGCCGCCACCACGATGGGAAACAGCTCGAGCAGGGCCAGATTCCGCGTGAGTCCACTGGACACCCAACTAACCAGCCATTGACCTGCGCACCACGGACCTCCCCCGTAAGCTCCAAAACCTCCCGCCCCAGCCGCATCCGTAAAAATATTCAAATCACTCGTATCCTGCGCTGGGGCCATCCATAGCGAGCGACCATTGTACTGGCCCAAGAAGTCATCCCAAACCTGAAGATCAGCTCGGTGCTCCTCCTTGAGCCGCACAAAATGATGCGGCGCACGCACTCCCGCCGTTGCCGCCGCCAACCTCCTACCAAACACCCTCCCCATCGGCATAATCCGGCAGGCGAAATTCAACTTCCCCAGCAGCGACTGAAGCTCCCGCAGCGTCATTTTTTTCAGTCTACAAGCCCGCCGTACCTCCAGCCTCAAAGCCCCCAACTTATCCGCAGGGAGACGACACTCCATTGCCACCGAGTCTATTTCAATTCCCAAAAAACAAATCGTCGCTACCGGGCCCTCCGTTTTTTCTGGCGCCAAAGGAATCCCAAAATCCCTCGCCACCTTCTGTAGTGCATAAAGCAAATTACCGCAAACCGGCGAACCCCCCGGGCCAACGCACAAAAAATCATCTAAGTAATGGATCAACGAGTCGACCCCGGATACTCCCCTCGTTACCCACTCCACGAAGCTACTAAACGCCTCGAAGTATGCACAAGAAAGGGAACACCCCATCGGAAGGCACCGATCCACGTAAAAAGCCCCATTCCAAAAACAACCCAACAGCCGTTGGCTTTCTGGATGAACTGGCAACAACCTGAACGCCGCCTCGATGTCGGTTTTTGCTAGCAGCGCACCTGGACCCGCAGCCCGCACTAAACCCACCGCCTTATCGAATGAGGTATAGACTACAGAGCACAACTCGTGATCAATCCCGTCATTTACCGACGAACCCTTGGGATACGATAAATGTTGAATCAAACGAAATTTTCCGGGCTCGCGTTTAGGGACAATACCCAACGGGGACACAACTAAATCTTTTACAGGCGACTCAACAAACGGCCCTGACATGCGGCCCAACGAAACTTCTTTTAACAACTTTTCCGGCACGACTTTTGCATGCAAGTAAGCCGATTTTAAATTCCTCAGCGTAACCGGAACCTCATAAGGAGGCGGAGGAATAACAAAACCAACACGAAACCCTTCGTAAAGCAACTTAGCCGCCGCCCTATCCGGATACTCATTTAGATAAGGGGCCATCTTTTCCACCCTCACCGGCGACACCCCCTTGACCAGCCGCGGAGGGCTGGTTCCCTGACCTCTTTTTTCGCAGACATTTTGCCGCCCCGTGTGATGCACCATTACACTCGGAACACACGTGCTTGAACTTGCACGTGGCCCCGAACTTACACTGGCCTTCATTAAATTGCCAGCAAAAACCCGCCTTTCCCCCACCGCTTTGTCCAACCTGACTAGACTGGCCTCCCTGGCCGGCGCTCCCGGGAAAGGACTGCCTAACCGGAGCCGTAACCCGTAACCAGAGAGCAATATCCTTCTGGTCCCACCGAATCGCCGGCCGAACCGCTTTCCGCTGACGGAATTGCTCATCGTATCGCAGCCACGCCTGACCCCCATACGCCCTATGAGCCTCCCCAATGGCATCAAAATAACAAAACAACGCCGAACAATTTTCCGGCGCCTTTTCCCCTATCACACTAGCCAATATGGCGAACGCCTGCGACCAATTAACGAACGTCTGCGGGATAAGCCTATACCGCCGCCGTTCCTCCTCGTCCTTTTTACTCTCGTCCCGCTTGCTCTTATCCAAATTAAATTTAGCGAGCGGCAAGAGAGAAAAAATCTCAACATATTCGTCCTTCCAGATCCGCTCGCGCACCTCCTGCTTTAAATGCGCCCCCAACGGACCTTCTAAACAAACGTACACCTCCCCCCGAGCACGGTCATCAATACGCACCCGATCGCCATCCTTTTGTGCCTCGGTCTGTACCGACACCGCGACCGCCTCCCTAACCGCCAGCACGGGCCGCGCCTGTACCAATCCCACGTCCCTGGGGCCCTCCCACACTACCGCCGGGGACACTTCCGTAACTACCGGCGCCGCCGCCCTATCTAGGCGCCCGACCAGCTCCCTCAAGCAACCCACTAAATCTGCCAGACCCGCGCCATCGCGCCCGCCCGCGCCACTACCGGCCACCGATGCGACGCTAGCAGCCCCCCCGCCGACATAAAAATCGCTGGATATGACAATGATGGAGTTACACACTCACCGGGCCGCACAGGCGCTGTGTTCCCGTCAGCCGGACCATCCTGACCTCGACGATACACGTCCAGTTCACCTTCCTCCAGCTCATCTCTCGCAGACGACTGGCCATCCCACCGACATCTTCGGATCGGAGATGATGAAGCGCTGACTGATGGGCCGGCAACCTGCCGCCCGACCGATGGAACCCAGACTTCCGACTGGACCTGTTGCCTCAACGTCGCTGCAGATCTAGGCGTCCGTCTCGATGATCCTGAAGAAGCCTGCCCCCTGGCCGGAACATCACCAGGCGGGGCGGCCGTACCTCGTCCTCTAAATCTTCCATCCGATGGTGGAGGGGTGACAGGGAGCCCGGCCTGCGACTCCCTGCTCACCGCCGGACCCCGTCGCGGCTTGGGATTCCTGCCAGGACGCAGGGCCTGGGAAGGGGCGGTCCCCCCAGCTGCCTGGCCTGCAGCGTCCGAGATCGGGCTCCCTCTGCGACGCCGTGTCCGCGGGACTGCCTCAGGACTGAGGTGCTCTGGAGGTCGAGACCGCCGGGAGGGACGGGTCGACCCGGCCTGCGTCGCCGTCACCCCCGGCAACGCTCTCTGCCTGCTCCGGACAGGAGCAGTCGTTGCCGACTCCCCCCCCGCCGCCATGCTAGGAAGGGGGCCGGGGGAGGGGAGCCTGTCTCCTGCAACAGACCCCGAACGCCGGGCCTGACGTGGCAACACGGCGTCCGGGATCCTCGCTAATGCAGCCACGGTCTCCTCCAGCCATCCGGGACCGTGGTGCACTGCAGCAGCACGCAGCTGCTCTAACAAAACTGCCTCTGCCATACTGTACGAGCGCGGGCAACGGGGAGCTTGTCCTCACTGTGTTACTCCTCCCGCTGCTCCCGGCTCAATGCCGCAAACAGCGGGAAGCGCAGCAACGGCCCCCTGACTCCTCCCTGACCCCCCCCCCCCTCCGACTCCCTCCAACTCTCCCTCACCTGTTAACCCTTTCCCTACCAGGGAGGTCATGGAGGCTTCCCCTTCAGCCCTGCAGGCTCCGTCCAGCCCCTTCTTTATATCAGTAACATGGCAGACAATGATAACACCATCCTGTTGATGAATTTGGAGGAAGGAGAGATCTGCAGCACAAATGGCTGAGCTTTGAAGAGAAAGGCTCCACAAAGGTACTGCACGTGAGGATCTAAGAGCACTGTGAAGATGACAGTTTTCACTGGATATGTTTTAATGCAGGCAAGTGATAATGTAATATGCAGTGGGTTTTTTTAAGTTTTAAAAGTGTTTTACCCCCTTGGAAATGCAGCCAATTTTCATTTTCTTTTTTTTTTCCTCCCCACTTCCAAAAGCCATAACTTTTTTATTGTTCCGTCAATATTGCCGTATAAGTGCTTGATTTTTGCGGGACAGGTTGTAATTTTTATTGGCACTATTTAATTAACCATATAATGCACTGGGAAACTATAAACAAATTGTGGGGTGATATGGGCAAAAAATTCAATTTCACCATTGTTTTTTGGGTTTAGTTTTTGAGGCGTTCATCGTGCGGTAAAAACTACTTGTCAACTTTATTCTCAATATGATTATGGCAATATCAAATTTCTATGTTTTTTTTCATGATTTACCACTTTTATTAAGAAAAAACTGTTTGTTAAAAAAACTCTCTCGATTGAGCGGTCTGAGGGCATGTTTTTGCGGAGCGATCTGACATTTTTATTGGCACCATCTTGAGATTTTTTTTTATCACTTTTTGGGGGAGCTAAGGTGAAAAAAAGTTTTTATTATTCTTTTTACAGCATTCACCGTGTAGGGTATATAACGATATAGCGTTATAACGGTCACTATAGACTGCGGCATTTAAGTGGTTAAATGGGCGGAATCTAAGTGATCTTTGATTTTGCCCCTTGTAGTGAGGTGTCAGCTGTATGCCCACTGCATACTTCTCCTCGGAGGCTGCAACGGGCATGTACGTGACATGTCTCCAAGGGGTTAAAATGTTATGAATTTTGTAAGTATTATGGAGGGAAGAAATAAAAATGCCATGATATGGCCCCTAAAGAAACTCCTCTCTCCCCTAGTGTCCTAGATATCACCATTGGTACATTATTAACTGTTATATACTCCTTTTGTGACGCTGCATGCATAAACCCCATTGGAAATGTAAAGGTTACATAGTGAAAACCGTGCCAAATTTTGAGTGTTCATCAAACATTAATTGCTTCTGCTTTTCAACAGGTTGCCTAAGACAGGATTATAAATTCAGTCCCCTGATATTTGCGGAAGGAGCTTGTTTTTACATGCAGACCTTACATCCCACTGTCACTCTGATATAGTCTTTGTATTGGCTTACAAGACAGGACATGCCTACTAGGAAAGAACAAACTGCCTTGCCAAGCAAATATAGTTTATTCCTATAAGTGCAATAACGTATTCCTTGTACAATTTGAAATCTCATTGAACAGACCAAATGGCAGCAGATTTATACAATTCTATCTTAACTGCCATTTTTACAGAATATTTATGCACATTACAGATGCCTAATGTTCACAAACTTAAAGGAACAGTGTCACCACAATTTTTTTTTTAATATGTTAAAGATGTTAGTGCTTTATTAAAAACGTTAGAATTAATTTGTGTGTTTGTGTGTTACTTTTTTTTATTTTTACACTTTTTCTTCCCTATGGGGGCTGCCATTTTTTTTTCCATTTCTGTATGTGTCGATTAACGACACATACAGACATGGAATACGGCAGCTCTAGTCCCATAGGGACTGCGAACGGGGCCCGTTCCATCCACTATCATGTACGCCGCTGTGTGGGAACGGCGCATGCGCCGCTCCCACACAGTTCAATTTGAAATGCGCGCCGTCCGGCGCCATTTTCCTGTGGACCGGAAGTCGCGGCCGGACAGTAATATTACTACTTCCGGTCGCGGTTTCCGGACTTGTGCACATGGAGCAGCGGCAGCAGACGGAGCGGATGGACCGGAGGGAGCGGCAGCGACTGGAGCAGGTGAGGGATTTCTATGTATGTTTGTGTTTCAGTGTGTGTTTACTACTGTATGTAAACCTACTACACTGTGTGTTAGCTCAAAAAATGGCGATACACAGTGTAGGAGGTTAGACCGTTCAAACCCCTCGTTTCTCCCGGCACTAGCCAGGATAAAGGAGGGGGGGATTCTGAGAGCTCACTAGAGCGAGGGATTTTTTCCCAATTTTGCAGCATAAAGCAATGTGGTTGCTTTACCACATGCAATGCTGCAATTTTGGGAATGGCTCCATCTAGTGACCAGCAATGGAAAATATTATAAATTAGAATCCAATTGAATCCAATTTATAATATTTTCTGACTCGTTAAAAAAAAAAAAAAAAAATTAGAACAATGTTTAATCACCTACACACTAATTGTTTAACTAAAAAAAAAAAAACATGTTTTGCTGGCAACACATTCCCTTTAATTTCAATTCAGACAGATGTCATAAACAGTCAATTTCCATTTGACTTAAAGAAAATCAGAAAAAAATGCAGCACCCCATATAAGGTACAGAAACTGGTAAGTGAAGGTAATAACTAAAGATGAGCGAATTTCCTTAAATTAGTTTCAAGACTGATTCGAAATTTGATTAATTCTGAACTAATTTGCTGTGATTGGCTGCAGTTGTCACATGGGAAAAAAGCAACATCATCACAGGAGGCCGGCAGGGATGTGTCGCTATGGGAGTCCAGGAGTGGTGGTGAGTATGGTATTTTTTTTTCTTTTAATCTCTTCTCCACTCTTTTTTTCTCATATCTGTAAAATGGCGACCATCACTTGCTGGCTGGCGGAAGATATTTTGCCAATTCGTGCGCCTCCTACCCCAAGGTTTCGGATTTTGGTCAATTTAAATGTGTCATCAGAAAATGACCAATTGTCTAAATCAAGTTTTTATGTTAGACATATTTTAAAAAAAATAAAATAATTATTTATTTTTTAATGGACGAAGCGCCACCTTCTCCCCCTCCTTGCACAGTGACCTTCGCACAGGTCATAGAGTATGCCTAGAACACACTGCCATAGAAGTCGATGAGTCATCTGCAGACTAGACGTTTCTATGGTCCATGTGGTTACTATAAAGCATATCTCTAAATGCTGTTAACATCAGCTCAGGTGAGATGATCCAATGATCATGTACAGAAAACAGAATTAAAAAATCTACATTCAGAAAATAAAGAAAAATTTGGAGAAAAAAAAAAGCACGGGGGGAATATGTTAAAAGCAGAGATGAGCGAATTTCCCAAAATTAATTTCCGCTTCGATTTTTATCAAACTGCCCGTCAGATTTGATTTGGTCAAATAAATTTGATGCAAATTGACAGTGCCTTGATTTTCCTGAAGACTCGTGTATGACTTTGAGGAATACCACGACTGTCACCGGAAAGACAATGTGTGGGAGGCTGTAGCCAAAACCTTTTTTTTACAGCACAGTGGAGTATTGCCAGACCCGCTGAAAAATCGAAATTAGTGCAAGCATAGTATAGACCTTATTGTAAAATTGTGTCCCTGTGTATCAAGTTTTGGCACAACTATTGATGTAATTGACGCCATGTGGCCCTGACAGAGACATTGTTTCTGTTACTGGCCCCAATGTTATTTTCTTGTGTCCCTTTGTATGAAGTTTTGGCGCAACTATTGATGTAATTGACGCCATGTGGCCCTGACAGAGATATTGTTTCCGTTAGTGGCCCCAATGTTATTTTCTTGTTTCCCTGAATATCATGTTTTGGTGCAACTGTTGATGGCCCCAAATGTGAGTATCAAGCACAACTATATTTTACATATAAAACAATAAATATATTTTTATTTTAAACAGTGGAGGAAGTTAATGGAGAAGCACAAGGGATCAGTATCGCAGAGAGCTGACCCAAAAAAAGACCCTATATGTAATGATGGGGGTGGGGAAACAGACAAGTGAGCCCTAATCTACCCGCCACTCAGTCCCTGCCTACTTGCAACGACCCGCCCTAGGCGACAGGGTACAACTGGGCGACGGTCCCTACGCTCAGTAAGTGCACGACAGACAAACAGACAAGGGTACACAAAGCTGAGGGAAAGGGCAGGTGGCCAATGCAAAACACTGTGAGCAACAAGAGTGGTGAACGAGCCGAGTCAAACCAGGAGAGTACGAGGTACCAAACGCAGAGCAGGAGAGTAGTCAGTAAGCCAGGGTCAGAATGAAGCAGGGTCAAATAGTTAGAAGCTGCAGCAAGGCCAGGAAACCACACGAGAAGAATCACAAGCAAAGGAGGAACAGGAAAGGCAGGTATAAATAGACAGAGGGCGGGAGCTAGCTCCGTCTGGCCAGGCTGTGATAGGCTCTCCCACTCCTAAGCCTGCCATCCTGAGTAGTGGAAGATGGAGTCAGTCTCAGAGACATAGACTCAGGTGCAGACTGATTATCTATGGGCGTTAACCCAGAAGCTGTGCCTGGCAGATTCTTTATAGTACCCCCCCTTTTATGAGGGGCCTGGTTTACTGGGGAAACGAAGGTGAAACCTCCTGACCAATATCCCAGCGTGAACATCCCGAGCGGGTACCCAAGTCCTCTCCTCAGGCCCGTATCCTCTCCAATGGACCAGGTACTGGAGGGAGCCTTGGACCATCCTGCTGTCCACAATCTTGGCCACCTCGAATTCTGCCCCCTCAGGGTTGAGAACAGGGACCGGAGGTTTCCTCGAGGGAGCCAAGGACGGGGAGCAGCGTTTAAGGAGGGAGGCATGGAACACGTCGTGTACTCGAAAAGATGGGGGCAACTCCAGTCGGAAGGAGACAGGATTGAGGACTTCAATGACCTTGTACGGCCCTATAAACCGGGAATCAAACTTCTTGGACGGGACCTTAAGGCGCAAATTTTTAGACGATAGCCACACCAGATCCCCGACCATAAACAAGGGGTTAGCAGAACGTTTTCTATCTGCCTGAATTTTTTGTATGCTCTGGGACGCCTCTAGGTTCTTCTGAACCTGAGCCCAGACTGTGCACAGTTCTCGATGAACGACCTCTACCTCGGGATTGTTGGAACTACCAGGTGAAATGGAAGAGAGCCGTGGATTAAACCAAGAATTACAGAAAAAGGGGGAGACCCCTGACGAGTTACTGACCCGGTTATTAAGGGAAAATTCGGCGAGGGGAATGAATGAGACCCAATCATATTGACAGTCAGAGATAAAACACCTTAAATATTGTTCTAGAGATTGATTAGTCCTCTCAGTTTGGCCATTAGTTTCAGGATGGAAGGCAGAGGAGAAGGACAGATCAATCTCCAACTTTTTACAGAAGGCTCTCCAAAACAATGAAACAAATTGTACCCCTCTATCAGAAATAATATTGACAGGGCCCCCATGGAGACGCAGGATGTGTTTGACAAACAAGGTAGCTAACGTCTTAGCATTGGGTAGTTTTTTGAGTGGCACAAAGTGGCACATCTTACTGAAGCGGTCTACTACAACCCACACCACCGACTTGCCTTGAGATGGAGGCAAATCGGTGATAAAATCCATGGAGATATGGGTCCAAGGTCTCTGGGGAATGGGCAAAGAACATAGTAAGCCCGCTGGTCGGGACCTGGGAGTCTTGGACCTAGCACAAACTTCACAAGCGGCGACTTAGGCCTTAAAGTCTTTAGGCAACCCAGGCCACCAATAGTTTCTGGCAATGAGGTGCTTGGTACCCAGGATGCCTGGATGGCCAGATAGTGCAGAGTCATGATTTTCCCTAAGTACCCTTAGCCGGATTTGCAGGGGAACAAACAGCTTGTTCTCAGGAAGGCTCCCGGGAGCTGAACCTTGATCAGCCACAATTTCAGAGACTAAATCAGAATCAATAGCGGAAATGATTATACCTGGAGGCAAAATACAAGCAGGATCTTCCTCCGAAGGAGGGCTGGCCATGAAGCTACGTGACAGTGCATCAGCCTTAACATTTTTAGACCCAGCCCTATAGGTAACCACAAAGTTGAATCTGGTAAAAAATAACGCCCAACGAGCTTGTCTCGGGTTTAGCCTCCGGGCAGATTCTAGGAAAACCAGATTCTTGTGGTCGGTAAGGACCATTACCTGGTGCCTAGCCCCCTCCAGGAAGTGGCGCCACTCTTCAAATGCCCATTTAATGGCTAAGAGTTCGCGGTTGCCAATATCATAGTTACTCTCAGTGGGTGAAAACTTCCTGGAGAAGTAGGCACAGGGACGGAGATGGGTGAGGGACCTGGTACCCTGGGACAAGACAGCACCCACTCCCACCTCGGACGTGTCAACCTCCACGATAAATGGCTCCATTTGGTTGGGCTAAACCAACACCGGGGCCGAGATAAAGCACTTTTTAAGGACCTCAAAAGCCTGGACAGCCTCAGGAGGCCAGTGGAGGAGATCAGCACCTTTGCGAGTGAGATCCGTAAGAGGCTTAGCGATGACCGAGAAGTTAGCAATAAACCTCCTGTAATAATTAGCGAACCCCAGAAAGCACTGTAATGCCTTCAGGGAGGCAGGTTGGACCCATTCCGCCACAGCCTGGACCTTGGCGGGGTCCATGCGGAATTCATGAGGAGTGAGGATTTGGCCCAAAAATGGTATCTCCTGCACCCCAAACACACATTTTTCGGTCTTTGCAAACAGTTTGTTTTCTTTAAGGATCTGGAGCACATTCCTGACATGCTCAATGTGGGAGGACCAGTCCTTGGAAAACACAAGTATGTCATCAAGGTACACTACAAGAAATAACCCCAGGTAGTCTCTTAAAATCTCATTTATGAAATTCTGGAAGACCGCGGGAGCATTACACAACCCAAAGGGCATGACGAGGTATTCGAAATGACCTTCGGGCGTGTTAAACGCAGTCTTCCACTCATCCCCCTCTTTGATGCGGATAAGGTTATACGCCCCCCGTAAATCAAACTTAGAGAACCATTGGGCCCCCTGAACCTGATTAAAGAGATCAGGAATCAGAGGAAGGGGATACTGGTTCCTTACAGTGACCTTATTCAAGCTTCGGTAGTCAATGCATGGCCTAAGACCACCATCCTTCTTCCCTACGAAGAAGAAGCCAGCACCTACCGGAGAAGTAGAGGGGCGAATGTAACCCTTGGCCAGGCATTCCTGGATATACTCTCTCATGGCTTCACGTTCGGGACAAGAGAGATTAAATATCCTACCCTTAGGGAGCTTAGCTCCTGGTACCAAATTGATTGCGCAATCATATTCTCTATGAGGAGGTAACACTTCGGAGGCCTCCTTAGAGAAAACATCGGCGAAGTCCTGAACAAACTCAGGTAGCGTGTTCACCACCTCAGGGGGAGAAATAGAATTAACAGAAAAACATGACGTCAAGCATTCATTACCCCACTTGGTAAGGTCCCCAGAATTCCAGTCAAACGTGCGATTATGCAACTGCAACCAGGGAAGGCCTAAAACCAAATCGGACGATAATCCCTGCATTAACAGTACAGAGCACTGCTCCAAATGCATGGAGCCAACAAGGAGTTCAAAAACAGGGGTATGCTGAGTAAAATAACCATTAGCAAGAGGAGTGGAGTCGATACCCACTACCGGGACAGGTTTAGGCAAATCAATCAAAGGCATAGCTAGAGACATAGCAAATTCCACAGACATGATATTAGCAGACGACCCTGAATCCACGAAGGCACTGCCGGTAGCAGACCTACCACCAAAAGAGACCTGAAAGGGAAGCAAGATTTTATTATGTTTCATATTTACGGGAAATACCTGTGCGCCCAAGTGACCTCCCCGATGATCACTTAGGCGCGGAAGTTTTCCGGCTGCATTCTTACGCTTAGGACAGTTGTTCACTTGATGCTTGTCATCCCCACAGTAGAAGCAGAGACCATTCTTCCTGCGGAAATCTCTACGTTGTTGGGGGGACACGGAGGCTGCGAGTCTTCCGGGGAGGAACGAAGCAACGGAACCTCGGGAGGCATCATGGGGGAGTCAGAGGAGAAAACATCAAGACGTTCAAGTCGTCGTTCCCTGAGACGTCGGTCAAGTCGTACCTCTAAAGCCATAACCTGGTCTAGGGAGTCAGAAGAGGGATAACTAACTAGCAGATCTTTCAGGGCGTTCGACAGACCCAACCTAAACTGGCACCCTAAGGCAGGGTCATTCCACCGAGAAGCTACGCACCACTTCCTAAAGTCAGAACAATACTTCTCCACAGGTCTCTTACCCTGACGTAAGGTCACCAGCTGACTCTCGGCAAAGGCAGTCCTGTCAGTCTCGTCATAAATGAGTCCGAGAGCAGAAAAGAAAAGATCAACGGAGGAAAGTTCAGGGGCGTCAGGAGCCAAGGAGAAGGCCCATTCTTGGGGCCCTTCCTGGAGCCGGGACATAATTATACCCACCCGCTGGCTCTCAGAACCTGAGGAGTGGGGCTTTAAACGAAAATAGAGCCTACAACTCTCCCGAAAGGAGAGAAAAGTCTTCCGGTCCCCTGAGAACCAGTCGGGCAACTTGAGGTGGGGTTCAAGAGGTGAGGTGAGGGGGACTACCATAGTAGCATCAGGCTGGTTGACCCTCTGAGCCAGGGCCCGGACCTGTAGGGAGAGACCCTGCATTTGCTGAGCCAGGGTCTCAAGGGGGTCCATAGTGGTGTCAGGGACCAGGGTAGACTAGATATGGGCTTGTGATTATGTAATGATGGGGGTGGGGAAACAGACAAGTGAGCCCTAATCTACCCGCCACTCAGTCCCTGCCTACTTGCAACGACCCACCCTAGGCGACGGGGTACAACTGGGCGACAGTCCCTACGCTCAGTAAGTGCACGACAGACAAACAGACAAGGGTACACAAAGCTAAGGGAAAAGGCAGTTGCCCACGGCAACACCGTGAGCAACAAGAGTGGTGAACGAGCCGAGTCAAACCAGGAGAGTACGAGGTACCAAACGCAGAGCAGGAGAGTAGTCAGTAAGCCAGGGTCAGAATGAAGCAGGGTCAAATAGTTAGAAGCTGCAGCAAGGCCAGGAAACCACACGAGAAGAATCACAAGCAAAGGAGGAACAGGAAAGGCAGGTATAAATAGACAGAGGGCGGGAGCTAGCTCCGACTGGCCAGGCTGTGATAGGCTCTCCCACTCCTAAGCCTGCCATCCTGAGTGGTGGAAGATGGAGTCAGTCTCAGAGACATAGACTCAGGTGCAGACTGATTATCTATGGGCGTTTAACCCGAAGCTGTGCCTGGCAGATTCTTTACACTATCTGTTCACAATGCAGCTTGCCTTCTTGAACCTAAATTTTGAACATCGAGCGTAAGAATCCCAAAATAAAAATTACGATTAAACGTTCTATAGGTTTTTCACATCATGGAAATGTGAGAGACATGCAGTTTCCACCTCTGGGACACTGGGACACTGGGACACACACACACACACACACACACACACACACACACACACACACACCCCTATTTCTACAATCATTTCTACATAAACCCCATTCTACTGCTCTGTGTTGTAGAGGTGGGAAACGTATGTCTTTGACATTGTTTATATAAACCTGTGTATGGCTCAGTTCACACGTTGCGTAAATACTGTGGATATTCTGCAACGGAATCCCTCCTTGAAAATCCACAGCAAATAAAGTAGCAGCAAAGTAGATTAGAAAAACCAAAAAATCCACACGCTGTGTAATAATAAATAGTAGTTGTTGTGACTTAGGTAGCGGCTTTGCAGCGATCCCGCCAGAAAAAAAGAAAATTAAAAAAAATAATTAAAAAATGATGCTTACCTAGGAGTCTGTGTTTCTTCCTCATGCATGGACTTCTGGGATGACGTTTCATCCCATGTGAACGCTGTAGCCAATCACAGCCTGTAGCGGCGGTGGCATGGGATGAAACGTCATGCCAGGAGGCCGGCATGCTAGCAGGCTGGCTAAGTGCAGCTATTTTTCACTGCGTACATTACGGCACAAAAACTTCACCACACTTTGGTGCAGTGTTTATTCTGGAATTCCCGGTGGCTCAAAGTGTGGATTTGCATCCTGGTATAACGCAGCGTATCCGCTCTGTGTGAACTCAGCCTATATGTTGGAAATATCCACGATGGGAAAACCACTTTAATAAAATTTAAAATATATAAATTTTTTACATTTTAAATACATTTTAGCACGCAAGACAACCTGGGGGAAAATATTGATGAAGGCGAGACAAATCAGATGGAGGACACCAGTCTTCTAACAACAGAACAGGAGCAGCATGAATCGGGAACTGCATCTGGACCCATTGCATGCAGCCCTACTACTCCGCCAATTCCCGCTTCCTCTCATGCCACTATAAAGAGGAGAAGAGTGGAGCCTTCTATGGCCAGCCAGGTTGACACTCGGGTGCTGGAATACCTCAATTGACACCAACCTGAGAATGATGTAGACACTTTCTCCCGTAGCATGTGTCCGTTTCTACGGAAAATACCCACTGAGCGTTGCCTACGAAAAAAGGCGCAATGCTTATATTATTAGAAGCCCCACCCCCAAATGACCCCAGGGAGTGCTTTTCTGCGCTAGTGCACTGGCGTCTCTTCGGGCACACTGGGCCGCAGGCTCCAAACACAGCAAGCTTCAGCTCTCCACCTCCGCCTATGCCGCATCACCGGCAATATTTACCCCGCCAAATGTCTCAAGAACACAAGAGTGTATATAGGATACAGAGGGGGGCTTACTACAGCCCACAGGAGGCTTATTATGGCAACCCACCTCCTTGGCGAGCTTCCTCCTCTCAGCCAGCCACAGAGAGATTGGAGTCGACCCCTGATTGTGCCCCACCTTCCTCGCCAGATTTTTTCAGTTTGTAATTTTGTTTACTAAATTATCTGATATTTATGTTGTATTTAAATGCCTAGTTCTGTGCACTAATGTTTTTTTTTTGGATAAAACAAAGTTTGAACTAAAAAAGTTTTGGTTGTTTATTTTATCAATTTGGTGCGGGGTATGCATGAATATGTTATTTTTATTAATGGCTTAGAAAATAACACTACAGAACACATAATTTGATGTGTTCCATTGAGATGCGTTCCATTGAGTCAATGCGTTTCATGACTCGTTTTGAAGCTAAAGGGCAGGAACAGCCCTATGCGTGATCTTACGCATGCGCACTCATTCCCGGAAGACGCCGAGAAATCAAACCAGCATGGAGGAAGTGAGGGGATCCACTGAACGGTGAGCCTAATAAAAAATGATCAAAAAGCTTTTAATATTTATAAAGTTTTACACCTGCACTTTATTCATTGGCACTTAGCCATTTAGACCATACTTAAATTTTTTATACAGTATGGGCGATATGCCCTCTTAATCATTTGTATGCAATGTGTATAAAAAGATTTTGCTTAACACGTTGGTGTTTTTTCACTGCACCTTTTATGTCTGAAATCAGAGAATCATGCAATATTGAATTTTTATTGCCCTATTATATTTTTTGTTAAATCATGTATTTATATGTGCACTGTTCACTGAGATGTATTGCTTGAGAAAGGCCCCATGGAGTAGGGCTAAAACGTCGTAAGTGGTGATTAAAGTGATCCGATTTTTCACTGAATATGGAGTGCTGTCTTGTGTTTTGGATTTTTCTGGCTATTTTGGACACTGGTCTAGATAGATAGATAGATAGATAGATAGATAGATAGATAGATAGATAGATAGATAGATAGATATAGATATATATCTCAAGAACACTCAAATGAGGTATTAGTTGATATTAAGGTTAAAATATTATTTTTTAATTTTTGTCAAATTTATTTATATAAACTATATGTTTTAAAAAAAAAAAAATTGTTTTGACTTAAATATGAAAACCCGCAACCCGCGCCAAGGGTTCTCATTGTATTGCGAGTCGATACACTAAGCTAACAAAACTAAAAGAACTATGTATTAACATAACTAACTAAATTTAACTAAACACACAGGAATACACATCATCTCTAGCGGATACAGTCCTGCTGCCAGGGCACTGCTACCTCATGGCTCACTAAATAATCCGCAAAGAATTCACGGATTCGTAGGCCAGATGTTCCTGCTCTTCCAAGCCGTGTCTCGTCCAAAGTCAATTCTCCAGTGGCCATGTGATGTTACCCGTCACCATCACCTGTTGAATCGTACATTCGTGTGAAGTTGTGCAGGATGACACAGGCCTTGATGACGTGATTCACATTGTCTGCATCCATCTGTATTGTCGACATGAAGTCCCTCCATTTATGTGCCAAAATACCGAAAGCGCACTCTACATAACGACGAGCACTCGTAAACCTATAATTGATTATGCACCTCCAAACCATGCCTAGGAAAGGGGCGCATAAGATGGGTGTAGAGTCCAAAGGTCTCATCTGCCACTATCACAAATAGTGCGGGGGGTCCAGAAGATCCGGGCAGTAGCCGGGGTTCTGTGAGGCATAGCTGATTGATTAGAAGTTGTGCTAACCCATTCTGGAAGCCCTGAAGATGCCAGCATCCGCAGTGCTACCATAGGAACCGATGTCTACAATTACAAATCTTTATTTGGGGTTGTCTAACATATAGACCCCTCAAAGCCACTTCAGAACTGAACTGGTCCCTAAAAAAATAGGTTTTGGAAATGCTCTAAAATGTGAAAAAATTGCTGCCAAAGTTATAAGCCTTCTAAATGCCTAGAAAAATAAAAGGACGTTCAAAAAATGAGAAATGTTAACTAGTTACTATTTTGTGTAGTACTACTATCTGTCTTACAAGTACATACATTAAAATTTAGAAAAATGCTGTTTTCTCAAATGAACAGTGAATATATTGACCAAATTTTACCACGAACATAAAGTACAGTATGTCATGATAAAACAGTATCAGAAACGCTTAAATAGGTAAAAGCATTCCAAAGTTATTACCACATAAAGTGACACATGTCAGATTTGAAACGTAAGGCTCAGTCAGGTAGGTCAAACCTGGCTGCAGCGGCAATGGGTTAATATTATTATGATTATTATTATTTTCCTCCACTATTTGTCAGTCTGCAGTATTTTCTACATGTTACTGAAACAAATAGTCTTGTAGAAATATTGCAGAGAACACAGGGGATTAGTCTCCTGCTGATCTGTTCCATTTTCGGCTAGGAAATGGATGGGGGGGTTAGGCTTAGCAAACTTTTTGTCCTACTGCAGACAGGGCGATTGGGGGGGGCTCCTGGTCCTGCAAGTTGTCTTACAGCAAGACACAGGACATTGAGAAGGAGGGTGAAATGGAGTGGAAGTGGTGGACTCACTTGTGTGGTTGTTGTATGAAAACTCGGCCCATGGAAGAAGCTGTACCCAGTTATCGTGCTGTGAAGAGATGAAGTGGCGGAGATAATTCTCCATGATCTGGTTGATCTTTTCAACGTGCCCATTGGACTGGGGGTGATAGGCTGAGGAAAAGTCCAAACTCACATCCAGGAGTTTACAGAGGGCTCACCAGAACTTAGAGGTAAACTGAACCCCCCGGTCGGACACAATGTGAAGAGGCAAGCCATGCAAGGGAAAGATGTGTTGAATGAAGAGACTCGTCAGTCGGGGAGTAGAAGGTAGGCCGGTCAGCGGGATAAAATGTACCATCTTAGAGAACCGGTCCACCACCACCCAGATGGTGTTGCATCCTGCTGAGAGAGCAAGGTCTGTGACGAAGTCCATTGCAGTGTGCTGCCAAGGGGCATTGGGTACAGGCAGAGGTTGAAGCAGGCCGGCAGGCTTGGAATGATAAACTTTGTTAGAGGCACACACCGTGCAAGAAGAGACAAAGTCCAGAACATCTTTAGGTAGCGTGGGCCACCAGAAGTGACGAGCAATCAGGTCTTGGGTTTTACGGACACCAGCGTGCCCAGCCAGTTTAGAACTGTGTCCCCAGCGGAGAATTCTTCTCCTGTCTGCCAAACGAACAAAAGTTCTCCCCCTGGAGGGATGTCTCTAATCTGCAGCGGATTAGCGGTGACAACGCAGGACGGGTCTGAAGGGACTCCACCGTGTCCTCCGTCTCAAACGATCTGGACAGGGCATCGGCCCTCACATTCTTGTCAGCGGGACGGTAGTGGAGCAGAAACTGGAAACGGGTGAAGAACAGCGACCACCTGGCTTGACGAGGATTCAGTCTTTGAGCGGACTGAAGGTAGGTAAGGTTCTTGTGGTGGGTGTAGATCAAGATGGGGTGAGCTGCGCCTTCTAGAAGATGTCTCCACTCCTCCAGAGCCAATTTGATGGCCAGCAGCTCCCGATCTCCAATAGTGTAATTGCGCTCAGCAGAAGAAAACAATCTTGAGTAGTAGCCACATACTACTGACTTTCCTTTGGAGCTCCTCTGGAACAGAAGTGCACCTGCACCAACAGAGGAAGCGTCCACTTCCAGTGAGAACTGCCGAGATACGTCAGGGTGATGGAGGATCGAAGCTGAAGTGAAGGCTTTCTTGAGGCTAATGAATGCGGACTCTGCCTTGGGAGTCCACACCTTGGCGTTCACACCCTTCTTGGTAAGGGTAGAGATGGGAGCCATTAGAGATGAAAAGTTCGGAATAAACTGCCGGTAGAAATTGGCGAATCCCAGAAACCGTTGTATGGCCCTTAGGCCTTGAGGATGTGGCCATTCCAGGACAGACTTTAGTTTCTCAGGGTCCATCTTAAGACCTTGATCCGAGATGATGTAGCCCAGGAAGGGCAAAGACTTATTTTCAAAGACGCACTTCTCCAACTTGGCATATAAGCGATTCTCTCTTAGTCGCAGAAGAACTTGACGGACATGCCTCCGATGGGTCATCGGATCTGGGGAGAAAATCAAAATATCATCGAGATAAAAAACAACACAGACATAGAGGAGATCTCGGAAAATATAATTGACAAATTCCTGAAATACTGCGGGAGCGTTACACAGTCCCTAGGGCATCACTAAGTATTCGTAGTGCCCATCGCGGGTGTTAAATGTCGTCTTCCATTCGTCACCCCGGCGAATATGGATTAGATTATAAGCCCGCCGCAGATCTAGCTTGGAAAAAAATTTGGCTCCACGTATGCGATCATACAGCTCGGACATAAGTGGCAATGGGTATTTGTTCTTGACCGTGATCTGGTTGAGACCACGGTAGTCAATGCAGGGTCGAAGAGATCCATCTCTCTTTTTAACGAAGAAGAAGCCTGCCCCAGCCGGGGAGGAAGATTTTCGAATAAAACCCCTTTCCAAGTTCTCCTTGATATAGGCTGACATAGATAAAGTCTCTGACAAGGAGAGAGGATATACTCGTCCACGGGGAAGAGAAGCATTAGGAACCAGTTCAATGGGACAGTCATAACTCCGATGTGGAGGCAAAGTCTCAGCCTCTCGTTTGCAGAAGACATCCGCAAAACTGGCAAACTGAGATGGTAGAGTGGAGAGTGATTGAGGCAGAGGGGGCATAACAGGACGAACTTGTGACAGGCAATGGCTATGGCATCTGGAACCCCATTGAAGAATCTATCAGGAACTCCAGTCAAGGACCGGGGCGTGTAGGCGGAGCCATGGCAGACCCAGCAGGATAGGATTTATAGCCTTAGGTAGTACCAGGAAGGTGATCTGTTCAGAGTGAAGCGCTCCGACCTGTAGTGTCAATGGCTCCATGATGAGCATTATTGGATCGGGCAATGGTAGACCATTCACAGAGGCAACAGCCAGGGGTCTCTCCAGATGAACTGTGGGTAGGCGTAAACGATCCACTAGATCCTGCTGGATAAAATTAGCAGCCGCTCCAGAGTCAAGATAGGCGGAGGAAGGATGTGACTTTTCTCCAGAGATGATGGCCACAGGAATCAATAATCTGAAAGAAGTTTTAACGTTTGGAGACGTTCCACCTAGAGTTGCCTCTCCAACCAACCCTAGGTACTGGAGTTTCCCAGTTTCTGTGGGCATTGGCGCACAAAATGACCCTTAAGGCCACAATACATATATAGTCCAGAGGAGCGTCTGCGCTGCTTCTCCTGTTCAGATAACCGGACTCTGTCCACCTGCATGGGTTCTTCAGGTAGCGCACTAGGGGAAGACAGTAGTGGTCTCTGGACCGAGGATGCTGGTCTGTGGACCCAGCTCTCCTGTCGAACCTCTTGAGTGCGCTCCCGGATTCTCATGTCAACCCGAGTGGCTAACAGGATGAGGGTATCCAAGGTAGAAGGAAGGTCGCGGGCCGCCAGTTCGTCCTTGATGTGAGAGGACAGTCCCTGCCAGAAGGTTGCCACCAGTGCCTCATTTTTCCATGCCAGCTCGGCTGCTAGGGTACGGAAGGAGATAGTATACTCCCCTACTGTGGAGCCCTCTTGCTTGAGGGTCAACAGAGTGGCTGCGGCAGAGGATGTTCGACCCGGCTCCTCGAACACGGCACGAAAGTACTGCAGGAACAAGGCTAGGTCCGAGTATACAGGTCCTTGTTGCTCCAAGATTGGGTTCGCCCATGCGAGGGCCATGCCACTGAGGAGGGAGATAATAAATGCCACTCTGGCCTCCTCGGAGGGGAAGAGATGAGGCCGCAGCTTAAAATGAACCGTGCATTGATTAAGAAATCCTCTACATGCTCTGGGATCACCGTCGTAATGAGGAGGAAGAGGCAGAGGAGCTGTGGATCCGGAACAAACAGGAGGAGCAACGGGCAGTGGCACAGCAACAGCCTCAGGAGGAAGAACCGGTGGTGGAACAGTGAGTAGATCCAGACGGACCAGGATAGAATTCACAGCCTCAAGGAGTTGATGATGACGTGTGCGTAGGTCATGCATCTCTGTCTGTATTTTCTGGACTGCGGTCTTGGGCTGGCCAGCGGGTTCCATGGCCTGAGCGTACTGTCACGAACACAGGGTATGTTGACCCACTAGGCCGCTCCGCCATAGCAGGAAGGCAGCTGACCAGTTCACAGTCTACATGAAAGTCAATAGCAGATAGCAATGCTTGGGTACCTGAACTAGTCCAGACGGTGGATGTGGCTTCAGCACGGATGGAGGCCGGTGCGGCAGGTGGCGCCAGATGTGGCGTGCAGTATCCGATGTAGCAGAAAACACTGGACATGGCAGAAGACACTGGACGTGGCAGAAGACACTGGACGTGGCAGAAGACACTGGACGTGGCAAACGTCACTGGACGTGGCAAACGACACTGGACGTGGCAAGCGACACTGGACGTGGCAGAAGACACTGGACGTGGTAAACGACAGCAGGTGCAGTAGACACGACTCCAACCCTGGTACTCACAGGAACAAGAAAAATATGGAACATAGGAACGGGTAACAGGGCACGGGTAACAACTGGAACGGGGAAACACTAAGGGACCATTTTCGAGACAGACTGGGAAGACTAACAACACTCAGGCAAGGATTAGAAGGCACAGGACACAGCAGAACGGAGCGGAAGTTATCGCTGGCGTCTCCTAGGAAGGAGATGGGGACCAGCGCTCACGGATCCATGGCTGCGAGCGTCGGGAGGTGAGTATACCCGACGGCCCGCGGCCATGGACGCTATAGTATCACTGTGCTTGGTTGGCCATCAAACTCGCCTGACCTAAACCCCATAGACAATATATTGGGTATTGTTGAGAGGAAGATGAGAGACACCAGACCCAACAATGCAGACGAGCTGAAGGCCGCTATCAGAGCAACCTGGGCTTCCATAACACCTCAGCAGTGCAACAGGCTGATCGCCTCCATGCCACGCCACATTGATGCAGTAATTCATGCAAAAGGAGCCCCAACCAAGTATTGAGGGCATATAATGTACATACTTTTCAGTAGGCCAACATTTTGTGTATTAAAAATAATTTTTTAAATTGGGCTTCTATAATATTCTAATTTTCTGAGACACTAAATTTGGGGTTTTCATTAACTGTTACCATAATCATCAACATTAGAAGAAAAAAAATGCAGGAAATAGATCACTCTGTGTGTAATGAATCTATATAATATATGAGTTTCACTTTTTGAATTGAATTACTGAAATAAATTAACTTTTTGATGATATTCTAATTCATTGAGAAGGACTAGTATATAGCTACATGCCCCTCTGCGCTCAACTATAATCGAAAGATTAAAAGTGCGTTTAGGAGATGCATAAGAGAACACATTAACAATATAATACAGAAAACAGATACCCAGTAGCCAAACACATGCATGCATGTCATGAACGAGATTCATCCAAAATGTATAGTATTTTATTGTTTTGGAAGAGGGGACTGAAAAAACTTATGCTACAAGAGGAGGCAAGATAGAGTTTAACTTTGAAGTATGAAGCACATAGGGGCCTAAATTAATTTCTTTCCTAAATGTACTTCCTATAATATAAATATCAACATCTGGTCAGTGTATGTATAAGCACCTGGTTTTCCCCTTCTCCTTCCCCATAAGTAGCAAAGGATTTTTTTTTTATACGTGTATGACATCTACATGGTTTTGTGATAAAATATTATAAATGTGTTATCAATGAATTCTGTCATCTATTTAGTGATTGAACTTAACTCCTTAACGACTGCCCACTGTCTTCTGATGGCATGCAATACAGGTTTTTCGTCTGCAGCGACGTCTTTTGGCATCACTGTAGAAGAGGATGATGAGCAGACTTGTGAGCGCTCAGTGGCATAGCTATAGGGGTCGCAACGGTTGCAGTTGCGAGTGGGACCCCAAAGCCTGGTGGGCCCCTGTGGCCCCCATTGCCACACAGTGCTGACCGCGCTGGTCCCGCTTCCAACTGTATCTGCGTCCTCAGGATGCAGATACAGTTCAATTCAATGCTGGGGCCTTGCTCCAGCATTCACTGTGCCGTGAGCGGCTCGGCGCAGGCAGGCGCGATGTAGTGACGTCTCATCACTAGGGCCGGCCTAAGGTTGGATGGCGCCCTGTGCGGGACTCTCTATTGCCGCCTCCTACACAACCCAAAAATTAACCACATATATAGACACGCTGGAACATATATACTGTACATACATAAAGACAGATATTTAGACATACAGGTAAATATACATACACACATCTGGAAAATATACATACAGGTAAATATATAGACGTACAGACACATATGTATACACACACACACACACACACAGGCAGATAAATACACAGACAGGAACATATACAAATACATAAAAGGCACATATATACAAGCACAAAGACAAATTCACAAACAGACCCATATATACCCACACAGGCACATATATACCCAGTACAGATAATGTCGTAGATTTCATGTAGTAGATGTTGCCTGCAGTCCTATGTAACACCACAGATAACACAGTGATAACTATCTAAGTAGAGATAATGTAGTAGACGTTACCTGCAGTCCTATGTAACACCACAGATAACAGTGATAATTCTCTGAGCACAGATAATGTAGTGGATGTTACCCGCAGTCCTATGTAACACCACAGATAACACAATGATAACTCTCTGAGTACAGAATATGTAGTAGACGTTACCTGCAGTCCTATGTAACACCACAGATAACACAGTGATAATTCTCTGAGTATAGATAATGTAGTGGATGTTACCCGCAGTCCTATGTAACACCACAGATAACACAGTAATAACTCTCTAAGTACAGATAATGTAGTAGACGTTACCTGCAGTCCTATGTAACACCACAGATAACACAGTGATAATTCTCTGAGTATAGATAATGTAGTGGATGTTGCCCGCAGTCCTATGTAACACCACAGATAACACAGTAATAACTCTCTAAGTACAGATAATGTAGTAGACGTTACCTGCAGTCCTACGTAACACCACAGATAACACAGTGATAATTCTCTGAGTACAGATAATGTAGTGGATGTTACCCGCAGTCCTATGTAACACCACAGATAACACAGTAATAACTCTCTGAGTACAGATAATGTTGTAGATGTTACCTGCAGTCCTATGTAACACCGCTGATAACACAGTGATAACTCTCTGAGTACAGATAATGTAGTAGATGTTACCTGCAGTCCTATGTAACACAACAGACAACACAGTGATAACTCTCTGAGTACAGATAATGTCGTAGATGATAACTATACCCGCAGACACATATAAACACAAACAAAGGCATCTATATAAGGGCAGCAGTGTATATAAGTGGCAGCAGAGTATATAGGGGCAGCAGGGTATATAGGCGCACCAGAATATATAGAAGGCAGCAGGATATATAGGGGGCAGCAGGGTATATAGGGGGCAGCAGGGTATATAGGAGGCAGCAGAGTATATAAGGGGCAGCAGGGTATATAAGACGCAGAAGGTTATATAAGGGGCAGCAGGTTATATAAGGGGCAGCAGGATATATAGGTGGCAGCAGGGTATATAGGGGCAGCAGGGTATATAGGGGCAGCAGGGTATATAGGAGGCAGAAGGTTATATAAAGGGCAGCAGGTTATATAAGGGGCAGCAGGTTATAAAAGGGGCAGCAGGATATATAGGGACACAGTTTTACAAAGAGGCAAACACATGCAGAGAGAGACACACACACACACACACACACACACACACACACACACACACTGTAACATATACACATACAAACACAGAGACACATACTGTATACCCACAACACACACACTGTAACATATACACATACAAACAGACACATACTGTATACACAGAGACACACTGTATACACACGGAGACACACTGTAACCACACACTGTGTACACACACACACAGAGACACATACTGTATACACACAGAGACACATACTGTATACACACAGAGATGCACAGAGACACACAAACACTCACCATCTCTCCATGCTGACAGGATCACAGGCTTCGTGCAGGACAGGCTGTGGGCGGAGCTTCCTCCTCTGCACCTCGGCTCTTATTTACTCCATGTGTGTAACTAAGAACAGAGCATAGAGTAGATGCAAAGCCCAGTGGTGCCACCTACATGCTTGGAGGAGGCAGCACCCTGTGCGCTCGCACAGCTCGCACACCCCTAAGGCCGGCCCTGGTCATCACATCTGTCTGTGCCGAGTCACTCACAGCACAGTGCAGAGGAGGAGAAGGATCTCCTCCACCCATCGTGGGAACGGGTATAGGTAAGTAATTCTGTTATTATTTTTCTATTAGGCACATATGGGGGCATTATACTGGGTATAGAAGGAGGGCTGATATGGCTGCTGAATGGGACAGCTATGGGGGCATTATACTGTATGGGGACATTATACTTTATAGGACAGCTATGGAGGGCATTGTACTGTATGGGGCAGCTATGGGGGTATTATACTGTATGTAGGCTTTATACTGTATGTGGCAGCTATGGGAGGCATTATATTGTATGGGGGGCATTATACTGTATGGGGCAGCTATGGGGGCATTATATTGTATGGGGGCATTATATTGTATGTAGTGCACTATACTGTATGGGGCATTATACTGTATGGGGCAGCTATGGGTGGCAATATACTGTGGGGGCAGCTATGAGGGAATAATACTGTGGGGGCAGCTATGGGAGGCATTATACTTTGTAGGGGTCAGCTATGGGGGCATTATACTGTGTGGGGCCAGCTATGGAGAGCATTATACTGTATGGGGCAGCTATGGGGGCATTATACTGTATGGTAGCATTATACTGTGGGGGCAGCTATGAGGGACAATATACTGTGGGGCAGCTATGGGGGCATTATACTGTGGGGGCAGCTATGGGAGCATTATACTGTGGGGGCAGCTGTGGGGAGCATTATACTGTGGTGGACAGCTATGGGGCATTATACTGTATGGGAGCAGCTATGGGGTGCATTATACTGTGTGAGGGGCTGCTAGGGGGGGCATTATACTTTGTGGGGGTAGCTATGGGGGGCATTATACTGTGTGGGGCAGCTATGGGGAGCATTATACTGTGTGGGGCAGCTATGGGAGGCATTATACTGTAGGGGCATCCATTATACTGTGGGGTCTGCTAGGCAAGGCGGCTAGGCATAGACATGCGCAGGGGTCTAGTGGTGTTGGGGAGAGGTAGGGAGGTCCAAGCTGAATTCTTGCACCAGGGCCCATGAACCCCATTCTATCTGTAACGCGTGAGCGTCCCTGCTCTTTACACGGCGCATGCGCAGTATGATCTTTTTGCTCGATGTTCTAATCGGCAGTACTGCGCATGCGCCAAATAAAGAGCAGCGGCACTGCGCATGCACAGTACTGACGATTAGAACGTCGAGCAGAAAGATCGTACTGCGCACGCGTGCGCATTACAGATAGTATGGGGCCAGGCATGAACGCGCCGATTACGCTGCCTGGCCCCTGTCAACCAATGTAAGAAGGGAGGGGGGCGGAACTGGGGAGCGAAGGAAGAGCATTTAGGCGCAATGGTAACGCCCTCATTGCACCTAAATGCTCATTAGCATAAACTTAATAAAACGTATTTCTATACAAAGGAGGCAGTAAGCAGAAAATTTAAATAAACGTTAGAAACAGGTTAGTCTCCTCTTCAATACCCTGGTACTAGTTTGATACGGACATTCTGGTGACAGACCCCCTTTAACATCACACCCTGTGACACTGTGTGCTGGTACTGCCTCCTTGTCACAACTCTATCTCCGCCGTGGATTCTGCGTGCGGCAACATCAGTGAGACTGTTCGCATCCCAAGTTACAGCAAACAAATTTTTTCACTTTCCTGGCAGTTGGGACAAATATTACCTCACTATAAATGCCGGGTCCACACATAGCGGACATGTTTCGGATTTTCGGTGAGTATTTACAGAAATATTCTACCCTAGAATTAACACTTCTAAGTTAGAACATCTACGTATTATGGCATATAATGGAACATGGCACCATATTTTCCAGTCCAATTCTGTATGAATCTGAGAGAAATAAAATTCTGGGTATACATTTTCGATGAAGCTAAAAACTGGTAGTGTGAACATTTTATGTACATTTTTGTACTATTAAAACTTTGATTCTAAATTGTGTTTTTTAGATTAATTTAGTTTATTGTTATTATCAGTGTCTATTATTATTAATAATGGAAATTGTAAATGAAAATTATTCAATACAATTCATGAACTTTATGTTTAGCACTTAGTTCCCTTGGCACCTTTATTAAATGAAGATTGATTATTTCTTATTTTACCAAGAACTTTAGACTCGAGGATCAGATTAATTAGTGATATGGGATCTATCGATTCTTCATTTGACTCAATGTGTGTAATTAGATGTTTTTCATGTTATTAATTTATATTGAACGAAATGCATATTTTATAGATTTTGAATATATTTTTTTATTTTTTATTGTGAAAATTAAATAACTTAGATAAAATTAAATAACTTTACCTTACATCACATTACAGTAAGACTTCAGTGCAATTTTTGCTATACTTGCCCCACACAAGATTTATGGTGCTAGCACTATGCTGCAATGAGAGAGATACAACCCATCATTAATTTCTTATGGTTAGCATTTACATGTGTTCTGTACAATGTAGACATAACAATGGGATCAGGGACCAGGTTGCCCATAACAACAATTAGAAATTAAACTTTTTGAAAGTTGCTGCTTTACTGCATGTAAGCAGATAGTGTGATTTATCATTGTTTAACTTTAGGTACATGAAGAAACTTTCACTGAGATTGCAGTTTAACTTAGATTTTATTAACTTTATCTTTACAATCAAATTACTTTCCACTATTGTTGCAACAAATTTTGGTCTACCAATTACACAATACTATATTCCTACATATATTCTACTATATTATTTATTCAGCTATACATTTTTATTACACCTAGTCACTGAATGCATCCTGGTATATCACTCCGCCATTTATAGTTGTCAATTTGTCTGTGGCATCTACAATGATGGCGATTTTTGTAGTATACCTCAATACCAGGTCGTTATGGTCACATAACGTGGCTATGCCATCACGTCCAAACCGTAACACTGGAGCTACAGGAATTGATGGAAGCGGAGCAGAATATCAATGGTAAGTGGACAATTTGTTGTTTTTCAATATGGAGGACACTAAGGGTTGGTTTGTAAAAAACAAAGATAGTCTTGAATAACCCCTTGAACTATTGAACAATTTACATTGTTTCTTGGCAAGTGATCCATCGATTACTGAGATATTTAAATATTTGTTAATTCTTTTTCTAAATGAGTCCCTAGAATGAGGAACAAAATTGTAAAGGAATAACAAAACTTATATACACTATCTACTAATAATTATTTCTCACACACCTGTTGGGTTTGTAACAGTGTATAAGATATTCTAGTAATTGTACTTATTAAGTGATTATAGTAGTGTTCACTTAACTGGGCTAAATAATATACAATAGTGGCAGGACGTGACCCTTAATCTAAAAAGTTACCTTTATTGGATTTGTTTAAAAAGATACAAAAAAATAAATAAAAAAATAAACACCCTGGTGTGAAAGTGTTTAAACCCTTCAGTCTTTAGCCACTTTTGACCTTCCTGACAGAGCATACGTAGTGCAATGTATTAGATCTGTCAGTCATTCACTGACAGCAAGTTGATTAGGCTTCGCCTCCAGGCGGGGCCTAATCGGCTTCCGTAATGGCAGACAGGAGGTCATTGTTAGGTCTCCTGTTGTCATAATAGCAGTCGGCAGTCGTGCGATTGCAGGGCACAGCTGGCGATCTGCTGACAACCACAAAGATGCAGCGATCGCATCCGATCGCTGCATCTGAGGGGTTAATGGCAGGGATCGGAGCTAGTTCCGGTTCCTACCATTACAGGTGGATGTCAGCTGTAACATACAGCTGATATCCACCGCTGATGACGCCGTCTCATCTCCTGAGCCGGCGCCATCTTGTCGGCGGCTACGGAAGCCTTTCAGGCCCCGCCTCAAGGCGGGAGCTGGAAGTTTTCCGTGCTAGGCAGTATTAGGCCTCCGGTTACCATTGCTGCCACCGACACCACGGCGATTTCATTGCTGGGGTGTCGATGAGCTGCAAACACCTTAAATGCAGCGATTGCTTTTGATGGCTGCATTTAAGGGGTTAATGGCGGGGATCGAAGCTAACTTAGGTCCCCGCCGTTACAGCAGGATGTCAGCTGTAAGATACAGCTTCTGAGCCTGTGCCATGCATTTGTCATAAGTATTCGACATTTTGCGGTAAATACTGGCTTTCCATGACGAATTCTTACGACAAATGTCGGGAAAGGGTTAAAATACAATTCTGACCAGAGTTAGAGTCTCAGGACTGTATCCACTAGTGCCACTTTCTGTTTGTGCGCAGTAGGGACCGACTAACATCTATACAATTCCCACACTAGCCTGGACCCTGATCACAAGTGCTCTTGTTTGTGTGGGAGTTGTAGTCCTTTCCTCTGTATATGTTGGAGGCAGCTGGTTTGCTTTGACAAGAGCTGTCTCCAAACTCACAGAGCCTCTATACTATTCTGGTAGATAGTCCCTATATTAATTTCACTGCTCCAAAATGTTTTACCAGCCTCTTTTACTGGCTCTTAAGGGAGCAACCCGGCAGCATAACAGGACCGTTTTGATAATGGCAACCAGAATACAGGATTGCTGCTGCTATATACTCACAGCCACGCCCCCTCCCTGTTCACACCTCCCCTGTATCCAATCAAAAGCAAGGCAGGCGTGGCTAGAGAGCTCAGCGCCACCTATTCTCTGATGTAAGAGGGGCTGGAGCTGGTCTTGTGAGATAGAGTAACCATGAGAACCAAACAGCTGTGGGGAAGCTCTGTTTGGTCCCCATGATTACTCTATCTCACACGCCCAGCTCCCGCCCTCTTACATCAGAGAATAGGCGGCACTGAGCTCTCTAGCCACGCCTGCCTTGCTCTTGATTGGATACAGGGGAGGTGTGAACAGGGAGGGGGCGTGGCTATGAGTATATAGCAGCAGCAATCATGTATTCTGGTTGCCATGATCAAAACTGTCCTGTTATGCTGCCAGTTTGCTCCCTGAAGAGCCAGTAAAAGAGACTAGTGAAACATGTTGAAGCAGTGAAATGAATATAGGGACTATCTACCAGAATAGTATAGAGGCTCTGTGAGTCTGGGGGCCGCTTTTGTCAGAGCAAACCAGCAGCCTCCAACATATACAGAGGAAAGGACTACAACTCCCACACAAACAAGGGGACTTATGATCAGGGTCCAGGCAAGTGTGGGAATTGTATAGATGTTAGTCGGTCCCTAGTGCACACAAACACAAAGTGACACTAGTGGATACAGTCCTGAGACTCAAAGGGTATGTGCACACGATGGGAGGCTTTTACGTCTGAAAAGACAGACTGTTTTCAGGAGAAAACAGCTGCCTCGTTTCAGACGTAAAAGCTCCTCCTCGCATTATGCGAGGCTTCTGTGACGCCCGTAAATCTTGAGCTGCTCTTCATTGACTTCAATGAAGAACGGCTCAAATTACGTAGCAAAGAAGTGCCCTGCACTTCTTTGCCGAGGCAGTCAATTTACGCGTCGTCGTTTGACAGCTGTCAAACGACGACGCGTAAATTACAGGTCGTCTGCACAGTACGTCAATAAATCTATTCAAATGAATTACTTTTTAGATTAAGGGCCACGTCCTGCCACTATTGTATATTGTATAAGAGATTCCTGTCTGGAGTACAGACGCACGACATGGCCAGCGAGGCCGCAATATAAACAAAGTCCAGAGGAGCGCCTGCGCTGTTTTTCTTGAAAGGACAGTTTAAGCTGATCCACCTGCATCGGAACCTCGGGCGAAGCAGAAGAAGAAGGCAAGAGGGGTTGCTGGAAGTTGGGCGCCAGTCTAGGAAGCCATCTCTCCTGTCGAATCTCTTGAGATCTCTCTCTGAGCCTTATGTCCACTCGAGTAGCAAGTAGAATCAGGTCGTCCAAGGCAGGTGGTAGATCTCGAGCAGCAAGTTCGTCATTGATCTCGGGCGATAGGCCATGCCAGAAGGATGCTACCAAGGCCTCATTGTTCCAGGACAATCCTCCTGCCAGGGTCCGGAACTGGATGATGTATTCGCCCACGGAGGCGTCCTCCTGGCACAGGTTAAAGATAGCAGTGTCTGCCGACGAGACTCGTCCAGGCTCCTCAAATACGGAACGGAACAACCACACAAACCCTGGAAGTCTCGGGTCCCTGTTGTTCCCCGATTGGATTCGCCCACGCCAGGGCATTGCCGGCAATTAGAGAGATAATGAAGGCGATCCTGGCTCCGTCCGAAGGGAATTCTCGGGCGTGCAGAGTGAAGTGGATATGGTATTGTGTTAAGGATCTGCCAGGCACAGCTTCTGTATCCACGCCCATAGGTAATCAGTCTGCACCTGCTTCTATGTCTGTGAGACTGACTCCATCTTCCACCACTCAGGATGGCAGGCTTAGGAGTGGGAGAGCCTATCAGAGCCTGGCCAGACGGAGCTAGCTCCCGCCCTCTGTCTATTTATACCTGCCTTTCCTGTTCCTCCTTGCTTGTGATTCTTCTCTGTTGGTTTCCTGGCCCTGCTGCAGCTTCTTGAACTACTTGTACCTGCTTCGTATTGACCCTGGCTTACTGACTACTCTTCTGCTCTGCGTTTGGTACCTCGTACACTCCTGGTTTGACTCGGCTTGTTCACTACTCTCCTGCTCTGCGTTTGGCACCTCGTACTCTCCTGGTTTGACTCGGCTCGTTTACTACTCTTGTTGTTCACGGTGTTGCCGTGGGCAACTGCCCCGTTTCCCTTTGTTCTGTGTTTCCTTGTCTGGTTGTCTGTCGTGCACTTATTGAGTGTAGGGACAGTCGCCCAGTTGCACCCCGTCGCCTAGGGCGGGTCGTTGCCAGTAGGCAGGGACTGAGTGGCGGGTAGATTAGGGCTCACTTGTCTGTTTCCCTATCCCTGTCATTACATAATCACAAGCCCATATACCTACTCTACCCTTGTCCCTCACACCACTATGGACCCCCTTGAGACCCTGGTTCAGCAAATGCAGGGTCTCTCCCTACAGGTCCAGGCCCTGGCTCAGAGGGTCAACCAGCCTGATGCTACCATGGTAGTACCCCTCACCTCACCTCTTGAACCCCACCTCAAGTTGCCTGACCGGTTCTCAGGGGACCGGAAGACTTTTCTCTCCTTTCGGGAGAGTTGTAGGCTCTATTTTCGTTTAAAGCCCCACTCCTCAGGTTCTGAGAGCCAGCGGGTGGGTATAATTATGTCCCGGCTCCAGGAAGGGCCCCAAGAATGGGCCTTCTCCTTGGCTCCTGATGCCCCTGAACTTTCCTCCGTTGATCTTTTCTTTTCTGCTCTCGGACTCATTTATGACGAGACTGACAGGACTGCCTTTGCCGGGAGTCAGCTGGTGACCTTACGTCAGGGTAAGAGACCTGTTGAGGAGTATTGCTCTGACTTTAGGAAGTGGTGCGTAGCTTCTCGGTGGAATGACCCTGCCTTAGGGTGCCAGTTTAGGTTGGGTCTGTCGAACGCCCTGAAAGATCTGCTAGTTAGTTATCCCTCTTCTGACTCCCTAGACCAGGTTATGGCTTTAGCAGTACGACTTGACCGACGTCTCAGGGAACGACGACTTGAACGTCTTGATGTTTTCTCCTCTGACTCCCCCATGATGCCTCCCGAGGTTCCGTTGCTTCGTTCCTCCCCGGAAGACTCGGAGCCTCCGTGTCCCCCCAACAACGTAGAGATTTCCGCAGGAAGAATGGTCTCTGCTTCTACTGTGGGGATGACAAGCATCAAGTGAACAACTGTCCTAGGCGTAAGAATAAGCAGCAGGAAAACTTCCGCGCCTAAGTGATCATCGGGGAGGTCACTTGGGCACACAGGTATTTCTCGTAAATATGAAACGTAATAAAATCTTGCTTCCCTTTCAGATCTCTTTTGGTGGTAGGTCTGCTACCGGCAGTGCCTTCGTGGATTCAGGGTCATCTGCTAATATCATGTCTGTGGAATTTGCTATGTCTCTAGCTATGCCTTTGATTGATTTTGGTTATTTTACACAGCATACCCCTGTTTTTTAACTCCTTGTTGGCTCCATGCATTTGGAGCAGTGCTCTGTACTGTTGATGCAGGGATTATCGTCCGATTTGGTTTTAGGCCTTCCCTGGTTGCAGTTGCATAATCCCATGTTTGACTGGAATACTGGGGATCTTACCAAATGGGGTAATGAATGCTTGACGTCATGTTTTTCTGTTAATTCTATTTCTCCCCCTGAGGAGGTGAACACGCTACCTGAGTTTGTTCAGGACTTCGCTGATGTTTTCTCTAAGGAGGCCTCCGAAGTGTTACCTCCTCATAGAGAATATGATTGCGCTATCGATTTGGTACCAGGAGCTAAGCTCCCTAAGGGTAGGATATTTAATCTCTCTTGTCCCGAACGTGAAGCCATGAGAGAGTATATCCAGGAATGCCTGGCCAAGGGTTACATTCGCCCCTCTACTTCTCCGGTAGGTGCTGGCTTCTTCTTCTTAGGGAAGAAGGATGGTGGTCTTAGGCCATGCATTGACTACCGTAACTTGAATAAGGTCACTGTAAGGAACCAGTATCCCCTTCCTTTGATTCCTGATCTCTTTAATCAGGTTCAGGGGGCCCAATGGTTCTCTAAGTTTGATCTACGGGGGGCGTATAACCTTATCCGCATCAAAGAGGGGGATGAGTGGAAGACTGCGTTTAACACGCCCGAAGGTCATTTCGAATACCTCGTCATGCCCTTTGGGTTGTGTAATGCTCCCGCGGTCTTCCAGAATTTCATAAATGAGATTTTAAGAGATTACCTGGGGGTATTTCTTGTAGTGTACCTTGATGACATACTTGTGTTTTCCAAGGACTGGTCCTCCCACATTGAGCATGTCAGGAAGGTGCTCCAGGTCCTTCGGGAAAACAAACTGTTTGCGAAGACCGAAAAATGTGTGTTTGGGGTGCAGGAGATACCATTTTTGTGTCAAATCCTCACTCCTCATGAATTCCGCATGGGCCCCGCCAAGGTCCAGGTTGTGGCGGAATGGGTCCAACCTGCCTCCCTGAAGGCGTTACAGTGCTTCTTGGGGTTCGCTAATTATTACAGGAGATAATCATTTCCTCTATTGATTCTGATTTAGTCTCCGAAATTGCGGCTAATCAAGGTTCATCAAGGTTCAGCCCCCGGGAACCTTCCTGAGAACAAGCTGTTTGTTCCCCTGCAATTCCGGCTAAGGGTACTTAGGGAAAATCATGACTCCGCACTATCTGGTCATCCAGGCATCCTGGGTACCAAGCACCTCATTGCCAGAAACTATTGGTGGCCTGGGTTGCCTAAAGACGTTAAGGCCTACGTCACCGCTTGTGAGGTTTGTGCAAGGTCCAAGACTTCCAGGTCCCGACCAGCGGGCTTACTACGTTCTTTGCACATTCCCCAGAGACCTTGGACCCATATCTCCATGGATTTTATCACCGATTTGCCTCCATCTGAAGGCAAGTCGGTGGTGTGGGTTGTAGTAGACCGCTTCAGTAAGATGTGCCACTTCGTGCCCCTCAAAAAAACTACCCAATGCTAAGACGTTAGCTACCTTGTTTGTCAAACACATCCTGCGTCTCCATGGGGTCCCTGTCAATATTGTTTCTGACAGAGGGGTACAATTTGTTCCTTTGTTTTGGAGAGCCTTCTGTAAAAAGTTGGAGATTGATCTGTCCTTCTCCTCTGCCTTCCATCCTGAAACTAATGGCCAAACCGAGAGGACTAATCAGTCTCTAGAACAATATTTAAGGCGTTTTATCTCTGACTGTCAATATGATTGGGTCTCATTCATTCCCCTCGCCGAATTTTCCCTTAATAACCGGGTCAGTAACTCGTCAGGGGTCTCCCCCTTTTTCTGTAATTTTGTGTTTAATCCACGGTTCTCCTCCATTTCACCTGGTAGTTCCAACAATCCCGAGGTAGAGGTCGTTCATCGGGAACTGTGCACAGTCTGGGCCCAGGTTCAGAAGAACCTAGAGGTGTCCCAGAGCATACAAAAAACTCAGGCAGATAGAAGACGTTCTGCTAACCCCTTGTTTATGGTCGGGGATCTGGTGTGGCTATCGTCAAAGAACTTGCGCCTTAAAGTCCCGTCCAAGAAGTTTTCTCCCCGGTTTATAGGGCCGTACAAGGTCATTGAAGTCCTCAATCCTGTCTCCTTCCGACTGGAGTTGCCCCCATCTTTTCGAGTACACGACGTGTTTCATGCCTCCCTCCTTAAACGCTGCGCCCCGTCCTTGGCTCCCTCGAGGAAACCTCCTGTCCCCGTTCTCACCCCTGAGGGGGTAGAATTCGAGGTGGCCAAGATTGTGGACAGCAAGATGGTCCAAGGCTTCAGGGACCAAAGAGAGATTTTGCTGCAGTTGATTTATGTTCACAGGGAATTGAAAGATGTACTGTATTGTATGTGACTCGAGACAGATAAGCCAATTGGATTGAACCTTTAATTGAAACATCCATAGCTGAGCATTTAGGATATAATACCATAAAATACTTTATTCGTTTTCATTCTTAGGGAAACTCGATCCCGAAACATTGCAGTTCTCATAATAAAGGACTGTTCTGCAATGATCCAGGTTGTTCTATTTATCATTATTATTAAAAGCATACCAAGACAGTTATATAGAAACTGGAATAACGACTCGTATAGGATTAAGATATACTTAGTAGTCAGGTTTAGACTAAAACAGAGTAAATTGCATTAATGTTTTGTATACATACAGTATATATGAAAGAATAGTACTACACATTGAGGAACAATAATACGTTAGTTTTATTGCGTAAACTAGTTCTATACTAGGATAGGTATACACAGTAGGGCACATTTATGAAAAGTGTCATTTTGCAGAAATTGCCATCTAGATAAAGTGTTTTCCTTCATTTTGCATGGATTACAACTATAATATGTCTCCGTACAAGCTCTGAGTTGTAACTCTGTATAAATCCAACAAAATGTATTTAATTCACAGGGCTATTCTCCTTTAGAAGTATTGCTTCTGCGGGAGAAAATCTCTATAATGTGGTGCCATAAGGATTCAACATACAATGGCACACAGAGTGCCAACAACTCCATACTACAAAGCAGGAGACACCACAGGTTGGCACATGGAGTGCCTATGGCCTCATTCAATGGAGCTGTAGCGGCTCTCTGTGGCCCCGTACAGGCTCTGTGTATACGGCTGCTATCCTTTGGCTGCTGAGTGCATGATGCCTTTGTGCACATTTCCAAAAGGCAAAGGGGCTCATATCTCAGTGAAAACACATCCCTGCAGCCCATAGTGACCACTCAGAGCTCATGTTTTATATGTTGAGAACAAATTAGAGAATAAAAGCTGAACTCTGAAACGTGATTATTAAAAACATACTTCCGAACGTGAATCATGACATCATTTATAATGCAAGTCAGATAATGTCTGACTAGTGCTTCAAAGGAGTTCTGTAGTTTTCTAATAAATACATCTAAACGGATAGAGCATACAGTACCATAAAAGAGCCTAAATTTGTAATATAGTCAATGTGTGTCTATAAAGCAAAAAAGTAGGCAACATTCCAGGATGTCAGGGTGAAAAAACAAAAAATGAAGGACTTTAATCCATAAAAGAGCAGTGTCATTTCGGCAGATGCAACTGCCTTTTTCAAGCTTGAAAAAGGCAGTTGCATCTGCTGAAACTTCGCTGCTCTTTTATGGATTAAAGTCCTTCATTTTATACTATGTGGGGGTAGCTATGGAAGAATTATTCTGTGTGGGGCAAACCATAGGGGCATTATCCTGTGTGGGGGCAGCTATTGGGGCAATATACTATGTGATGCACACTAAGGAGTCATTATACTGTGTGGGGGACACACTCAGATGTGTTCCCCCCGTGCTAAACGCCTAGCTACGCCTCTGCCTGTGTCCTTAGGCATACACCCATCCCATATTTGCTTTGTTGTATGGTGCTGCTCTGAACTTTCTTCTATTCCAATGTTTGTCTAGAGATATGGAATATTCATAAGGAGATCTACATACCTTTTGTGGACCTAAATGTAAAAGAGACTAAAAGCGGGGTATCTGCAGTACTCCTGTTTCATAGGAGAAATGAGTTGGTGGATAGGCAATAGAAGATCCTTAACACGTACCTCCAGGGATCCACCTAAAATCCTCCTAGGATATGTACCTCAGTATGTAGATTTAAGATTCTAATCTAGGTTAAAAAAAAAAATTGCTCTATGCTGTACAATAGTTTCATTCACTAGCAGCCTGCAAACCTCATTCACTTCAATGTGGGGAAGAGTATGAGGCAAATTACTGCAATCCTCTCCTACCCGCTCAGAAAGAAAAGTAAAATAACTTGAACATTTTACTCAAACAGGATTTTATAAGCTGGCAGAGTATCTGTAGGGAGAACTTGCTAGTTAATAATGTCCTGTGATTACAGCAGCCCCTGCACTGATTCAAGCAATCTCTGCTGTGTAAGAGAAGGGGTACTGCCTGTTCACATCAGCGTTGCCTTTACGTTGAGGGGTTCTGTCGGAGGTTTCCGTCGGGTTAACCCCTCAACGGAAAGGCAAATGGAAACCTTAGCTTCCGTTTGCATCACCATTGATCTCAAACATACCTCCCAACTTTCAAGTATCACAAAGAGGGACAACCGATGCGGCCAAATTTTTTTCTTTTAAGCCACGCCTCTAATCCCACCCAATCCCCGCCCATACACACCCGGTTCAGCCCACACAGTATCATGCTCCCATAGTGCCTCCCGCACAGTATAATACCAAATAGCTCCTCCCACACAATATAATGCCCCCATAGCTCCACCATACATTATAATGCAATAAATGGGAAGAAGGAAGGAGGCTGGCACTGCCAAAACCGCTCAATCGGAATGGGAGTATAGAAGTATGGCTTTATTTCTATTTGGATAATTGCAGGTAAATTGCCACGGAGTTGCTCATCGAAAGTGTAGCACAATCGGCTGAATATATTGTAGAGGATTGAGGGTGGTTTCTTCTCTGAAAGTTTCGGAGAGAAATTAATTATACCATTCCCTAACAGACCATATTGGTATTTCATCCGAAAGGTACATAAATCAATTGAATCCCCTCCAATCATAGCGGGAATTAGATCAGTTACTGAGCCACTTTCACGCTATTTGGATTGGGTTATGCGCCCATTACTAAAGAATATTCCTTCCTATTTACAGGATACACAAGATTTCCTGTCAATAATTATGGATTTTGGTTGGCAAAAAGAATTTAAATTGGCCAGTATTGACGTCGAGAACCTATACACCCGTATCCCACAGGATGCCGGTGTACAGGCTGTTAGACGTCAACTGCAGTATACTAAAAGTGATCATGCGTTTATTGACTTCATTTTTGAAGCATTACAATATGTGTTGAGTCATAATTCCTTCCAGTTTGATGACATCTGGTATCGACAAAAGTCGGGAACGGCTATGGGAACTCCTGTAGCTCCGACTTTTGCGAACTTATTTTTAGCGGATTTTGAAGAACAAATGATATATAATCTATCTAATCCCTATGCCAAATACCTACAGCTATACCTGTGTTATATAGATGACATTTTTGTAGTGTGGTCTGGTACACAGCAAGAGTTTTTAGATGTTGTAAAATACCTTAATACAAATACATCCAATATGAGTTTTACATATAAATTTGGTAATCAAGAAATTGAATTTTTGGATGTATACGTAACAATAGAAGGGGGTGCAATTCAGGCTAAAGGTTATCGAAAACCTACAGCTACCAACACACTGTTGCGATATGATACGGTAGCTATCACCCTAGACATATAACTAAATCCTTACCTTATGCTCAATTTTTACGTTTAAGACAAATTAATAGTAGTGATTTGACATTTTATGAGCAGGCAGATGAGATGAGTCAAAAATTGGAAGCAAGAGGGTATCCAGTACAATTGGTAAAAGAAGCTTTAAATAGAGCTAGCAAGATTAAACAGACATCATTATTTCGAAAATCTCCCATCAAAAAAGATCAGAGATTTATTCTATCCTTCGGTTATAGCCCAATGAGTGATGTTATCCGAACTAGTATTCGAAAAAATTGGCACCTAATTGAGAATGACCCATTACTTATAGAGGTCGCAATTAGGAAACCAATAGTATCCTTTCGTAGATGTAAAAATTTAAAAGATATATTGGTCAGGGGCCGCTTTTCCCAAAAAGAAAAGTGCAAAGAGAATTGGCTGACAGCTAATAGTCCAAGGGGTAACCATAGATGTGGACAATGCAATTATTGCAATTCCATAATACGTACAAGGAACCTGAATTTAGGGGGCATTACGTTTGAAATTAATGGATTAATAACCTGTAGGACCCAATATGTTGTATATGCAGTGATCTGTAATTGTGGTAGATTTTATATAGGAAAAACTATACGACCTATGTATATAAGATTTCGTGAACATATACGATCACTAATTACATGCGAGGGATGCCCTAGGTTGATACAACACATGCAGGAGAAACATGAAAATAACGCTCGATGTATGCGATTTGTGGGCATAGTTCACATTAAGCCATCGGCGTTAGGAGGAGACAGACACAAATCTCTATTGCAAAGAGAGGCAGAGATAATTTCTCAGACAGGTGCGCTAGGACCGCTCGGTCTCAATGATCGGAACGATCTTAGTTCGTTCTTAACATGAACCTTATTGTTTTTAGATAATTCAATACTGAAGTATTGACATTTTAAGATTAAAATGTATCAGATGCATGAATCACTAAAGTATACTGTGCATTTTCCTGTCTTTTTGAACTTTTGTTATGTAACAATGTGCACTAATTTGTAAATAAAAGGGCAGGTGAAGGAAGTGACGCCAGGGCCTAGAGAAAGCGTGTACGCACGTGAAACGGCCGTAGGCAATTCCACATTCTGACCGAGATCTTTTTGTAATAAATAAATTGTTTTGCCAGCTTCGGTGAGTGCCTCGATTATTCCTCTACAATATATAAATTATAATGCCCCCATAGATGCCACCATACACTATAATGCCCCCATAGCTACCACCATACAGCATACTGTCCCATAGATGCACCCATACAGTATAAAGCCAACACAGATACCCCCATGCAGTATTATGCCCATACACATGCCCCCATGTATTATAATGCCCAAACAAATTCCCCCATGCAGCATAATGCCCCCATAGCTGCCCCCATACAGTATAATGCCCCCTTAGCTGCCCCCTAGTGCCAGTGCACTTGTAGATAGTGACACAGTGCCCATGTAGATAGTGCCCATGTACATAGCACCCCAGTGTCTCCTGTAGATAGTGCCCTTATATAGTGCCACAGTGTCCATGTAGATAGTGCCACACACCCCTTGAAGATAGCGCCCTCTGTAGATAGTGCCACACAGCTCCCCTCCCAGGTAGTGCGACACAGCACCCCTCCCAGTTAGGGCCACACAGCTGCCCTCCCAGGTAGTGCCACACCCCCCTCCCAGGTAGTGCCACACAACCCCCCTTCCAGATAGTGCCACAGACCCTCCTCGCTGGTAGTGCCACAGTGCCCCTCCCCCTGTACCCAGCACAATTGGGACTCCCTATAAAAGCGGAATCCCCAGCCAGAGCATAGGCCGGAGATTCCGCTCCTAGAGGGAAGCCCTGGTTTCACTTTCCATATATGGACAGTGATGTCAGTGGCTACTCCTTGAGCGGAATCCCTATTGACGATGATCTGGCCGGGGATTCTGCTCCTAGAGGAAACCCCTGAGGTCACTGTTCATATATGGACATTGACGTCAGAGGCTCCTCCTGGAGCGGAATCCCCGGCCAGGGTTGGCAATGGGGATTCCGCTCAACGAGTAGCCACTGACGTCAATGTCCATATATGGACAGTAAGATCAAGGGCTTCCCCGAAGCGGAATCCAAACTGAAACAAACGGAAACCATAGGTTTCCATTTACATCACCATTGATTTCAATGGTGACGGATCCAGTGCAAATGATTTCCGTTTGTCACTGTTGTGTAAGGGTTTTGTCATTTTGATTAAATGAATAGCGCAGTCAACTACGGTATTGATTCCGTCAAAACGACGGAACCCTTACACAACGGTGACAAACGTAAACCATGTGCACCGGATCCGTCACCATTGAAATCAATAGTGATGCAAACAGAAACCTATGGTTTATGTTTGTTTCAGTTTGGATTCCGTTCATGGGCTCCCCTGATGGAAAGCTCCGACAGAACCCATGAACGGAGTCCCGACGCAGATGTGAAGCCTAAAATCCTATTACCAATAGTATAGGAAAACTGGAGAGAGCTATTGTCCCTAACTTCACCTCATTGGATTGTACTGTAGTATTTTAAATTCTTTACTGTAAATATGTATAATTAGAGGGTATTAACACAAAAAAAGAAAAATAATTCCCATGCAACATTCTTACATTCCATGGCATGTGATACTTATTATCAGAGAATTGTGGTACTAAAATATCTGTTTATTCATTATTTTTAGTCAACTGCTCCTAAGAAATATTTGTTTTATTTTTATTTATTTATTTTAAATTTGATCTTTGTTAGATTGAGAACAAATTAGTGAAATAATAATGCAAAATCTACATGTACAATAGTCTGCTCATTACTAAACATGTTTTATTGAAGGCTGTGGACTGTTGAAAAAGACCATACTGTAAAGGATCTGCCAGGCACAACTTCTGTGTATACTCCCATAGGTAATCAGTCTGCACCTGAGTCTATGTCTCTGAGACTGACTCCATCTTCCACCACTCAGGATGGCAGGCTTAGGAGTGGGAGAGCCTATCGCAGCCTGGCCAGACGGAGCTAGCTCCAGCCCTCTGTCTATTTATACCTGCCTTTCCTGTTCCTCCTTTGCTTGTGATTCTTCTCGTGTGGTTTCCTGGCCCAGCTACAGCTTCTATCTATTTGATCCTGCTCCATACTGACCCTGGCTTACTGACTACTCTCCTGCTCTGCGTTTGGTACCTCGTGCACTCCTGGTTTGACTGGCTCATTCACCACTCTTGTTGCTCACGGTGTTGCCGTGGGCAACTGCCCCTTTCCCTTTGCTTGTGTTCCCTTGTCTGTTTGTCTCGTGCACTTACTAAGCGTAGGGACCGCCGCCCAGTTGTACCCCGTCGCCTAGGGCGGGTCGTTGCAAGTAGGCAGGGACAGAGTGGCGGGTAGATTAGGGCTCACTTGTCCGTTTCCCTACCCCCGTCATCACATAATCACAAGCACTATGTGATGACGGGGGTAGGGAAACGGACAAGTGAGCCCTAATCTACCCGCCACTCTGTCCCTGTCTACTTGCAACGACCCGCCCTAGGCGACGGGGTACAACTGGGCGGCGGTCCCTACGCTCAGTAAGTGCACGAGACAAACAGACAAGGGAACACAAGCAAAGGGAAAGGGGCAGTTGCCCACGGCAACACCGTGAGCAACAAGAGTGGTGAACGAGCCGAGTCAAACCAGGAGTGCACGAGGTACCAAACGCAGAGCAGGAGAGTAGTCAGTAAGCCAGGGTCAGTATGGAGCAGGATCAAATAGATAGAAGCTGTAGCTGGGACAGGAAACCACACGAGAAGAATCACAAGCAAAGGAGGAACAGGAAAGGCAGGTATAAATAGACAGAGGGCGGGAGCTAGCTCTGTCTGGCCAGGCTGCGATAGGCTCTCCCACTCCTAAGCCTGCCATCCTGAGTGGTGGAAGATGGAGTCAGTCTCAGAGACATAGACTCAGGTGCAGACTGATTACCTATGGGAGTATACACAGAAGTTGTGCCTGGCAGATACTTTACACATACATTGCTTAACCACTTAAAGGGGTTGTACACTACCGGACAACTGATGACCTATCTACCAAAAAGGTCATCAGTATACAATTGGTGGGGGTCCGACACCCACTCCCTGCAACGATCAGCTGCTTCGGCTGCCGCCGGGCATCGGATGTCATTGCACAGTATGCAACGTATAGAGCCGGAAGCAGATGGTACCGTACATTGCACAGCGGCCATGCTGTCGAACTGCAGCTCTACTTGAATAGGAGCAGAGCTGCAGTACTGCTGCTCGGCCACTATTCCTTGACCGGAGCCAACTGCTTCTGGCATGGATGTCCGGTGCCAGAGGCAGCAGTAGCATCTGATCGGTGCGGGGTCCGGGTTTCGGATCCCCACCAATCGTATACTAATGACCTTTCCAGTGGATAGGTCATCAGTTGTCCGGTAGTGGACAACCCGTTCAAGTAATCAGCATTTTTTTTTTTTATATTCTATGAACTATGTTTACAAACATCTTTTATTTTCGCCATTGTTTTTTCTTTTACATCGTGCTCCAAACACTCTAAATTTCATGTTCTAATGTGTCTTAGGACAGTCCAGGGGTTCTTTGTTAGACACAGGCCTGTAAAAAAGGCCCTTCAAACCCTCAGCCTGAAAATTACTATCACCGGGTCTGGTGATCAGGGTACAAAGGGTGCCCCCTTCCAATCGTGAGTGATCACCGCATCAGAAGAGTTATAGCCTGCCTGTCACCAGACAGACGCCTCTAAGAAAGAATCTATGATATGCTACTTCTGAATCACATCACCTGCACCCCCAATAATCTTATACTCACGATCTATGCAAATAAATTTTTTAGAACTATGTGTTGTCAGCAAGTGCTGTTGCTGGGGTGTTCAGCGATCGATTGGAAGCATGATCTATGCAAATAATGTGTATCTCTGCCATGATTGGCCAAGGAGCATTACATGCACTTTACTGTCTTACGTTTTAGACTTGAGCTCCTATCCTTCCAACATACGTCAGAGTCCATTTGTAATTGTGTATACCGCAGACTCGCAATCTCAATAGCGATCTACTTACTATACATAACACACTGTCAGAGTCGTAGACTGAAAATCACAGACAAATGAGTAATAAATGAGAAATAAATTATATAGGATAGATAGTGACAGCTGATTTTAATTTATTTTTTTGTGGTGTAGGATATATTTTGAGTTTTACCTTGAAATAATAAAAGTAATATTTTATCATTTTAATAGTGAGGTGGAAAACCGGTATTTTGCCCTAGGACAATCTGTATATCGAAATAACCATGTGATCATGGGCGCAACTCCTTTAGGGCAATACAATGCTGTTGCCACGGGGTACCTGTCAGCCAATAAGGCAGAGAAGCACATTCATTTGAATAGAGCACAAGTTTTAAAATGTTCATGGTGCTCTTGATGTTTTTCAAAAAGAGCATCTCATATAATAGTAAATGGGTTCTTTTTTATTTGCAGCTACTTTTTGAAAATAAATGTAAAAAAAATCAGATCCTGAAAAACCTCTTTAATCGTAAATATGGTCATTCTCTTACTGAAGGGGTTAAGGTTCTTAGTACTTAAACTTGCTAGGCTTGATTAGATAACCTTTAGCATCATGCAGAGCTTATTACAGCTACATATGGTTTTCCTTCATACATGAAAGACATATGACAAAACATTCCAGATCTGGAGCGGCCCTAGCAAACCATCACAGCTAAGTGCTGAATGTCAAAAGTTATGTTCAAGACAAGGTATTTATGTTCATGGGTATAAAATATATATTTGAGATCTATAGAAGAAACATGTCTATGTGTAGTCATCATACCGTTGGCATTGTGCTAAATCTAGAGAATGTTCATAATGACAACAAATAAACTATGCTATAACATAAAACCATAAAAACACGACTATTATAAAAAAAATAATTATAGAGATTCTCAATTAATTATCATTTAGACTTATTTAAAGGGATTGCTTGAGTTTAGACAAAATAGTCTTTTTGTGCCGGGTATTGCAGCTTTTCTTTTTAATAGGCTCGCATAGAGTTATGGTCTCACAATATTTTCCCATGTACATTGGTGGCTTCAGAATTAACTAATATGGTATAGTTAGCACAGTGTATTGTAAAAACACTTTAAGGCCGGGTTCCCACGGGTCAGATACGTTTCTTAAAAAATCACGTGGCGTATCCGACCTGGAACCCATAGTACATTGCATAGAAAAAACGAATGCGTTTTTAAAAATGGCCACGTAAAAACCGCCCCGAAATCAATGGGTAAATGTTTGGAGGCGTTCAGCCCCCATATTTTCAGGCGTTTACGGCCCGAAAAACTTCTGAAAATAGAACATACCCTAAACGAGACTTTTCTGCTCCAAAATCAGCCATAAAATAAGCTGTGTGAACATACACTACACAGGTCACAGAGCATGCCCTGAACGCTCTCTCATATGAGTCAATGGCCCATATGTATCAAGTTTGTACTTCACTTTTTGGGAGCTTTTATGATGGAATGGCGTATACTATGTGCGCTTGATTTATTTGCACCAAAAATAATTACATTTTGGGATTCGTATTGGTTGAGGTGGCCTGGTTATGGGCAAAATCACCTTTAGACAGTAGGCTGATGTAAAATGTAAGCCACAACAGTAAGGCTATGTTCACATGCTTAACAAAAAAACGTCTGAAAATATGTAGCTGTTTTCAAGGGAAAACAGCTCCTGATTTTCAGCCGTTTTTTAATCAAACTAGCGTTTTTCGCTGCATTTTTTACGGCCGTTTTTGAAGCTGTTTTTCTTTTGAGTCAATGAAAAACAGCTCCAAAAACGGCTCAAGAAGTGACATGCACTTCTTTTTACGGGGCGTCTTTTTAAGCAACGTTTTTTGAAAATGAGGCGTAAAAAAACGCCCCGTCGGAACAGAACTCTGTATTTCCCATTGAAATCAATGGGTAGCAGTTTGTAGGCATTCTGTTTCCGATTTTTCAGACATTTTTCGGGACGTTTACGACCCGAAAAATGACTGAAAATAGCCCGTGTGAACATACCCTAAACCAAAAGCACCACACCTTCTCCAATAAAATATGTGATAAATTGGTGTGCAACATTAGACAAATTGTGTGCAACTTTAGAAGAAAATTATAACATAGAATAGTCAGTATTGATACATGTGGGCCAATTGGTAAATGTCTGAGATTTCTTATGTCCATGTGGCGGGTGTAAAGCAAATCTCTGAACTGTTGTGCTCAGCTCAGGCCAGCAGCTCAGGCAAGATGGCTGCCCCATTATTAAGTAGAGAATAAAAAAATAAAAAATATACAATCAGAAAATAAATATAGATTAGAAAACAATAATATGTTTCAGTCCATAATTTTATTTAGTAACAAAAAAATGGAGGTCACATATTCACTTGAAAAGAAAAGCATAAAAAACGTGAATTTTTTTCCCCTAAAAACAGCTTCATATTTGTGCATTGGCCTTGTCTGGTATTGCAGCTCAGTCAAATCCAAATGAGTTAACTGAACTGCAATACCAGACACAACCTGTGGACAAGAGTAGCGCTCTTTTTAGAAAAATTATACATTTTTATTAATGTCATAAAACCCCTGTTCATTGCTAAAAATGCTGAAACTTTGAGATTATCTGTGCTTAGTACTTTTAATGCTGAGTTAAATGAGCATGAATTACATTCCAATATATATTCCTAGTGTACATACAAGTATATTTCTCAATATACATTCCCTATAATGGTCCCCTTTAGTGAATGTTATTGCACAAAAAGTTAGCAAAACTCAATAGAACTCTAGAATGGATCATACTGACAAAATATTCTACAAGTTGTAAAAAACAGCAAACTTTCCATACTTTTCTTATGAGGTATATGGTCACCTAACCTACAGACCCTCCCAGGATCATTGACGTTGTTACATCCACATAAAAGAAATATCCTCCATATTAACTTAGTTTGATGAAGAATCAGACTGACTGAAATGGGAGGATATGTCAAACATTGTTGGGGGTGCAGTAATTTATGTTTTTTATTATTGCTTTAAAGGCCTTGAATTCTTGTAGGTTACAGTGTAGCAGGTCAAATGGCCCCTTTCCTTTCATTTATCAGGCTTTTGATCCGCTCTCTGCTGCACACAGCCTGACCCATAGGTATTTCAAGGGATCAATGCCTGTTATATTGGATAGCACTGACAGATTCTGCTACTTTTTTTTTAAATGTATTTTATATATATATATATATATATATATATATATATATATATATATATACACATAGAAGCAGAACTGAAGGTGGAAGGTTCCTAATTTATGAACAAAATAGAAGATATTAATGCAAATACTCTGCTGAAAGAAAACATACAACTTAATAGTTAAGAAAAATACCAAACGTTCTGCAAAGTGACAGGTTATCCTAAAATAGCGGGGGGAATTGGTATGACTTTAACTGGTTTAAGGTTTAAATATCATGCTATGTTATCTGACTCAGAATCCCAAAGTGGTGAAGAATAGGTTTTGGATCTATTACGTTTTCATATCCTGCACTGATGAGGACTAAACAGCTGGAATAAGTCACTGTACTTAGTGACAGGGGTTCTTCTAGCCTTTCTCCTGCCTGAGTTAAAACATGAAATGGTGCCCACATACCCCTCACACTCTCACAAGTCCTAGAAATCGAAATGAAGGATAGACTCTATCTCTGCCAAAATGCTGCCCCCTGTAGTTAGGTAAAAGTGCTGCTTAAAGTGCAGTTCCCGTCTTGCTTCATGGATGGTGTACACCTACTTAGTGACTATATTTGTGCTACATACTGGGGTTCTGTGTGTAAAAGTGGTCACAGCAGCATAAAGTAACAGTATACATATCCCACAAATGATAAATGTAGATATAACCTGTTTGGATATGTGATGTAAGCAATTCAAGTACATTTTTTATTTATTATTTTAAGGAAGATTACTTTTTTGTTTTGTCTATAATGACTTCTTAATAATATATAGAGAAAGAATGTGACCATAAATGTTGAGTAGTAGTCCTGTTTAGCGTATTAAATTCCACCATGTTCATGATGGTAAAAGTCAATGCAGTTATTAAGTGTCGCCCATTTCCCAATCTGAACTGCTTTGGAGCTTTGAGCTTGAGAAAATGTTGCAAATACATGTAGGGTTAAAGGTCTCCTTTCATTTCTCATTAGTAAGTATAGGTTTATAGGTTTGTTCTGCATTCTTCACTCGTGGCTTCTCCACCTCCTCCTTTCCCCCTTCCCTCCTTTATTATTTACATATGTCCCGTGTCTTTTACCTCTGTAGGAAAAAGCTCAAACTATGAGCAAGCAGGAGGGGTAAGACTCAGATCACTAATCCCTCCACACCTTGAACTAATCGGTTGGTTAGTGTGTTATAGTGCCGAGCGCCGCTCTCCAGGTTTCAACCAGTGGGGTTTCAATTTGTTGAAACATAAACAGATACTAAACGAAAAGTTTCAAAAAGAGAAAAAAAGGGAGGGTGGGGGTGTTTTGTTAAATCAAATTATCGGCCTCCTGCTGACAGAGTCTATAATTACCTCTCCTTCCCCTCAAGGCCTTTAATGTTTCTATTTCGTTTGTGCAAAAGTGAAGGGGCTCTCGTTCTTTTTAGTTATTAGAAACTGATTGAGTGTTGCTTAGGATGAAGAGTTTTTTGGAGATTGAGATGGCTTTTGATGCATTAACATACAAGTAAAAACAAGTATTATGTTGCATAAGCGGTGTAAGCTCTAACATGAAGTCAGTATTTTAGCATAGAGCACGTGTCCAACGAAACATCTTGTTTTATTTAAATGTCAGCAAATTAAAATGTTGAACGTAAAGCTGTTATCTGGCCCTACACATGCCAATAGCAAAAAAAGCAAACAAAGAAAAGATTAAAAAAAAGTAAAGCGATATTATTCATATCAACAAAAAGAGCAAAGTGTCAGCATAGTTAAAGTAAAACTGTTTTCAATACATCACTGACCACAAAAGCTGGTAACTTATTCTGGGCCCTGCCCCCCATATAAAAGTAAAACAATTGCAGAGAGTTTTTAAAATAAAAATTACTCAACCTAGTGTAATAAAGACTAATGATGAAACTATGGACACAATGTCGTTGTGGCCTAGTCCCAATGGAGCACGGAGGATCGGCAAAGGAATTTTGAGATTTTACAGATTTTTCTTATTTTCTGCAGATTTTTTGTGGTCCCAGAAACTGCACCATATATCTAGGGATTAGAGCTCTGTTTTTCTGTTAAACAGCTCCACATCCTATACCTACTTTCAAGCAAAAACAGCTCACTAAACAAATTAATTATATAGTTCCAATTGAACTTTAGTAGCTGTATACTAGCTGTAAAAAAAATCTGTATGCAGTGAGCTCACCCCAGTGGTGGCTGTAGGTAGCTATAGTGTTATTAATCTTTATGACAAGAAGCAGCATATTTTTAACTGCATACATGTAAATCAGAGCTCTAACCCCTATAAAGCTATGAGTTCCAAAAGCTCTGAGCCCTCAGGCAGTGCCCACCCCTGATTATATCTAAAGTGGCACTCTGCTTTACTGCCTACATATACAGTATTGTGCAAAAGTTTTAGGCAGTTGTGGAAAAATGCTGCAAAGTAAGAATGCTTTGTGTTAATAGTTTTTTGTATCAATTAACACAATGCAAAGTGAATGATCAGAAGAGAAATCTTAGTCAAATCAATATTTGGTGTGGCCACCCTTTGCCTTCAATACAGCAGATCTTCTGTGGATGTAGGCTTTCATCAAATCCTTCTGCCTCATAATTTAATCCCAGGCAGACTCAATGATGCACTGTGTGGGCCATATCATCACTTCCAGGTATCCTTGTTCTTATTTACACTGCAGATAGTTCTTAATGATATTGGCTGTATGTTTGGGGTCATTGTCAAGCTGCAGTATAAATTTTGAGCCAATCAGACGCCTCCCTAATAGTATTGCATGATGAATAATTATCTGCCTGTAGTTCTGAGTGTTGAGGACACCATTAATCCTGACTAAAGCCCCAGCTCAGGGGCGTAGCTAAAGGCTCATGGGCCCTGATGTAAAAGTTCTTATTGCCCCCCCCCCCCCCCGCAAACTTCTCATGGCCAACGGTCCGCAGCTTTCAGCTGCATCGCTGGGTCTCCTAAGTGACCCAACAATGCAGCACTAGCAGCCAGGGGCGTCACTAAGGACTTAAAATGTCAGGGGAAATAGCCCCAATACATATGTGTCCGCCCCAAAAAAATATGTGTGTGTGTATGTAGGAGATATCATAGCATAGCTATAGCACCACGACCCTATAAACTATGGATAGGATTAGATACATTGGCTCAACAGACAGTATTACACATGATAGGGTTAGATACAGTGGCCCAGCAGACAGTATCACACATGATAGGATCAGATATAAGTTCTAGCAGACAGTTTCACACATGATGGGATTAGATACACAGCTCAGCAGACAGTATCACATATTATAGGATTAGATACAGTGGCTCAGCAGTCAGTATTACACATGATAGGATTAGAGATAGGGCCCAGCAGACAGTATCACACATGATGGGATTAGATACACAGCTCAGCAGACAGTATCACACATGATAGGATTAGATATAAGACCCAGCAGACAGTATCACACATGATGGGATTAGATACAGTGGGTCAGCAGACAGTATCACACATGATAGATTTAGATACACAGCTCAGCAGACAGTATCACACATGATAGGATTAGATACACAGCTCAGCAGACAGTATCACACATTATAGGATTAGATACAGTGGCTCAGCAGTAGAGTATCACACATGATTGGATTAGATACAGTGGCTGAGCAGACAGTATCACACATGATATGATTAGATACAGTGGCTGAGCAGACAGTATCACACATTATAGGATTAGATACACAGCTCCTCAGATAGTATCACACATGATAGGATTAGATACACATCTCCGCAGACAGTATCACACATGATGGGATTAGAAACAGTAGCTCAGCAGACAGTATCACACATTATAGGATTAGATACAGTGGCTCAGCAGTAGAGTATCACACATGATTGGATTAGATACAGTGGCTGAGCAGACAGTATCACACATGATTGGATTAGATATAGTGCCCAGCTCGCTGACATTGCGGCTCCAGCGCTGGACCCAGGAAAGGTAAGTATAATAATTGTTTTGCTTCTTTATGTGTTACTAATTATTTTTGTGTGTTTGTGTTTTTTTTATAAGTTCTGTTGTTGGACCACTTCAGATTCGAGGACTACTTCAATGACAGCTTTTTTTATTCTCAATAAAATGGTTAATGGGGGTTGTGTTTTTTTATTTCAATAAAATATTTTTTCTATGTGCTAGCATTTTTTTAAACATTATTATTACCGCCTTAGTAATGTCCGCTGGCTGATGGACAACCTCCATTACTAAGGCGGGGCTTAATGTTAGCAGGTGCAAAGGCTTACAATAACCCCCATTATTACCCCGGTACCCACCGCCACCAGGGGTACTGGAAGAGCCGGGTACGAACCAGTACCCGACCATCTGGAGTGATGGTCGGGCACCGGGGCGGCCGCAGGCCGGTATTATCAGGCTGGGGAAGGCCCAAAACAGTGGCCCTTCCCACCCTGGTAATGCTGCCTGCTGCTGCTGTGTTGTATCTGGCTGGTTATGAAAATTGGGGGGGACCCCACGTCGTTCTTTCCCATTATTTTTTATTTTTTTTAAAATGACGTGGGGTCCCCCCCATTGTTCATAACCAGCCAGATATAATAAAGCAGCAGCAGGCAGCATTAGCTGATGTTTTGGGGTCCGACTCCCGGGAGCCCGCCAATCAGCTGTTTTTTGAAGGGGCCGCAGCACTCGTACGAGAGCTGCTTCCCCTTCATTTCCCTTACTCGCTCACACTGTGAATCACAGTGAGCAAGTGACCGGAATGAAGTGACCGGAATGAAGGGGAAGCAGCTCTCGTACGAGTGCTGCGGCCCCTTCAAAACAGCTGATTGGCCGGCTCCTGGGAGTCGGACCCCGCCAATCAGCTTCAGCAGACAGGGATATTAATCTTACCCTCTTCTTCAGCCACGGCGGAAGTTCTGTCCTGACTCTATCCACGATGTTGTGCGCACAACGCTGTGACGTCAGGATCTCCGATGCGCTTCAGAACCAGGAAGGTAAGTACTGTCAGTTACTATAGTAACAGGGGCCCGTGGCCCGAGTTACTATAGTAACTTTTTATTGATGTGGTGTGGGGGGGCCGTGGGCCTCCCTGGCTTTGGGGGCCCGGTCACAATTGCGACCGCTGCGACCCCTATAGCTACGCCACTGCCCCAACTCCATTTGCTGAAATACAGCCCCAAACTGGCAAGGAACCATGCTTCACTGTTGCCTGAAGACACTCATTATTGTAATGATCTCCAGCCCTTTGGCGAACAAACTGCTTTCTGTCACAGCCAAATATTTGACTCATCAGTCCAGAGCACATGCTGCCATTTTTCTGCCCCACAGTTCCTATGTTTTCGTGCATAGTTGAGTTGTTTGGCCTTTTTACACGTCGAAGGTATGGCTTTTTGGCCGCAATTCTTCCATGAAGACCATTTCCGGCTAAATTTCTCCGAACAGTAGATGGGTCATGGGTGTAAGTAAAAATAGAAGAAATTCAATAAGCAGGCTCACCACATTTGTCTCGTCGGTGCTTGTAGTCCTTTAAATTAGGAGTGCACAGAGGTGGGCTTGTAGGCTTTCAAGGTTAATCCATTTGAATAAGAAGACGTTTTTCCAGCACATCCATATAAAAATATAACTTTTTATTGCCAACTCATTAAAAAAGGAAAAATGAACAGCGTACAGATAGGTTGTGTGACGCTACCTACCTGCACTCTATTCACTTTTTTTCTTTTTAAATGAGTTGCCAATAAAAAGTTATATTTTTATATGGAAGGGCTGAAAAAACTTCTTCTTATTCTCACAGTACATGGTTCCCACTAGTTTCTGCCAGTTCTGAGCTGATGGCACTGCTGGACATCTTCCGATATAGAAGGAAACTAAACATGATGTGTCTTTGATCTGCTGCACTAAGTTTCCTTGGCCGACCACTGTGTCTACGGTCCTCAATATTGCCCGTATCTTCTTCAATAGAGCTTGAACAGCACATCTAGAAACCCCAGCCTGCTTTAAAATATTTGCCTGGGAGAGACCTTGCTGATGCAATATAACTACTATGTGTCTTGTTGCTGTTCTCAGTCTTGCCATGGTGGACCTGTGACATGGAATTGTCTTTCACAACCTTAACTCTATAGCAGAGTTTGGCTGTTCCTCACCCAGTTTTAAGCCTCCTACACAGCTGTTTCTGTGATAGTTAATGACTGTGTTTCAGCCTACATATGAAAGTGATGATCATTATCACTTGTTTGGTATAATTGATTAATCATACACCTGAATATAATCCTACAAAATCCATGACTATGTCCAAGTATACCTAGAAGAATTGATGCTGTTTTGAAGGCAAAGGGTGGTCACACCAAATATTGATTTGATTTAGATTTCCCTTCTGTGCATTCACTTTGTATTTTGATAATTGATAAGAAAAAACAATTTTCAAAAACTTCTATTTTTGAAAGCATTCTTACTTTGCAGCATTTTTCCACCACTGCCTAAAACTTTTGCACAGTACTGTACATTGTTTTTCACTTTTGGGTGGATTAGCTGGCCGGGATGGTGATATTTACATTATTAATGACTTTTGTGATTGTGTTTTGGTACGTGAAGATTAGGTGCTTTATCCAGAACTAGTGTAAATAAATTTTTTTATCTGCAGGGTCACTTATCTTTTTGTAGGCATGGCAAATTTACAGAATTTTGTCACGGTCTGTGGGTGTGTGGACCCACTGGGCCGCACCGCCGTAGCGGGATGGCAGCTGGCCAAACTACAGTGTACCTGTAATGTCCGGATAGGGAGACAGACAGGTGAGCCCTAATCTACCCACCACTCAGTCCCTGCCTACTTGCACAGCCCGTCCTAGGTGACGGTCCCTACGCTCAATATGTGCACGACAGACAAACAAGACAAGGGTACACAGAAGCAAGGCGAAGTGGGCCAGTTGCGCACGGCAACACCGTGAGCAACAGAGTAGTGGACGAGCCGAGTCAAACCAGGAGAGTACTTTGTAACAAATGCAGAGCAGGAGAATAGTCAGTCAAGCCAGGGTCAATGGTAACAGCAGGAACAGCAGAGCCAGGAGACAAGAGAATCACAGGCAAAGGACAAACACCAAATGAAGGCATAAGTAGACCAAGGACGGGAGCTAGAACCGTCTGGCCAGGCTGCAATAGGCTCTCCCACTACTCAGCCTACCAGCCTGAGTAGGAGCAGATCGAGTCACTCTAGCAGACCTAGGAACAGGCTGATTAACCACGGGCATCGACACAGAAGCTGTGTCAGGCAAATCCTTTACAGTACCCCCCCCCCTTTTATGAGGGGCCACTGGACCCTTCCTAGGTGGGCCTGGCTTGTTGGGGAACCGAAGATGGAACTTCCTGAGCAATAACCCGGCATGAGCATCCCGGGCGGGTACCCAAGTCCTCTCCTCAGGCCCGTATCCTCTCCAATGGACCAGGTACTGGAGGGAGCGTTGGGCCATCCTGCTGTCCACAATCTTGGCCACCTCAAATTCTACCCCTTCAGGGGTGAGAACAGGGACAGGAGGTTTCCTCGAGGTAGCCAAGGACGGGGAGCAGCGTTTAAGGAGGGAGGCATGGAACACGTTGTGTATTTGAAAAGGCGTGGGCAACTCCAGCCGGAAGGAGACAGGGTTAAGGACCTCAATGTCCTTGTACGGCTCTATATACCGGGGAGCAAATTTTTTGGACGGAACTTTAAGGCGCAAATTTTTTGAAGACAGCCACACCAGATCCCCGAGCACAAACAAGGGGTTAGCAGAACATCTTTTATCTGCCTGAGTCTTTTGTATGCTCTGGGATGCCTCAAGGTTCTTCTGAACCTGGGCCCAGACTGTGCACAGTTCCCGATGAACGGCATCTACCTCGGGATTGTTGGAACTACCAGGTGAAACGGAGGAGAACTGTGGATTAAACCCAAAATTATAGAAAAAGGGGGAGACCCCTGACGAGTTACTGACCCGGTTATTGAGGGAAAATTCGGCGAGGGGAATGAAGGAGACCCAATCATATTGGCAGTCAGAGATAAAACACCTTAAATATTGTTCTAGAGACTGATTAGTCCTCTCAGTTTGGCCATTAGTTTCGGGATGGAAGGCCGATGAGAAGGACAGATCAATCTCCAACTTCTTACAGAAAGCTCTCCAAAACAATGAAACAAATTGTACCCCTCTGTCAGAAACAATATTGACAGGAACCCCACGGAGATGCAGGATGTGTTTGACAAACAAGGTAGCTAACGTCTTGGCATTGGGTTGTTTCTTGAGGGGCACAAAGTGGCACATCTTACTGAAGCGGTCTACTACAACCCACACCATCGACTTGCCTTGGGATGGAGGCAGATCGGTGATAAAATCCATGGAGATATGGGTCAAAGGTCTCTGGGGAATGGGCAAAGAACATAGTAAGCCCGGTGTTCGGGACCTGGGAGTCTTAGACCTAGCACAAATTTCACAAGCGGCGACGTAGGCCTTAACGTCTTTAAGCAACCCAGGCCACCAATAGGTTCAAAAATGAGATGCTTGGTACTCAGGATGCCTGGATGGCCAGATAGTGCAGAGTAATGATTCTCCCTGAGTACCCTTAGCCGGAATTGCAGGGGAAGAAACAGCTTGTTCTCAGGAAGGTTCTCGGGAGCTGAACCTTGATCAGCCGCAATTTCGGAGACTAAGTCAGAATCAACAGAGGATATGATTATACCTGGGGGCAAAACACAAGCAGGATCTTCCGGAGGAGGAGGGCTGGCCATGAAGCTACGCGACAGCGCATCAGCTTTAATATTTTTAGACCCAGCCCTATAGGTGACCACAAGGTTGAATCTAGTAAAAAAACAACGCCCATCGAGCTTGTCTCGGGTTTAGCCTCCGTGCAGATTCTAGGAAAATCAGATTCTTGTGGTCGGTAAGGACCGTTACCTGGTGCATAGCCCCCTCCAGGAAGTGGCGCCACTCTTCAAATGCCCATTTAATGGCTAAGAGTTCACGGTTGCCAACGTCATAGTTACTCTCAGTGGGGGAGAACTTCCTGGAGAAGTAGGCACAGGGACGGAGATGGGTGAGAGACCTAGTACCCTGGGACAAGACAGCACCCACTCCCACCTCGGAGGCGTCAACCTCCACGATGAATGGCTCCATCTGGTTAGGCTGAATCAGCACTGGGGCAGAGATAATCACCTCTTAAGGACCTCAAAAGCCTGGACCACCACCGGAGGCCAGTGGAGGAGATCGGCACCTTTGCGAGCAAGGTCCGTAAGAGGCTTATCGATGACCAAGAGAAGTAGAGGGGCGAATGTAACCCTTGGCCAGGCTTTCCTGGATATATTCTCTCATGGCTTCACGTTCGGGACAAGAGAGATTAAATATCCTACCTTTAGGGAGCTTAGCCCCTGGTACCAAATCGATTGCGCAATTGTACTCTCTATGAGGAGGTAACTCCTCGGAAGCTTTTTTAGAAAAAACATCAGCGAAATCCTGAATAAACGCAGGTAGAGTGTTCACCTCCTCAGCGAGAGAAAGCAAATTAATGGAAAAACAGGAGGTCATGCATTCATTACCTCATTTAGTAAGATCCCCAGTATTCCAGTTAAACGTGGGATTATGCATCTGCAACCAAGGAAGGCCTAAAACCAAATCGGACGATAATCCCTGCATCACCAACACAGAACACTGCTCCAAGTGAATGGAGCCCACAATGAGTTCAAAAACAGGGGTATGCTGCGTAAAATAACCATTAGCAAGTGGAGTGGAGTCGATACCCACTACCGGGACAGGTTTAGGCAAATCAATCAATGGCATAGCTAGAGACATAGCAAATTACACAGACATAATATTAGCAGAAGACCCTGAATCCACGAAGGCACTGCCGGTGGCAGACCTACCATAAAAAGAGACCTGAAAGGGAAGCAAGATCTTATTAGGTTTCATGTATACGGGAAATACCTGTGCGCCTAAGCGACCTCCCCGATGGTCACTTAGTTGTGGAAGTTTTCCGGCTGCTTATTCTTACGCCTAGGACAGTCGTTCACTTGATGCTTGTCATCCTCACAGTAGAAGCAGAGACCATTCTTCCTGCGGAACTCTCTACGTTGTTGGGGAGACACGGAGGCCCCGAGTTGCATTGGTTCATCCGAGTTTTCCGTGGAAGAACGAAGCAACAGAACCTCGGGAGCCATCATAGGGGAGCCAGAGGAGAAGGCACAAAAACTTTCAAGTCGTCGTTCCCTGAGACGTCGGTCAAGACGTACCGCTAAAGCCATAACCTGATCTAGAGAGTCAGAAGAGGGATAACTAACTAACAGGCCTTTCAGAGCGTTCGACAGACTCAATCTAAACTGGCACCTCAAGGCAGGGTCATTCAGCGAGAAGCTACACATCACTTCCTAAAGTCAGAACAGTACTCCTCAACGGGTCTCTTACCCTGACGTAAGGTCTCCAGCTGACTCTCGGCAAAGGCAGTCTTATCAGTCTCGTCATAGATGAGTCCGAGAGCCGAAAAAAAAAAGGTCAACAGAAGAGAGTTCAGGGGCGTCAGGGTCCAAGGAAAAGGCCCATTCCTGGGGGCCGTCCTGGAGCCGGGACATAATTACACCCACTCATTGGCTCTCAGAACCTGAGGAGTGGAGCCTTAAACGTAAATAGAGCATACAACTTTCCCGAAAGGAGAAAAAAGTCTTCCGGTCCTCTGAGAACCGGTCAGGCAACTTGAGGTGGGGTTCAAGAGGTGGGGTAGAGGACACTACCTGGGTCGCATCACGCTGGTTGCACCTCTTAGCCAGGTCTTGGACCTGTAGGGAAAGACCCTGCATTTGCTGAGCCAGGGCCTTAAGGGGGTCCATAGTGTGTCAGGGACCAGGGTAGAAAAGGTATATGGGCCTGTGATTATGTAATGTGCGGATAGGGAGACAGACAGGTGAGCCCTAATCTACTCGCCACTCAGTCCCTGCCTACTTGCACAGCCCGTCCTAGGCGACGGCGTACAACTGGGCGACGGTCCCTACGCTCAATATGTGCACGACAGACAAACAAGACAAAGGTACACAGAAGCAAGGCGAAGTGGGGCAGTTGCCCACGGCAACACCATGAGCAACAGAGTAGTGGATGAGCCGAGTCAAACCAGGAGAGTACGTGGTAACAAATGCAGAGCTGGAGAATAGTCAGTCAAGCCAGGGTCAAAATGAAGCAGAGGTCAATGGTAACAGCAGGAACAGGAGAGCCAGGAGACAAGAGAATCACAGGCAAAGGACAAGCACCAAATGAAGGTATAAGTAGACCAAGGGCGGGAGCTAGAACCGTCTGGCCAGGCTGCGATAGGCTCTCTCACTACTCAGCCTACCAGCCTGAGTGGTAGCAAATCGAGTCACTCTAGAAACCTAGGAACAGATGCAGGCTGATTAATCACGGGCGTCGACACAGAAGCTGTGTCAAGCAAATCCTTTACTGTACCAAGTTAATATATATAGTCCAAGCACAAGGGTACCTGTAATAGTCCAGACAGTAGCAACGACTAGGCACAGATGGGATCTTGACGGCAGGTGATGCAAACGAGACAGATGACACCAGACGTGGGGTAACCCAGCAGACATGGCAGATGGCAGAACTCGACTCCAACACTATAGCGGACACAGGAACAACTATAATACAGGATACAGGTAGCAGGGCACGGGAACAACGGGAACAGGATAACACTAAGGGACCATTTGCAAGACTAACAGAGGAATACGAACAAGCAATAAGCAAAAGGGCAGGGCAATGAGCAAGAGGCAGGCAAAGAGCAAAAGGGCAGGCAATCAGCAAAAGGGCAGGGCCCTACTTAAGTCCAGGGTGATCATGGGCTAATTAGTGATGTTAAACATGTTACGGGACACAGCAAAGTGGAGCGGAAGTGAGCACTGGCATCTCCTGGGGAGGAGATGCGGATCAGCGCTCACAAGTCCATGGCTGCGGCCGTCGGGGGGTGAGTAGTCCGGACGGTCCGCGGCCGTGGATGTTACAGTATGCCCCCTCTTATGTCACCTCTTGATAGGGCCAGAGCAAGAGAGGAACTTCTTCATGACGGTAGGGGCATTGAGGTTCTCTTCTGGCTCCCAGCACCTCTCCTCTGGACCAAACCCCTTTCAATCCACCAAATAAAAAGTTATTCTTCCTACTTTCTTGAAGTCCAGGAATTCCTTGACCTCAAACACATCGCACAAACCACTGGCAGCAACTGCAGGGCTAGGGGTTTTAGTGTAGCAGTTCAGGACCACAGGCTTCAGGAGGGACACATGAAAAAAGTTGGGGATTTTGAGGGTAGGAGGCAGCCGAAGCTTGTAGGAGACAGTGTTAATCTGTTGCAGGATCTCAAAAGGTCTGAGGAACCTGGGAGCAAATTTGTATGAAGGCACCTTCATACGGATATTCCTGTAGGACAGTCAGACTTTGGTACCCGGAAGATACTGGGGCGGTTCTCTTCTTCTTCTATCCGCCTTTCGCTTCATGCGATCAACTGCCAGCAGAACAGAGGACCGGGTCTGTTGCCAGATTTGCAGAAAGTCCCCAAATGCAGAGTCAGCTGCGGATACCTGAGATGTAGCCGACACAGGAAGAGGGATTCTAGGATGTTGACCGTACACAATGTAGAATGGTGTGGAAGTGGTGGACTCATTTGTGTGGTTGTTATACGAGAATTCGGCCCATGGAAGAAGCTGCACCTTGTCATCATGCTGCATGGAGATAAAGTGGCAGAGATCATTTTCCATGATCTGGTTAATCCTCTAGACTTACCCATTGGACTTGGGGTGATAGGCTGAGGAAAAGTCCAATCTCACATCCAGGAATTTACAGAGGGCTCTCCAGAATTTTGAGGATTGGACACGATGTGAAGGGGCAAGCCATGGAAGCGGAAGATGTGCTGAATGAAGAGACTTGCCAGTCGGGGAGCAGAAGGTAGGCCGGTCAGCGGGATTAAATGTGCCATCTTCGAAAATCGGTCCACAACCACCCAGACGGTATTGCATCCAGCTGAGGGACAGAGGTCAGTGACAAAGTCCAATGCAATGTGCTGCCAAGGGGCATTGGGTACAGGCAGAGGTTGGAGCAGACCGGAAGGCTTGGAGTGAGCAACCTTGTTTGAAGCACACACAGTGCGGGAAGAGACAAAGTCCATAACATCTTTGGGTAGCGTGGGCCACCAGAAATGACGAGTTGTCAGGGCTCGAGTCTTAGGAACACCCGCGTGTCCAGCCAGTTTGGAGCTGTGACCCCAGCGAAGGATTCTCCTCCTGTCTGCCAGCCGCACAAAAGTCCTCCAGGAGGGATGTCTCTAACATGCAGGGGATTAGCCGTAATAATGCAGGACGGGTCTATGATACATTGGGGGGACTCCACAATGTCCTCTATCTCAAACGACCTGGATAGGGCATCGGTCCTCACATTTTTGTCAGCAGCACTTTAGTGGAGCACAAGTTGGAAACAGGTGAAGAACAGCGACCATCTGGCTTGACAAGGGTTTAACCGTTGAGCTGACTGGAGATAGGTGAGATTCTTGTGGTCGCTGCATATCAGGATGGGATGAGCTGCGCCCTGTAGCAGATGTCTCCACTCCAATTGAGTAATTGCGCTCAGCCATTCGAAAAAAGTCTAGAGTAATAGCCACACACCACTGCCTCTTCTTTGAAACTTCTCTGGAACAGAAGTGCACCTGCACCAACAGAGGAACGAGAACTGTCAGGAGACGTCAGGATGATGGAGGATCGAGGCTGAGGTAAAGGCATTCTTAAGGCTATTAATGCAGATTCTGCCTCTGGGGTCCACACCTTGGCGTTCACACCCTTCTTGGAAAGGGTAGAGATGGGAGCCGTCAGTGATGAGAAATTTGGGATAACTGCTGGTAGAAGTTGGTGAATCCCAAAAAGCGTTGTATGAACCGCAGGCCCTGAGGACGTGGCCATTCCAGGATGGACTTTATTTTCTCAGTATCCATCTTGAGACCTTGATTCGAGATGATGTAGCCCAGGTAGAGCAGAGAATTATTTTCAACTACGCACTTCCCCAGCTTTGCATACAGGTGATTGTACCATAAACGCAGCAGAACTTGACGAACATGCCTCCGATGACTTGTCGGATCTGGAGAGAAAATCAAAATATCATAGAGATAGACCACAAAACAGACATAGAGGAGATCTTGGAAGATATCATTGATGAATTCCTGGAAGACCGCGGGAGCGTTACACAGACCGAAGGGCATCACCAGGTATTTGTAGTGCCTGTCTCGAGTGTTGAATGCCGTCTGCCACTCGTCACCTTGACTGATTCGGATCAAATTGTAATCCCCACGCAAGTCTAGTTTAGAGAAAATACTGGCTTCTCATATGCGGTCAAACAGTTTGGATATTAGTGGCAACGGGTATTTGTTCTTGACCGTGATCTGGTTGAGTCCACGGTAGTCAATGCAGGGTTGAAGAGATCCACCTTCCTCCCCGGCCAGGGAGGAAGACTTTCATATGAAACCCCTCTCCAGATTCTCCTTGATATAGGCTGACATGGACTGAGTCTCTGGGAAGGAGAAAGGATATACCCGTCCACGGGGAGGAGAAGCGTTAGGAACCAGTTCAATCGGACAGTCCTAACACCGGTGTGGAGGAAGCATCTCAGCCTCCTTTTTGCTGAAGACATCTGCAAACTGGGAAAAAAATTGGTGGGTAATCCCGCTAATCACTAAGGCAGCGGAGGCTGGACTGGATGGATCTGTACCAGGCAGCGGTGGGGACATTTGGGGCCCCATTGGAGAACTTCTCCTGAATTCCAATCCAGGACTGGAGCATGCAACTGGAGCCAAGGCAGACCCAGCAAAACCGGATTGACGGCTTTAGGCAAGACAAGGAATGTAATCAGTTCCGTGTGAAGAGCTCCAACTTGGAGCTTTAGTGGCTTGGTCTCAGACACGACCGGATCGGGCAGAGGAAGACCATTAACTGAGGCAACAGCCAAGGACGCTCTAGAGGAACAGTGGGCAACTGGAGATGATCCACTTGATCCTGCAGGATGAAGTTTGCCGCGGATCCTGAGATCAGATAGGGAGAGACCCGGTGCATCTTTTTGCCAGACACTATGGTCACGGGGATTGACAATTTGGGAGAGAGTCTTTTATTTAGCGCCCTTCCACCTAGGGTTGTCTCTCCAACCAAACCTAGGCACTGGAGTTTTTTTGTTTTTGGGGGCACAGACGCACAAAATGGCCTCTGAGGCCGCAATACAGACATAGCCCCGAAGTGCGTCTGCGTTGTTTTTCTTGGACAGACTAATTCGAGGCAGTCTACTTGCATAGGCTCCTCAGGTGGAGTAGCTAATGAGGGCAACAGGGTTTGCTGAAATGTAGGAGCCAGCCTAGGAAGTCTTCTGGACCAGCGTACCTCTGGAGACCGTTCCTAAATCTGCATGTCAATCTGGGTGGCTAGAAGAATGAGGTCATCTAGGGTAGAGGGCAGGTCTCGAGCGGCAAGCTCATCTTTGATTTCAGAGGATAGACCCTGCCAGAATGTGGCCACTAATGCATCGTTGTTCCAGGTCAGCTCGGCCACCAGGGTATGGAACAGAATGGAGTACTCGCCAACAGAGGTGTCTCCTTGGTGCACGGTCAGCAGGGATGCAGCTGCTATAGAGATTCATCCAGGTTCCTCAAATACTGTGCGGAAAGTTTGTAGGAAGCACTGAAAGTCACAGGTCTCTGGTCCCTGACGTTCCCAGATGGGATTTGCCCATGCCAGGGCTTTGCCAGCCAGGAGAGAGACTATGAATGCGATCCTAGCACCATCGGAAGGAAATTCTCTGGAATGTAGGCTGAAGTAGATCTGCCAATGGTTTAGAAATCCCCTGCAGGACCTCGCGTCTCCGTTGTAGCGAGGAGGTAGCGGCAGCAAGAATCGGAAGTCGGTACTGGTACTGACAGGAGGTGTAGCAGGAGGAACAGCAACAGGAGCAGGTGCTGTGGCGGTTGAAGCTTGCACATCCAGCCGATGTGCAATGGAATTCAACGCCAGGAGGAGTTGGTCCTGTCGTGACTGAAGGTCTCATATGTCTGCCTGCATGGCTTGTGACATCATCATGGTCTTGGGTTGACCAGTGGGGTCCATGGCTTGAGTGTACTGTTACGATCTGTGGGTGTGTGGACCCACTGGGTTGCACCGCCGTAGCGGGATGGCAGCTGGCCAAATGTACCAAGTTAATATATATAGTCCAAGCACAAGGGTACCTGTGATAGTCCAGACAGTAGCAACGGCTAAGCACAGATGGCACCAGATGTGGTCTAACCCAGCAGATGGGACAGATGACAGAAACGGGCACAGGAACAACTACAACACGGAATACAGGTAGCAGGGCACGGGAACAACGGGAACAGGATAATACTTAGGGACCATTTGCAAGACTAACAGAGGAATACGAACAACGCTCAGGCAATGAGCAAAAGGGCAGGGCCCCACTTAATTCCAGGGTGATCATGGGCTAATGAGTGATGTTAAACATGTGTGCGCACTGGCCCTTTAAGCCCGAGCATGTGCGCGCACCCTGTTGCTCCACACAATCCTGTCTCTAAATCTGTAGGTATTTCTTTCCTCCTCATGGCTTGGTTTTTCCTCTGATATGCATTGTCAGCTGTGAGACCTTATATAGACAGGTGTGTGCATTTCCAAATAATGTCCAATCAAATGAATTTACCACAGGTGGACTCTAATCAAGGTGTAGAAACATTTCAGAGATGATCTAGAGAAATAAGAGGCCACCAGAGCTAAATTTCAAGTGTCATAGCAAAGGGTCTGATTACTTATATCCATGTGAAATACAAGTATTTAATTTTTTTTAAATGTTCAAACATTTCTAAGATTCTGTTTTCACTTTGTCACTATGGGGTATTGAGGGCAGAATGATGAGGAAAAAACGTGCATTTTTTTTTATATTAGCACAAGGCCTCAACATAACAGAATATAAAAAAAAAAAATGAAAGGGTCATCAAGACCTCCAGAATGCACAGTATGTATGACAGCCATGGGGGATGGGGCTGTGAGTAATAAATAGTGTATAGTATGTTTTCGGTACTGTATTATGTGGTGTCATGTTATAAATATTGCATAATTTGAGTCAAATTAAAGTGTTGCAGTAAAATGACTTGTGCAGCCCTAGCCTTAGATAACTATGACTTCATTTGACCTCTTGGACATTTTTTACCTTGCATCCAAACTATTAACAACTTGGTGACTCAGCAAACAGTCTGTATAGCTGGCAAGTTGTGTTGAAAAGAACTCGTTTGCAAGAAATATGTCATTGCCAAGTGACCTATATTAAACTTGAGATCACAGAACTTGAATGATGTCGGCTCTATTCATTTTAGAAATTTGAGCTACCTTCATTTGGAAGATCTAAGAGAAAGTTGTAGAGTCTATTCATGTGATCTTTGCAGTGAAATTAAAGAAATTGAAGTCCATATATACATGTTTGGTCCAATGTCAGTGGAGGCATTAAAGGGCTTGTACAGGAAAAGAAAAACATGGCTGCTTTCTTTTAAAAATAGTGTCTCACCTGTCCATGGATTGTGTATATAAAGCTCAGCACCATATAAGTGAAAGGAGCTGAGCTGCATTACCACACACAACATGTAGACAGTTATGGCACTGTTTTTGGTAGTAAGCAGCCATGTTTTCACTAATCCGGTACTGTCCTTTAAATGTAACTGTAAAGATTTATAATATGGATTATACTGATTCAGTGACAGCTATCGTCCTTTAGAAATATAACTCCCCATATCACACTGCAGTCTCCAATGTATTCTATGACATTCTGCTTCAAACTGCAGAGTCTCCACTGTATTCTATGAGATGTAACTTCTCACTGCTCTCCCCTGTCTCCTGATTGGAATTGTTTTCTCCGTTAGCTCTTACAAGCAGGAGGCTGTGTGAAGCTACATCTCATAGGAATACATTGGACTCGGCATTCAGCAGATAGCAAAGAAAGGCAGTGTGAGTCAGGAGAGCAGCTGCAGATAATCCACACTTGCCAACAGGCCAGTTTTTGGCCGGATAATAATATAAACCACACTGCAAAATGGAGGGAGTTTCTGCAAATTAGCGCAAGAAGTGGAAGTTTTCAATCGCTTTGAGGAGTTCTTGGGCAGAACAGGTGTGGGACTTAAAGGGGTTTCCGCATTATGATAATTTATCACCTATCCACAGGATTGTTATAAATGTCTGATCAGTGGGGGTCCGACCGCTGGGACCCCCAAAAATCCCAAGAACGGAGGTCCCAGGGTGCCTTATGTGAATAGTACATGCTCAGCCACCGCTCCATTCACTTTATGTGGGTCTGCCAGAGACAGCACTTGACTATCTCCTGCAGCCACACAGAAAGTGACTGGAAGGGTGCCGAGCATGCACATACACATATAACAATTCGGGACCCCCTGAGCTCGGGATTGATGGGGGTCCCTGGGTTCGGATTCATACCGATCAGACATTTATCACCTATACTGCAGAGAGGTGATAAATTATCATTATTAGAAAAACTCCTTAAATGTTCTGATTTTGGGAATTTAAATGTTGGGAAGTATGCTAATTATTTTACGGACACAACTAGTATATGTCTTCACTTCTGGTCCCTTGGAAAAGGCAGAAATTAGATTTGATAGATGCTGATGTATACCTGTAGTTCATAGGAAGTCATCTACACAGGGGATACTGACTTCTGGCTTACACAGGAAAGCAAGCTCTGAACTGGTGGTCAAACTGAGATCACATGATACAGTCGTCCATAACATGAAATGGTTTAAATTTATGGATGCAACTAAGCCAGGATGAAGCAAATTACATATCTAGAATACTAGAATATTGCTAGCGAGTCAGCATTGTGTGTCTAAAAGAGAAAATATATTTCAGAGTTCTTCTTTAGTGTATTCTATCTGGTGCATGCAATCTTTTATACCCAATTTCATGCATCATATTTTCCATTACAAATCACTTTATTGTTGATATATCAGGCTTTATGGGTAACTTTGTGACGTCTTTTTAATCTGTATGGAGATGATGGCAAGTATAGTCCAATAGATAACAATTATATATTTTTGCATGCACAGTCTAAAAAGCAGACATTTTCTTAAAGTGGCTAGAGATGCACAGATACTTTGGCTAACATTTTACAATCCATGGGAATATTTAGCAAAGAAATAATTAGTTTTTTTTTTCTTAAAAGGGTATTTGCTGGCTTGAATATTTATTGCATAACCACAGGAGGCAATAGACAAAGTTAGTCAGCACCTCCTAACAAAGTGAAATAAATGGACAGGTGCAAATCTGCTGTGACTGCAATTCACAAAGATGCAGCAGCCCCCTGCAGGCACCAAGATGTATGCAAGCATTTAATGTTTTTATTATTTTGAATTGCTTTACTGCTATATGTACTATACGTATAAATATGAGGTTCTTAGTGCACGTTTTGCTCAAATTGTGTGGCTCCAAGGCTGTTTTTAATTATCATACAATAAAGCTGGTTCCTCCCTACCTACTATGAGTACATTTTGCAGACGCGTTTCGGCGTCGGGTGTGATGCCAGACAACAGTGTGTTATAATATGGGTAAGCTGCTCTCACTTAACTGCATGTGCACTTTATATTAATGAATTATGGATTATCAAATGTTAGGCTATATTAATGAGTATAACCATATAATATCATTTGGGACCTTACACAAGCCCCTTTTTTGATAAGCATACCCAGGTGTTAGTAATTAATTTATCTATTTATTAATCCATTTATGTACCTTGGTTTCATATATATCCTTGTTATGCATATGCTATTACAGTAGCCCCATTATATACATGTGTCTGGCTTCTTTTTCCACACTGTGGTAGTCATCCTTGTCTTTTTAAACTTGTGAGTAAATATATTTATTTATTTTGTTGTGCAATAATAAAAATTATAATTCTTTATTAAAATTTGGTCTTTGACTCAATTCTTTTAGGTTGTTGTTCTTATAAATTATATGAGTCATTGCGAATGTTACCAGCAGTCATGGGTATTGACTGTGTTATATGCCCTTCCCCCCATTTATTATATATTATTTGAAGTAATTTACTTTTTATGACCTTCAAAGGGGTATTCTGGTTGTCCTCCGCATTGGTTGTGTATTGCAGTGTATTATGTCTGTCAGTGTTGAACAGGGCAGGGCCTAATAGGCTCATATACATGGCGGACTTGGGGGCCTTGGGAACCTATCAGCACCCAGTAATCACATTGCAGGGGCACTGATGGGCTTACAGAGGGAGCCCCCTCCCTCTGTAAAACCAATTAGATCCTGTGGTTGCTATTGACCATGGCATCTATGGGGTTAAATAACCGGGATCGGTGTTATGTCCATAGTTTTGTCATAATATGATAAACATCAGGAGTGCTCTGATACATGTAAAGTGTCTAATATTGTTGTATTCCTCAAGAACAGTGAGGAAGGAGACAGACCGAGAATAGAAATGATTCAGAGAGACACGTGGGAACTGTAAGAGGACAAGGCTCCGATTAAAATAAGGGTTATTTATTTGTTGACAAGAATTCCCCTTACGGGCTCAGCCTTGGAGACCAGCATTTGTCTGGTGCTAAGCACTGATCTGCAGGGTCTGATTTATCATCATTTTAGAGCATATCTGTCTCTTAAACCTGAGCTTTGATCAGCTTGTATTTTATATGGTACATCTGTTCCATGTTTGACCTTTTGTAATACTGCTTTTCAAAAGAAAACACTAACTGGCAGAACAAAAGAGAGATACAGCTCTTAAAATATACCCATTTATATTTACTCAAACAGTCTTTATATGTAAATAGAGGCCTGAAAGCAGTTAGTCCTATCATGGAAACAAAGAATGAAGTGGGGGAGTTTTTGCAGGGCAATGTTCAAAAAGACGCTGACTTACACGATTGGATGGGAAAATAACAACTCCTATCACAATAGGTATTCGTAATGAAAATAAAAAGTTCTAAATGGATCTACAGTTTTTACTACGACTTACTAAGACAGGACTGTTTGCAAAAAAAGTTACATTACAAGTGCCTCCTTTCGATAATAACCAGTGCTGGGCACCCCCACTGCATGACTGTAGTTTATAAGAGAAGCACCCTGTCTACTAGGCTTCCAAACCCACCGGAAGTCTCAGTTTCTGGTAGGAACTGAGCAGCACAGGCCCCTTTGTGGTTAGGTGTGCCCATGAAATAGATCTGCCCACTCAATCCTACAAACTGTAGCTGTGCAGTGGGGTCGTCCAGTGCTGATTATTACTGAATGTAGACCCAGACCAGTAATAGGCTACTGTATATTAGTAATAGACTTATCTTGGTAATTCCAACAACATAGTAAGGTTATGTGCACACTATAACGTCAATTACGGCTGAAATTACGGAGCTGTTTTCAGGAGAAAACAGCTCCTGAATTTCAGACGTAATTGCTCGTACTCGCATTTTGCGAGGCGTCAATTACGGCCGTAATTTGGAGCTGCTCTTTATTGAAGTCAATGAAAAACGGCTCAAGTTACGTCCCAAGAAGTGTCCTGCACTTCTTTGACGACGCTGTTATTTTACGCGCCGTCTTTTGACAGCGACGTGTAAAATAACAGGTGGTCGGCACAGTATGTCGGCAAACACATTGAAATGAATGGGCAGATGTTTGCCGACGTATTTGAGCCGTGTTTTCAGGCGTAATTCGAGGCGTAAAACGCCTCGTTTACGCCTGAAAATAGGTTGTGTGAACCCAGCCTAAAAGTTAGTTGTAGCTGGATTTTGATAGTCCTAATTTAACTCACATCATGACTCAGAATGGACGATGTTCCAACAAGAAGAGCATGGGAAAGAAAGCATCAACCATGGACCTAACTACCAGGGTATCAGGCAAAGCAGCTGCTAAGGGGCCCTGCAACATAGGGGCCCCATCTTTAGTCAGAGGTTAGATGCAGTAAGTGATAACTGTGGATGATGGAACACAAGAGAGAAAAAATGCAGGTCAGTTGAAGACCAAGGCAGGTAGGAAAACACATGGGAACAGGATGGAGCGCACACCCGTCACAATCCTTTTATGTCCTGTTTGAGCAGGCCCTATTTTAAGTTTTGATATGTTGACAACTGCTCTTAGTGTTTTTCTGATTCAGATTAGTGGGTCAGATACATTTAAATAGATACATAGATAGATACATAATAGATAGATGATAGACACACTCTGAAAAAAATTTTTGTCCCGGATTTCAAAGCAAGTCCTCAACTAAATCGGCATGTTTCACATGTGGATTTTGATGCAGATTGTCGTGTGGATTTTTCCCTATGCATTCCATTCCTTTGGCGCTGCTTTTAGACACTTTTTACGCCTCATTAGACAGTTTTGAAAAGTATCCAAAAAGGTGTCGTGGCTAAGAGAAGTTGACATAAATTGTCCTTAAGTGCCCTAAATTTATTAAATCCTTCCCGACCAGCCACAGTTTTTTGACATTGAGTGGTGCAGGTCTAGAATCTTCTTTTGTCGTCGTCGAAAAGACTTCTGAGTGCTCCAGTGAGCGCTAATTCTCTAAGCAGAAGCTTCTATTAAAAGTTCCTGTACTCACAGAAGCCTCCTAAATTCGGCTGATGTCGGAGGAACCTCCAACCCCAGCTGTTTAACTCTTTGATCGCCGTGGCCCATGACTACGGCATGATCAAAGGGTATTTCCCACTTAATTCACGTTACCAGAAATCCGATGACGTGATTGGAGATTGGGGAAACCTTCTGCAGTCAGCCATGGGGAGACCCACGAAGGACTGTTCAGTAAGGCCTCGTTCACATCTGCGTTGGGATCCCGTACTGATGTTCCGTCAGAGCTTTCGGTCAGAACGGGATCCTGAACAGACACAAACAGACACAGTTTCCGTTTCCATCACCATTGATTTCAATGGTGACGGATCTGGTGCCCGTGGTTTCCGCTTGTCTCTGTTGTGCACCGGACCCGTCATTTTGCCGTATGTAATAGCGTAGTAAGCTCAGCGCTGGATCGAGATTTTTTTCTCCTTTTCTATTGCGATTTAACCGAGTGCCTTCCTGAGGATCCATGTGCGACTTTGGGATCAAAAACGCCAAGACTGGCGAGCTGGAGAAACATTTCTATTTTCCTATATAAATGACTGTAATTTCATGAAGAATTAATTTAACAGGTTATTTAGTGTGAAACGTAAACAGGATATATTTACGTAACAAAAGTAAACTATATAACTTAAAGAGTAAATTTTTTGTACCCAAAACAGCGCAGGGCAAAATAAAAACAATTTCTTCCCGCATAGAACAAGGCCTTAAATAGCCACATCAATGAAAAAATTAAAACGTTATGGCTGCCAAAAGGCAAAGAGGCAAAAACGAAAAAATATAGCTGGTCATTAAGGCCTTTTCAGCCATGGTCATTAAGGGCTAATGGTTTGCACCATTAGGCTGGGTTCACACGACCTATTTTCAGGCGTAAGCGAGGCGTATTATGCCTCGTTTTACGCCTGAAAATAGGGCTACAATACGTCGGCAAACATCTGCCCATTCATTTGAATGGGTTTGCCGACGTACTGTGCAGACGACCAGTAATTTACGCGTCGTCGTTTGACAGCTGTCAAACGACGACGCGTAAATTGACTGCCTCGGCAAAGAAGTGCAGGGCACTTCTTTGCAACGTAATTTGAGCCGTTCTTCATTGAACTCAATGAAGAGCAGCTCAAGATTAATGAGCGTCACAGACGCCTCGTATATTACGAGGAGGAGCATTTACGTGTGAAACGAGGCAACTGTTTTCTCCTGAAAACAGTCTGTCTTTTCACACGTAAATGCCTGCTATCGTGTGCACATACCCTTAGTTTGGTGAAAAACATTGGTGTAAAGTACGCCAGCCATGAGATAGCATAAGGAAGAGAAAAATGTTTAACATGTCTAGCAAGATGCATTAAATTGAATACACTTTGATTAATTTGGCTCAGTTTCTGCCTGTTTAATTGTTTTCTAACTTTAGGGCAGTATTAATAAGTCTATATATAAATATTATATAAGACAGTATATAAAAATAGGTTATGTTTCCTCTTTAAATACAGACTTTCGTGGTTGACAGATGAATGATTATTTGGCATTAACTTAATGAATGATTAGAAGTCACACCATGGTGTTCAGTTTTCAAAAGCCCTTATGGACCTATTAATCTTGGATTGATGCAGGAGCCTCTTACAGATAAGAAATATAAACAAATAGGAACCAGTTCTTAAACTATTTCAGAGAGGCGGCAGGTGTACGCAGGTCATGGTGATATCTTGTTCTTCAAAATATTTTAGCAGATATACAGACTTTTCAGTGGGTTATCTAGAAAATAAAACGCCTTTGAACTTTGCCGCCAGAATGAAGCACTTGTGATTTCTCAAACCAACAAAGGATCAGGGAATAAGATAAGGTTTTTTTTTCTCTGTTTGGGGGAGGGAGAAAAAAAGATGTTTGCCTTTCATCTCACCCGCTGTGCATACTGGAAGTGTTTGCTTGCCTGGGTCTTTCTAAATATAAAAATAATAATACTTCCACTTAATATGATTCCAACACCCAAACAGTAAATATACTGGCGGAGAGAGAGAACTGGAGCACTCAAGCATTTTAGTAGAAATGAGTCAGCGAGATGAAGCAATGTGTGTGCTTCTTTAAGTATGCTTATTGATTTCACTATAAGTAACACATCTAGAACTTCTCCTCTGCAGGCAATGTTTGTTCTTCTAGGCCAAGTTAAAGGCTAAGATCACAATGTCTTATGGGCGCTATCATTGTCAAAATAGAAGTTCATATACTTTGTATTGTCCAGGAAATTGTGCCTGGAAATTCTCAAAAACTTAAAAAATGAAGTTTCACCTTTTGTGAACTTCCTCAAAGACATCAGGGAATTGCATAAATAGAAATTCCTTAATATTGTGTTCATTTCTGAATTGCTCCCTGGAGCAGTGGGAATGTTGCAATAATTAAATAGAGCAGCAGAACAACTGAATGGGGTCATAAAAGGGGCATTATTACTACATGGGGGGCACAAAAAGGGACATTTATTACTGAGTGGGGCATAAAGGGCAAACTATTACTGTGCAGGAGTGCTAAAATAGTACTATTACTGGGTGTGGGAACTGAAAGTGACACTTACTGTGTGGGGCCTATAGTATGCATAAAAGTGGTGTACTATTACTGTGTGAGGCACCAAAGGTGGCATTATTACCTTTTGGGGTGCTATGGATGGGGAGTTTGTGTAGAGGGTTCTGAATAGATGGGGAGGGTGCTGGAATAGCAAGGAGCCAAAGATGTGTGTGTAAAATTCTGCAGAGACAAGTCACAGCTCGGAGTAGTCATGGAGGTCTTGGCAGGATGAAAAATTAAAGGAAAAGTGAACGACTCCAATCAGAGAAGGCGTCACCTGTGAGTCATTGGATTAAATGCACTGCATTCACTTCTATGGTCTATAGAGCGTTTGTGTAGAACTGGTATCAACCATTGTGTGGTCATTGTACGGTGGTAATATTGGTCTAAATATAGTAGAATTTATTCAGTAACAGTATGGTGCCATTATTTAGTCACTATGTGGTGGTAATATGTGGTCATGGTGTGGTTGTATTATTCAGTAAAAATATGGTGGTATTATTCAGTTACTGTATATGTAATATATGTGGTCATGGTGTGGAAGTATTATTCAGAAACAGTGGCAGTACTATTCAGTAATAGTATGGTATTATTCAGTCACTATGTGGTGGTATTATTCAGTTACTGTATATGTAATATATGTGGTCATGGTGTGGAAGTATTATTCAGAAACAGTGGCAGTACTATTCAGTAATAGCATGGTATTATTCAGTCACTATGTGGTGGTAATATGTGGTCATGATTTGGAGGTATTATTCAGTAACAGTATGGCAGCATTTTACAGTCACTATGTGATGGTAATATGTGATTATGATGTGGATATTATTCTGTAATAATATGGTTGTATTGTTCAGTCACTATATGGTGGTAATATTGTTTTTGCATAATGTGTTTTATTTAGTAACAGAACGGAGGTATTATTCAGTAACAGTATGATGGTGTTATTCAGTCACTATGTGGTCGTAATTCAGTATGTGGTCATAGTGTGGAGGTATTATTCAGTAACAGTATGGTGGTATTATTCGGTCGCTAATATGTGGTCATGTTGTGGCAGTATTCTTTGACCCTTGTATATTGACTCTTGTTATTATTGGTCATTTTGGTCTTGGTATACGGATGTATACGGATGTTTGGAGGCATTCTGCTTCCGATTTTTCGTTTAGGGCCAGAAAAACGGCCGAAAATAGGTCATGTGAACATACCCTTACAGTTAGCAGATCTGAAATTTCCCAAACTAACTTGTGGCATCATATGGCTGCCACATTTAAAGCCACTGAGCTCTTCATTACAAACCATACTACTACCAATGTTTGTCTAGGGGGATTGTATGGCTGTGTGCCTGATTTTATGCACCTGTTTGAAATGGGTGGGGCTGAAACACTGAAACATAATAATTACAAGGTGTGTCTACATACTTTCTGCCATAAAGTGTGTGGGCATATATATACAGTACTGTGCCAGTTTTAGTCAGTTGTGGAAAAATGCTGCAAAGTAAAAATGCTTTGAAAACAAAAAGGATAATAGTTTTTTGTTTTTTTTTAGCAAAATACCAAAGGATTACACAGAAAATAAATCGAAAATTAAATCAATATTTGGTGTGACCTCCCTTTGCCTTCTAAACAGCATAAACTCTTCTTGGTACACTTGCACAAAGGCATAGATTTTGTAGGATTATAATCAGGTGTATGATTAGCCAATTATACCAAACAGGTGATAATGAACATCAAATTCATATGTAGGTTGAAACACAGTCATTAACCCCTTAACGACATGCCACGTACATGTACGTGGCAGTCGTTAAGGAGAAGTATGGAGCCGGCTCACGATCTGTGTAATACACCCAACATCTCACTGATCTTTGATTCCACCCATTTAACCCTTTGAATGATGCAGTCAATCGCGACAGCTGCATTTAAATCGTAAGAATCAGGGGGCGGCCCCATACGACGTACCACCGCCCCCGATCTCGATGCGATCTTAGGGTGCCGATGGTCTTCAAAGGAGGCAGTCAGTATAGCAATATACTGCAATACATTAGTATTTCAGTATATCATGCAAGCAATTCAATGATCACTGTTTCAAGTCCCCTAGGGCGACTAATTAAAAAAGAAAGAAACTGCTAAAAAAAGTTTTTTTAATGTTCCCAAAAAAAAACATTTCCTTTTTTTTCCCCCTAAAGCAATGTTAAAAAAAGTAAACATAACTGGTATTGCAGCGTCCGTATAAGTCTAAAATGCCACAATATAGTGTTATTTAACCTGCTCGGTGAACACCATAAAAAAAATAAAATATATATATATATATATATATATATATATACAACACACCCAAACAGCTGTTTTTTCGGTCACCTTAGCTCTACAAATTTTTTTTTTAGATATAGTGATCAAAAAGTTGCATGTACCTCAGAAGGGTATCAATAAAAACTAAAGCTCGCCCCGCAAACAATAAGACCTTGCATCGCTCAATCGAGGGAAAATTTAAAAAGTTATGTCTCTCAGAGTATGGCGACACAAAACAAATTATTACTTTTTTTTAGCAAATCGTTTTTGTTTTTTTTAGAAAAGTGGTAAAACATAAAAAAATCTCATCAACCCGTAGAATAATGTGAGCATGTAGTTGTCACTGCCTGATGGACGCTGTAAAAACAACCCACCCAAAAAATGGGTAATCACTGTTTTTTGGCCATTTCACCTTATCAGTTTCCTAGTACATTATGCGGTACAATAAATGGTGCCATGAAAAATTACAACTTGCCCCGCAAAAGTCAAGCCCTCGTACGGCTATGTCAATGAAATAAGTAAATAAAAATAATGGCTTTTGGAAGGCAGAGAGGAACAACGAAATCGCCAACATTGAGGACCATACATGCAGTGGTCGGCCAAGGAAACGTAATGCATCAGATCAAAGACACAACATGCTTACTTCCCTTCAAAATTGGAATATGTCCATCAGTGCCATCACCAAAGAACTGGCTGAAACCAGTGGGTCCCAGATATACCCATCTACTGTTTGGAGAAGTCTGGCCAGAAGTGGTCTTCATGGAAAAATTGCGGCCAAATACCTTCGACATGGAAACATGGCCAAGCGATGCACGAAAACATAGGAACTGTGGTGCAAAAAAATGGCAGCAGGTGCTCTGGACTGATATTCAAAAGTTGAAATATTTGGCTGTAACAGAAGGCAGCTTGTTCGCCGAAGGGATGGAGAGTGGTACAATAATGAATGTCTGCAGGCAACAGTGAAAGGAGGTTCCTTCCAAGTTTGGGGCTGCATTTCAACAAGGGGATTTGGTCAGGATTAACGGTGTCCTCAATGCTGAGAAATACAAGCAGATACTTATCCATCATGCAATACCATCAGGGAGGCGTCTGATTGGCTCCAAATTTATTCTACAGCAGGACAACAACCCCAAACATACAGTCAATGTTATTAAGAGCTATCTTCAGCGTAAAGAAGAACAAGGAGCCCTGGAAGTGATGATATGGCCCCCACGGAGCCCTGATCTCAATATCATTGAGTCTGTCTGGGATTACATGAAGAGACAGAAGGATTTGAGGAAGCCTACATCCACAGATCTGGTTAGTTCTCCAAGATGTTTGGAACAACCTCCCTCAAAAACATTGTGTAAGTTTACCTAGAAGAATTTATGCTGTTTTGAAGGGAAAGGGTAGTCACACCAAATATTGATTGGATTTAGATTTCTCTTCTGTTCATTTACTTTGTGATTTGTTAATTGATAAAAAGAAACTATTAACATTTCTATTTTGTAAGCATTCTTACTTTGCAGCATTTTTCCACAACTGCCTAAAAATACTAGAGAGGAAGAAACTAACCGGGACTGCTCTGTCTCTCGGAGCAACACAAATCCCGGAACCTTACACAATTTTTAGTAGGACACAGCTGAACTGATATGTAACAGGTGGTGCTCTGTGGCATGTAGAAGTAGATGCCCTCGGCTGAGGCCTTGAAAACGCATGGGCACACGCAAAATGGCATAGTCTATTGGTCCACACCCCATTTCTGCTTTATGCTAATAAAGAAGAAGACATTTTTCTAAATGGTGAGTGCCATGGATTTTTCTCTTCACTGTTGTATATATATATATATATATATATATATATATATATATATATGTAAATGTTTGAGGCAGTAGCCATGGAGCAAAAGGGTGCAATGCGATATACAGTAACAGTCAAATTGGTTTTCTTTTTCTTCTTAAGGCTGGGTTCACACGACCACATTAACGTCCGTAATGGACGGACGTATTTCGGCCGGAAGTCCCGGAGCGAACTCAGTGCAGGGAGCCGGGCTCCTAGCATCATAGTTATGTACGATGCTAGGAGTCCCTGCCTCTCCGTGGAACTACTGTCCCGTAGTGAAAACATGATTACAGTACGGGACATTTGTCCCGCAGCGAGGCAGGGACTCCTAGCATCATACATAACTATGATGCTAGGAGCCCGGCTCCCTGCACTGAGTTCGGTCCAGGACTTCCGACCGAAATACGTCCGTCCATTACGGACGTTAATGTGGTCGTGTGAACCCAGCCTAAAACAAAAAGAAAAACATATCAATGGGAGTTCAATTAATTCATCCTGAAGGTTGTAATTTGTAGCCTTTAACATGTAGGTTGTTGATTAATGGTAATCCTGTAATTACCGCAAAACCACATTATTATTATTATTACTATTATTTTGCAAATTACTAAAATAATTCATAACTCCTGAAAATTAAGAACATATTTGGAATCAAGGGTGTGAAAAACTATTGTGACCCAAGTACCTAAGAAAGTGTAACAATTGATTGCCTTCAAGATAAGCAAAGACACAAGTTCAAGGTCTTGTTCACACAGTGCAGATTTGTTACAGATTTTGCATGTATTCTGTAAGCCAAAAAATAGAAACTAAACCTAAACAGAGGAAATTTATAAAGTGTTTCCTCACCTGTATCCAATTCTGGTTTTGGCTCAAAAAATACATGCAAAATCTGCAGCAAATCTGCACTGTGTGAACAAGATCTTACCATGTATATCTACGTAACATGATAAAAGTTTGTCAGGATTTACAAAACACAATCAGTATGGATGGAAGGAAGTCAGAACTTCATATTATTGGAATTATTTTACTTCATAACCTTCAAACACTGGGGAAAAATAATCTCTTGAAAGGGCAAGAACAGGATACATTTTTCGGGCGTATTTGTTCATAATAAGTTGGACGACCGTACACCAAAATAAGATTATATGACCCTCAAATGTGAAACTTTTTTATATTAACTCCTGCCATAAATGTAATATTGTACGATATACCTGATGGAATAAGTCAGAAGCCATTGTTTTGGAGGGATTTGACATCATATCCTGGGGACATCCCTAAAAGTTATTGGTCGGTAAACCCCATAACAGGAGTTTAATGTTACAATGAACTAAACTTTATTTTCAGAAGCACAACTTTTAAGGAAAAGAACAGAAAACTTCTAGTTATGTGAATCTTTGCTAATTTCATCAAAGGGGTATCTCATTATCTGGAGGATATAGGTTTTCCACTGCAATACCAACTTTATTGTATCTTTGAGCATTGTCTTTGAAAATGCTGTTAATAACGTGGGCAATTCATGCAGTGAAAGTTGATATGTAGTCTAAACATTTGTGATGGTTAATGTTCAGATGCTCTGTATCAATGATCGGGTAAACAAGCGTTCCCAGAAGGCTCGTTCCTGGTAATTGCCCTGTGTAAACAGGGCAACGATCAGCAGCCCGTTCATCGATCAGCTGCTCGTTCATCGGCTGATTTTATCGTTATCAGCAGCACATCTCCCTGTGTAAACAAAGAGATGTGCTGCCGACATGATAGAAATATATGGGGACGAGTGAGCGTAGTAACGAGCGCTCGTACCCATACAAGCTCCTTGTGAAAGGAGCAAACGAGCGCAGATCAATGAGCTGTTTTGTTGATTAGTGCTCATCGGGCCGTGTAACAGGACCTTTAGAAATAGATATATGGTTTACCTGGCATAAATCATACCTTTCCATATGACCTATTAGGGCAACTTTATATAATAGAGAGGGTTTTTTTTTCCAATTGGGACCTCTTTACAGTATTAGCCATATCAGAGAGACCCTGCATAAAACGGCTCTCATGGAGGGCTGCAGTCATTGATTGGACTGAATGTATGCCCACTGCTTTCAATGGGCACAGGGGAAATGAACATTCAATAATCAATTTACCTGTAGACCCCTTATATACAAACCTAAATCATAATTGCCAGTTTTAGGCAGTGATTATGGCATGTCATACATTACATAGTTGGATTGTCAATCGGTTTATTCAAAAATATAACACAAACACAATGCATAATAGGAAGTTTAAAATACCATATGAAAGTCTATGATTTTCACTTGTACATTACCTTTTAATGTGTGAAGAAGAGACTTGGGCCCTTTAATATATTCATGATTAGGGTCCAGAATTGGCCAGCATTTCTTAAAATTAGCATGAGATAAGCCAGGCTTCTGAACAGCTTGGGTGTTGTATGTAAAAAGAATAAAAAGAAAACCCTTTGAAGTGATCAGAATCCGTCTCATCTCGTTAATTCTACCATTTGTTTGATTTTTGGTACAAAGAAAATGAAGGAATGTGTTGGGATTATGGCATCCTAAGTCAATATTTATTAAAAAATCAATCTCGGTGAAAATCTGTTCAACCCTCTAATTAGACCAGTCGACTTGAGGTTGATTTTTAATTGCAAAAGTAATTACACAGAGCAGATAGCCACTGACACTTGATTATCTAGGTGATTGATTAAAAAGTCTGGTCCTGAACGATGAGCTGCGACATTCGGAAATTCAAAACAATAGAGAAAATTAAAAAAAGAAAAAAAGAGATCGGAATTACAACCACAAAGTTGCCTCTGTCACTCAAACATCCTCGCTGACCATTTTGATCTCAGGACTTTGAATGAAGCAGTGGATTAAGGGGCAATTAATTGCTGGATAATGTGAAGTGAGATCACAGCTGGCAGAAGCATTGCTAAAAAATTGTACAACATTAAAGCATATTTTCGTTCTTTACATAGCTCACCACTTGATTTTGTACTGAGTAGTTGTGTGTGTTTCCTCATTCTGTGGATAGAGATTATTGCAGCTGCCTTCATGTTTCATTAAATGAAAAGTTAGCGTTACACTGAAGAGGTTGGAAAATAATAAGACGTGTTGCCGTTTTTTATACACGCATTTCATTAGCATCAACTCCCGAGGGCCGCATGTGCACAGCTGGGTTAATAAGAGGTCTGAAAAAACAACATCCCTCTCAAGAAAAACTTTTTAATCGTCTTGTTTAGGTTTTTTTTTGCTTTATTTTCATGGAACGAAGTAAGAGCCAATAGGAGATAGAGTTTCTAACAAAGCAGATGAGATGGTTCACACAATTCTAAATGATATTTCAATTACAGTTTTCAACTTCAGGTGTGTGAAACAGTTTTTTACCCCAATTCTTCATTCTTATTCCGTTCTATACATACTTCACAACTAATAACATTATGAGCTTTAGTATTACTGTGATATATGTTCCACATCTGATCCATTCATGCTTGAATTTTCTTGATATTTGGGGTGACATTACATTATCTGGTGTCATTATATGGTGCTTAGTGGGTAGGTATCAACAAATCCCCAATTATGTTTTCCTTCAGGCTGGAATCACACATGAAGTTTTTCTGGCAGTTTTCTGAGCCAAACAGAGTGGATCCAAAATAGAGAAGACATATCAGTCTTTGTTTTTTGTTTTTTTATACTATTCCTTCTTTTTGGATCCACTCTTGTGTATGGCTCTATAAAACGGATAAAAAACTGCCTAAGTTGTGAGTTCACATCAGCGTCGGGCTTCTGTTCATGGGTTCCGTTCAACCTTTCCATTGGAGGTACCGATGAACGGAAAGCCAAACGGAAACCATAGCTTCCGTTTGCATTACCATTGATTTCAATGGTAATGCTTCCGTTGCAATTGGTTTCTGTTTGTTTCCATTCCGTAAATAGTTCCATTTATTTTGCGGAAACAATAGCATAGTCGAACAGTTATAGTTGTAGTTATAGTTTCTGGCTTTCCGTTCATCAGTTCCTCCGATGGAAAGGTCGAATGGAACCCATGAACGGAAGCCCGACGCTGATGTGAACAGGTCCTGAGGGAGGTGTCTACTGTATAGAAAGAGAAAACAAGTGTCCAAGCTACAGAGACTGCAAGCAAGGTTTACTGAGTGGAGCAAGGTTTGCGGGTGTGCAGTAGATCACATAACATTTATGGGCTGGGTGGCACAGGCCCCCTCATGGCAGGTGGCGTCACATTAGGCCTGCAGCCTATATGGCGCTGGGAAGATGCCCTGCGCAGGCCAGCGTGATGACGTCGCCTCATCATGCTGGTCTGCGCATGCGTCCCGCCTGGAGGTAGTGCATTGCTCCACCCAGGCAAGGTAATTACAAAATGTTTCTTTTTTTAGGGGGATCTTTGAGGCAATATACAGGGAGGGGTGGCTGTGTAGCACTATATACAAGGGGGGCACTGTGTAGCACTATATATAAGGGGGGCACTGTGTGGCACTATATAAAAGGGAGGGGGGATTTCTGTGTAGCACTATATACAAGGAGGAGTGCTGTGTGGCACTATATAAAGGGGGAGCACTGTGTGGCACTATATACATTGAGGGGCGCTGTGTGGCATTATATACAAAGTAGGAGGGGTGTGTAGCACTATATACAAGGGAGAGGGGACTGTGTAGCACTATATACAAGGGGGGCTGTGTAGCACTATATACAAGGGGGGTACTGTGTGGCACTATGTACTAGGGGAAGCACTGTGTAGCCCTAAATACATGGGGGGGTGTTGTTTGGCATTATATAAAGGGGGGTGCTGTATGGCACTATATACAAGGGGTGTTCTGTGTGGCAATATATACAAGGGGGGTCCTGTATTGCACTATATACAAGGGAGGGGGCTGTGTAGCACTATATACAAGGGAGGGGGAGCTGTGTAACACTATATACAAGGGAAAAGGGCTGTGTAGCACTATATACAAGGAAGCAGGGGCATCGCTAGCACCGGTCCTTTGGGGTCCAAGCCCCGGGTCTTTGGCCCAGTGCCCCACATCCCCGGCGACTGCCACATTCGGGTCGCAGCAGTCACAATTGGCCACCCGCACTGCATCTATAAAAGTTACTATAGTAACTGGGGAGTATGTAATAAAATACCCCTGTTACTATAGTAACGACACATACTTACCCATCTTCCTTCCCAAGCGCAGCGGAAGTCCTAACGTCTTCTCGCGTCATGATTTCACGACGCTGTGCGCCGCGAATGACGTCACAACGCTAGATGGTGCCGAAGAGGAGGGTAAGTGTAACGTTATGGTCTGCTGGGGTAATGTACCTAAGCCTACCTTGTACAGGGTCCATGTGTGACACGGTCTGTTAGACCCTGTATCTAAGCCTAACATGTGATAGGCTTAGATACAGGGTCCATGTCTGATCCTATCTGATGGCCTTGTATCTAAGCTTACCACATTGGCTTATAAACAGGCCCCAGCAGACGGTAATCTTATACAGTATAAGATTGCTGTCTGCTGGGGCCCTGTATCTACGCCTAGCTTGTGGTAGGCTTAGATACACGGTCTAACAGACAGCATCACACGTGGGCCCTGTATCTAAGCCTACCACATGTGTTACTAATGGTTATTAGTAGGGGTTTATGTCAATAAAATATTTTATCTATGTATTTGTATTTTCTTTTAAACTTTATTACTACCGCTTTAGTAATAACCGCTGGCTGATTGACAGCTTCTATTACTAAGGCGGGTCTTGGTGTCATCCGGTGCAGAGGCTAACACTAACCCCCATTATTACCCTGGTACCCACCGCCACCAGGGGTATTGAGAAGATCCAGGTACGATCCAGTACCTGACCATCTGTAGTGAAGGTCGGGCACTGGGTCGGCCGCAGGCTGGTATTATTAGGCTGGGAAAGGCCAAAAACAGTGGCCCTTCCCACCCTGGTAATGCCAAGCTGCTGTTGCTGTGTTGTATCTGGCTGGTTATGAAAATTAGGGGGACTCCACGTCATTTATTTATTAAAACAACATGCCCCCGCATTTTTCATAACCAGCCAGATACAACATAGCAGCATCAGCCTTGCATTACCAGGATGGGAAGGGCCACTGTTTTTCCCAGCCTAATAACACCAGCCTGCAGCCGTCCCATTGCCCGCCCATCCCTACAGATGTTCAAGTAACTCTGCACAGGCTAACACTAAGCCCCACCTTAGTAATGAGTAAAAGACAGAAAAAATACAGACGCCAGGCGCACATAGTGCATTAACTGTGAAAAATAGAGAAGAACAGATGCAGAAGTAAGCGGTTATGCTCACCTGATGGTGTTGCGCTAGGAGCACAACACCCTGTAATATGAATCAGTAGATACAGGGACTGCTGCTGATAATCCGTCACGGGGGCCAGGCCTGGCTCAGTCTGTAAATCCATTTGCGAAAATGGATAAACACAGATTTTTTTAGGGATAAGTGCTGTTGTAATGGGTCCAAAATTGCAATGTCCGCAGATGAGGATGAAAGTAGGGAAACAAGAAGCTATGGATGGAGACAAGCGGTCCTTACTCCGATCACTCATCCCCATACATTATTATCATGTCGGCAGCGTGTCTCCCTGTTTACACAGGGAGATGTGCTGCCGACAACGATATTTTACTTTTTTAAAACGATTCGATCAGCAGATGAACGAGTGCTTGCTCTTTCATCTGCTAATCGCTGCCCTGTATACACAGGGCAATTATCGGCAACGAGCGTTCTATGAACGCTTGTCTACCTGATAAATACCCAGTGTAAAACACCCTTTAGGAGCAGATTTACTAAGACAGTCTTAGCTTTCTTCTCTGCTGGAGTAAGGTGTGACAGATTTATTTAGAGGCCTCTTGATAAATTTGACACATCATTACACTAGTCGTGCGCCAACCATACTCCTTCCCCGACATAAAATAATGTAACTTTGGGTCCCCTAAGAATGTTGCGCAGCTCATACAAGGTCCTGACACTGGACCTCATATGCGATGCACCACTCAACATCCTGAGTGCATTGTCACATACAACATGGCGTCAGTACGTTGTATGAGTCGCAACATGCTGATGGGAACCTGGTGGGGAGAAGAGGGGCAGAGGTGAGCATATTTTTTTTTTTAATTGTCCGATGGAGACTTTGGTAGCTCCCCTTCATACTGTATTATTGAATATTATTTTGAAACTTACCATATTATGGTCTCTGCTGCCCAAATGCTCTCGGACCTCCATATCTGATATTGTGTCTGGTTATATTTGATAAGACCAGATCTACTAGATGAAGAGATAAAAGGAGACACGGCGCCACATAGTGCAATAAAAACGAGGGAGTACGTGAGCAATAGTAATTACGAAAATTGCTCACCTTAGAATATGGATACCATAAGTATCACACACGCAAGAAGCTGCAGCCAGGTCCGTGCACAAGCAAAATATTTTGCTGTCAAAGTGTATAAATGTGGTAGATCGGAAAAAAGGACCACCGGCGCTGCTATGAATGAAGTCCAAGCCAGAGAGAATGAAATGATTAATATTTATTTGCAAGAGACTGGGCTACGCGTTTCGACGCCAGACTAGCGTCTTCATCAGGCCAATACACATTGTGCGATACATGCACGTTTAAATACACAAATGAAATGAAAGATAATTAGCATTCAACACGAAAAGGAGGGAAAAAAAGAACCGCCAATACGGGCGGGTCAGGGGTCAGACGATACAGATTACATAAGCGTGTTTTGCGTAACACAGATACCACAAGAATATATATATTTATAAAAAAATATAAAGACAAATACATAAAAATACACATAGATAATACATGATACATGAATCATTAAAATAAAAGACAATTCAAACAACACGACAATAGCATGTTTAGAAAATATATGCTATAAAAAACAAATAAGATTATTTGTATTATTAAACTCACATTGCTCACGCTGAAAGTAGATGTGAGGAAAAAGAGAAGTAACTAGATGTGTTTCCAAAAAGAGGGATTTAACCCCTGTACAAGGATCTGGTCTTCGCTGCGGGGAGACTGCCAGGTCGCTAACTCTTGGGGTGGTCCAAGTGGAGTAGCTGCTGGCCAAATAGAAGCTAGGCAGACACAGGCAGATGGTACCTTGGTGGTAGCAGGATACAGGCTGGTGCCGGAATGCTGGAAGCAGGCTGGTACAGGATTACTGGAAGCAGGCTGGTGCCGGATTACTGGAAGCATGCTGGTGCCGGATAACTGGAAGCGCGTTGGTGCCAGATTACTGGAAGCACCCACAGGGTACATGATACCAACAGGTAACAGACTCAGGGTACCAACAGGTAACAGACTCAGGACGCAGGATACCAACAGGTAACGGGCACAGGATACAGTACCTTCGCAGGATAACACAAGGTTTGTTCAACTTTTCTCAGGCATAGGGGCAAGGGGCAGACTCATAAAGGCTTGAAGTAGCAAGAAGGTATGGTCCAGCGCTTAGGTAGAAGTAAAATGGAAAAAATTTTTCCAAGTTTAATTGGATTGCATTAAAAAGTCCATTGTAGTATGGTCTCAGTGTGTAGATAGGAGGAAAGGATGATCCTGTGAGCTCACATTTTATATTTATGCAAATGAGCTTTTCAATGGACAACTGGGTGTGTTTTCTCGTTTTACCAACTGGGCGTGTATTGTGTTTTTACCAACTGGGCGTGTATTGTGTTTTTACCAACTGGGCGTTGTGAATAGAAGTGTATGACGCTGACGAATCAGCATCATACACTTCTCATCGTTCCCACCCAGCTTCTTTCACTGCAGACATACAGCGTGACGTCACCCACAGGTCCTTCAACCTTGGCGTCGGAAGAGAGAAGACACATCAGCTCCAGGAGTCAGAGGGTACAGTGCAGGGTATGTGCAGGCAAGCATAGCAAACTCCCTAGGGACGAGCATATTAACCTTTTGGACGCCTGGAGCCGATTAAATATGATGAAATCCTGTTCCATGTAAAACCCCCTCAAAAAACAAGGGGGCACTCCCTCCATCTGGAAAAAGAAAGGTTCAACCTGCAGAGGCGACAAGCCTTCTTTACTGTGAGAACGTTGAATTTATAGAATAGCCTACCGCAGGAGCTGGTCACAGCAGGGACAGTAGATGGCTTTAAAAAAGGCTTAGATAATTTCCTAGAACAAAAAAATATTAGCTCCTATGTGTAGAAATTTTTTACTTACCCTTTCTCATCCCACTTCCCCTTTCCCATCCCTTGTTTGAACTTGATGGACATGTGTCTTTTTTCAACCGTACAAACTATGTAACTATATGTAAGACAAAAACAAAAAACATTTAAAACATTGAGATTTACAACAATTTCAATAGGAAATGTAAACATTTAATCAAGTTAGTAAACTTATCTACAGAAAAACAAATCGCTAACGAAATTAAAATTAATCACAATTTTTTTAAAAGACATACTAATGCCAAAAAGAAAAAATCTAATAATATGAAACTTCTTAAAGATGACCATAGGAATATAATTGTAGACGAAAATAAGAAAGCTGAGATATTAAACACAAACTTTTCATCAATGTTCAATGATGAGCTGCCAGTGCCAGATATTCAGGGGGACAGTAATCAAGGTTCTCAACCCAATATGACCCGCTTAACACAGAAGAAAACTATAATTGCATCTGAGCCAAAAAAATATTGATAAAGACTCTGGCCCAGACAGCAATCATCCATGGGCATTAAAAGAACTGAGATTGTGTTGGACAGACCATTGTATCTCATCTTAGACTTGGAGGACGGCTGATGTTGTACCAATATTTAAAAAGGGTAAGAAGTTGGAACCAGGTAATTACTGTCCAGTAAGTTTGACATCTGTGGTATGATAAGTATTCGAAGGTGTTCTAAGAGATCGAATGCAAAAGTATATATCAGGGAATAATCTCATAACTGATAACCAGCATGGATCAAGAAAAATAGGTTGTGCCTAACCAACATGCTCGGTTTCATTGAACAGGTAAGTTCAAATCTGAATGTTGGTCATGCAGCTAATGTGTTATATCTGGATTTTTCAAAAGTATTTGATATCGTACCACACAACAGTTTTTGCACGGGCAAATACATGGCAGATAAATTTTAATATTGATAAATGTAAAGTAATACATCTAGATAAAACCGGGAATAACGGAACAAGAGCAGGACCTGGGTTTCCTGGTTACATATAAGCTAAGCAGTAGCACTCAATGTCAAGCAGCAGCTGCAAAAGATTTTAAAAATAAGATTTTATGGTGTATAAAAAGAGAAACAAAAACCTGTGATTCAAATGTAATATTACCCCTCTATGAATCGCTTGTAAGGCCACAACCTGAATATGGAATTCAGTTTTGGGCACCACAATATAAAAAGGACATGTATAAGTATATGTGTGGTCAATACAAAGATCTAGCATATTATTTTTTTCTTTCCAAGGACTTTACAAAGGATATGGGGACATTCATTGCGTTCTGAAAAAAGGTGTTTCGGATACCAATATAGGAAAGGCTTCTTTACAGTAAGACTAGTCAAACTATGGAATGCCATACCCCAAGAGGTAGTGATGGCAGATACTATGTCAGAATTTGAAAAAAGGCTAGATGTTTAACTAATGACAAATGGCATTAAGGGTTATAACTAATCTAGCAATAAAAGACGTGTAATTGATTGAGAAAGGATGAACTTGATGGACATGTGTCTTTTTTCAACCTATGTAAGTAACTATGTAATAAAGAAGGTCAATTTAACCACGGGAAAGAAATTACTTCCAGTATTTGGCTCACTATTTGTCAATCTCAGAGAAATGCTGAGGAATGTGTCTAGAGTTGGGTACAGCTCGTCTAAATTTCATTCAAGTAGGAAGACACTTGGGGAGATGTCAAGTACTTTCTATAGCAATTTGGGCAGCTCCTCCTATATATTATAGACAGGGAGACTGAAGCCAACTTGGGAATACAGTGTTGGGGATATTGTCTCTTGGGTGTGCTATATAGTAAAGGAAATGAAAGCGTACCTAACTTTTCAGGTGAATTTTTAGAATAAGCTGTCATATGCATGTACATAAGGAATAACACTATATCGGGCCCTAATATTATTTGTATTCTGGATTATGTAGCCTTCTTCAGGCTCTATTTCTAATTCTCAGTTTTCCCTGGGCTAGTGGGCGGACCCTAACTGCTGTCATGTCTTCTATACACAGCATACATAGAGGAGGAAAATCCTGCTCTCCTTTTTCTATCTATCAAATATATACAAGTAGCAACATTATACAACAGTAGATTATGCAGGAGATTATACAACAGTAATGAGCAGTGTAGCTGTGAATCCAATGTCTCTGTGTGTCTCCCTGCCTCTCTCTTACTCTACTCCTGCTCCCCCCTCCATAGACTTCTATGGGCAGCTGTAACCTTATCCCTCAATGAGCTGATAGTCCGTCTCATGTTGAGACGGATTTAGCAGTAAATTCAGAGAGGTTGAACCGTTAGAAGGGGGTTAGCCTGATATGTGGAGAATGAGGCATTTTCTATACTGAGAAATATTACATAGCTTGTACTATAGATTTATGTAAAGTTTGTTGAAAAGTTTCAGACCATATAAATAAAATGAGGGTGACAACGTTTTTGAGGGCGACAACGTTTTTGAGAAATGTATACATTGTACTTACTAGTTATTACTACTACAGAAAGAAGGCATAGAAGGAAATTAGTGCACTGGTTATTAGAAGAAACTGCACTACCAGGAGAATCTAACCAGATTTCCAGATGGCTTCCCACATGAATAATCCATTTTTGTATACTTTGTTTGACCTTATAACATATAGTAGCAATAACATACAATTCTATGAGAAATCAATACTTAGCCATCAGTTACTGTGAATAATATGTTGTTCTAATTAAAAAGATGTAATGGAGATTAATATGAGCTGTTTATAGCAAAAGAGGTGAAACATGAAATCATAGTGGGTATATAAATGATGAACATTTTTCACTCTATTACGATGTTGCTAATTCCCTTTTGTCATTGTAACTTGGAGTCTTGGATATGGTCATGGTGTATTTGCCCATTCTGAACAGGGGTTTATGCTGGACCTTGTTGTGTGCCGTTTCCACTCTTCTTTGGCTGATGTTTCTATCACTATAATTGCAATAATGATGATGACAGACTTTCTTCTTGAGCCATAATATAGTTTACTATTATTATGCTCAGTATTGCAATGAGATTTAAATTTTTATATTCTATTAGGATTTTGAACTGCTGCATGTATTTTGGTATGATATATTTAACCCTTGTTTAGTTGAGATGGTTAATACTTGTTGCAAATTGTTCTGTTGATGCCCAGTAAGTGTTGGCGCTGTTGAAGTTGGTATGTATTTATTACTGTAAGTTGATATATGCCCCTCTGAAGTTTCTGAGCTTTCTGGGCCTTTTCTGTATCTGTGGGCTCATTGGCCAAGGAGGTCTCCCCCAATTACAACAGGAATGCAAGATAATTTCGGTCTATATCTAGAAATATTAAATCCAAATAATATCTCCTTTGCTTTAACAGAGGAAAGGTTTACCCTTCAGAGTAACAACGTTAGTAATTTAGAATGTTTTCTCTTTTTTGATGATGACAATGATATTATCTGCAGTCATCATACCCATACTGTATTGTTATCTGCATTAAGGATTGTATGGGGTTTTGTCATCATTCTGCCCTGTAATCATTTTGCATATTTAGGGTAAGTTTACACAGGGCAGATACGCAGCGTAAAGTTACACAGTGTATCCGCTCTGGGGGCTGCAGGCAATTCTGGCTGAAAAACCGCACCTAATAGTAGAGCAGTTTTTCAGCCAGAAGGTTTACTGTGGGGGACAGAAGAGAAAAAAAGAAAAAAGAAAGCCCATACTTACCCTCTGACGTCTTGCAGCACAGCCTCCTGGGATGAAGTTTCATCCCATGTGACCGCTGCAGCCTGTGATTGGCTACAGCGGTCACATGGGATGAAACATCATCCCAGGAGGCTGGCCAGTATAAGATTTTTTTCTGAGTTGTGATTTTTGCAGTGGAATCGCAGCTTTTCCACTGCAAAAAGTGCTATTTGTTTCAGTTTTACCTCCCCAATGAATTCAATGGGGAAAACCCGCAACAAAAAAGCAGCATTTCTGCAACATAAATTCACATGCTGCGGAATAAAAAAAAGACGCACTGCAGATCAATATCTGAGTGTTATTTCCCCTTATCATTTACGCAGCGTGTGGATGAGATTTGTTCAAATCTCATCCACTCTGCTGCTACTCTATTATGCTGCGGATTTTCCGCAACGAGATACGTTGCAGAAAATCTGCAGTATCTACGCTACGTGTGAACTTACCCTCAAGGTGTTCTGTCTTCCTATTTTGAATGCAACATAATCTTAATAAAATTGGCCAAACTTTTAAATAGATACTTTCTATATCTTGCGACTCCAAGAAACTACCTAAACCAATCCTAGTAATCATTTCAGCAAGGTCGAGACCATATACCAGAATGTCTCCATGTGATCTATGTTCGGGCCATCCAAGTATTCATATCTCAAATACCAGTTAATAGGCCGCCCAGTAATAAATATCCAGTTATTTACCTACATAAATTAATTATAGCTCATATTTCAATTGCTAAACAACAAAAATAGGGTAAAAGAGTCGCAAAGTGTGGCAGACAGTTCATATCATATTACATTTATCAATATTTTATTCTTTTTTTCTTACCTTAAATCCTAACACATCCAACAATTGTAAGAAATAGAGCTTGTGGTTAAGAAGTTGCTATATGTTGACATATCTACGATTCCCTGTACACCAGTTTTTTTCAATGAAAATTTACTGAATCAAAGCCTTTCATAGAAGCTTCCCAAAATTCAACAAATTTACTGTGTTGTATGTTATTTTCATAAATCAGACTCATTCCAATTAAAAAATGTGTCAGACTAACAACACTATTGATACTGGACCTGTCCCCAAATATTTTCATATAAATGTGATGTACATTGGGTTTTGTGTGAATAGTGAAATATGATATTGGTTTTATTGGTCAGTCATCTCAGATCATACGTTAATGTGTATTTCTATAATTCCATTTTACATTGGTATATAATATATACAAACGAAGCCAATGAGTAAGATTACTTTGCTTTTCTCACTGGCCAGTAGATGCAATTTTTCATTTTCATAATTAAATATTAGAAATCGGCTAGCTTTCTCATAAAGCCCTATGATGATTGTGGGTGACTGGAATATATAGGTACTACATCATTTATCCGACAGGCTGAATGATTTAGTGTTTACATCAAGTCACGACTGTGTAGTCTAACCCCTTAGAAAGTAAAGCCATTTAAATGCAATGGACAATGTGCTCCAGTCCTGTTGACACAGAGTTTTCAGGCATATTTCGGGGTGCAAATGCCTCGAAATACACCTTGAAATATGCCTGACAAAAACGCTAGCTAAATGCAAACAAACATCTGCCCATTGAATTCAATGGGAAAAATTACGTTTCGTTCAGACGGGGCGTTTTTTTACTCCGCCGTTTTAAAAAAATGGTGCGTAAAAACCACCCTGTAAAAAGAACGACCATGTCACGTCTTGAGATGTTTTTGGAGCTGTTTTTCATTGTGTCAATGGAAAAACAGCTCCAAAAACGGCTCCAAAAATGCCTCAAAAAATGTTTTCAGCTTCAAAAAGGGCTGAAATCAGAGGCTGCTTACTCTGAAAACAGCTCCGTAATTTGTAGCCGTTTTTGACTCTGCATGTGAACATACCCTTAGGGGGGTTAGGATAAAAAAAAACCCTGAGTAATTAAATCCATGATTTTTTTGGCCATTACAAACAGACAGACGGACTGGAAATGCATGAAAATTTGGAGAAACATTGATACAAACAGCCATGAAAAACAGTTAATCAGTTTTTAATGGCCATTTTTTTTCACTGATACACTGTGTAATGCCTAGTGCAGGGCCTGAGCGAGCAATGCACCATGCAAAGATTTAATGAAAACCAAAGACAAGTCATGCACCGGCCCTTCAGGCCCTGCACAAGGCATAAGACAGTGTATTAGTTTTTCCTGGAGTGTTCCTTTAAAGAGGAAACTACCACTTTGTGTTATAAAATTACATAAAATATGAATTTGAAGCTGATCACATAAACTATTGTTCATTTAAATAGCAATACCCTTTTTTGATGTTAGACATTTTAATATTTTCATTTTAACAAATCATTATCATTTAGTATTTTTAGTTGCTTTTTTGTGTAGATCACTAGTTCTGAAGAACACATATTTTCCATACTTGCATTTCAGCACATGACCTCTTGTACTGTACCCCTCACATTTTAATATGAGTTACTTTTGCTTCAACATCTTCCCCTGAGCTGAGAGGAAAAAAAGCTGACAAAGCTTCAGGGTTGTCTGAATTCTGCTGATCCCTCTGTGTTATCTCTCTAATCTCCAAAGCAAAGATTAGTTCATTGGATTAAACTCTTCTCCCTCCAGACCATACTTGAAACTCCCTAGAAAGCAGTGGAAGTGCTTCTCTCTACCTATTAGAGGCTAAAAGGATTCAATAAAACATTCTGTCCCTCCTTGCATTCCCTTCTAATAAGATTGAAAAGTAAATTGAAAAATGACTTTCACTTGTTGCTGCTTGTATTCTGAATATGAGATTGAGGATGCCTAGGCTCCATGAACAAGACCGGGTTCTGATATACAGTAAAAGAAGTGTTCAGAATTACTTTATTTTTGCAATCTTGATAAAAATTGTTTACAGAATTATACTTATAGGGGTATTCCCATATTAAGGATTTATGGCCTTTTTAAAATTTATGGCATCTTTTATGCGGAATGAACCTGGATTGCGGAATTCAGTTGCTTGGACTAGCGGCATCGCCGCGTAGATCACTGGGTGACTGCCACATTCAATTGTATCTGTGTCCTCAGGACGCAGCTGCAATTGAATACTAATCTATCAGCACCCTGCTCTGCCATTCACTAGGCTACAGGCCACGTTAGGCCTGCAGCCTATAAGACACTTGAACAGGATCCCTGCACAGGCTGGCACGATGACGTCACTGCATCGCGCCGGCCTTCCCAAGGGTCCCGTCTCGGTTTGTCATAGGCTGCAGGACTAACATGAATGAGGAGGCCTGCTATGCAGCTCCGTTCGTCGCAGGAACGGGGAAGGGTGAGTACAAGTTTTTTTCACTTCAAGGGGCTGTGACACCATCTACATGGGGGTGTGGCACTATCTACAGGGGCTGTGTGTAGCATTTTCTACAAGGGGTGTGTGGCACTTTCTACAGGGGGCTGGGTGGCACTATCTACAATCGCGAGTGTGTTGCAATATATATAAGAGTAAGGGGAGTGTATGGCACTATCTAAACGGGGTGTGGCACTATCTACAAAGGCGGGTGTATGGCTATATATTTATGGGGAGTGTATGGCACTATCTATAGGGGGTGTGTGGCACTATCTACAGTATATGTGTGGCACTATATACAGGGTGTGTGTGGCACTATATATACAGGGGCTGTGTGTCACTATCTACAGGGGGTGTGGCACTATCTATAGAGGGGCTGGGGTACTATTTACAGGGGTGTGTGTGGCACTCCCTACAGGGGGCTGTGTGGGGCACTATCTACAGAGGACGGTGTGGCACTATCTAAAGAAGAGAGTGTGGCACTATCTACAGGGGGGTGTGGCACTATCTACAAGGGGCATTGTCTGGCATTTTCTGAAAGGGGCATTGAATATGGATATTGTACCCAGGGCTGGGATGTCATCCATCCACATACATACACTTATATTTATGTATCCTTATTATTTTTTTCTACCAAATGATATGTATGTCATGAAAATCTTTATGACGTAGGAACTTAGTATGTATCTTGGTCAAATGACTCTGTTCTTATCTTATTTTGTATTTTTATCTTTTTCATTTTGTTTCATTTCTCTTTTCTTTGTGTTATGATATATGATATACTTATTGTTTACGTATTTATATGATGCAAATATATTTACTTGTAATATTCTGTACACCAATAGTGCCTGATGAAGGTCTCCTGACCGAAACGTCGCACGCACTAAGCCTCTGACATTGAATACAATAAATCTAAAGAATTTAAAAACTACATTTTGTGTGCCGAATACTTCTTCAAATACGATTGGGTTGGGACCCTATTCGTGCACCTACTTTGGTCTAGTGCATTCTGAACCGCTACCTACTTGCTTCTTATAAAATACAGTATTTCTAGTGTGTGTGTTTTTAGATTGTGAGACTAATTTTAGACAGGAACTGATGAGAGTGATAGCAATCTCAGTATAGCACTAAAGAATATGTTGGGGCTATATAACCAGGGCTGATTCTAGCTTTACTGCTGCCTGAGGCGAAAATTGGCGGCCACCAGACTTTGATTGACATCCCTCTGGCTGTTCTACATCACTACCAGCCTCCTCCAACTCTTGTGGATGCGCCGTTGCTTTGTACTCCCCCGGCATGCGCAGTGCAGCGATGAAGCTGGACAGAGTACACCTAGCTGCACGGTGCGTGCCCAAGTAGTACAAGGCAATAGCGCATCCGAGAAAGTTGGAGGAGGCTACTAGTGATGTATAACAGCCAGGAGGATGTCAATCAAGCATGGAAAGGTGGGTTTGGCGGCAAGACTATGTGACTCTTCAGGGTCACCACCACATGACCATTTAATTATTAATTAGCATATAGTGTATGCCGTTTTAAAAGTTGATTTTATTAGATTTTGCTGTATCTGAAAAAAACATACAGGGGAATGCTTGGAAATATTGTCAGGTCATGTATTACCGCATGGTGGCGGTTCAAGCGGTTAAAACTACCTGACAAGTTCCCATTAAATATACGATGAATTGAAAACAATTCTATCTTCCCTGCAATTTTGTTATTATAAATATATCCTATATAATTACAGCTTCAGACACAAGCTCAGTACATAAGTAAAGCCCCAGAACCAAGCTCAATACATATATACAGTACTAGAACAAAGCTCAGTACATAGGTACACCACCAGAACCATGCTCAGTACATATATACAATACCAGAACCTAGCTGGGCACATATATACATTCCCAGAACCAAGCTCATACATACATACATCCCCAGAACCAAGCTCAGTACATATATACAGCACCAGAACAGAGCTTAGTACATATATGCAGCACCAGATCAAAGCTCAGTACATACATACATCCCCAGAACAAAGCTAAATACATATATACAGCACCAGAACAAAGCAAAGCACATATATACAACACCACTACCAAGCTCAGTACATAAATACAGCTCCAGAACCAAGCTCAATACATAAATACAACTCCAGAACCAAGCTCAGTGCATAAATACAACACCAGGACCAAGCTCAGTACATAAATACAGTACCAGAACAAAGATCAGTACATAAATACAACACCAGGACCAAGCTCAGTACATAAATATAGCACAATAACCAAGCTCAGTGCATAAATACAGCACCAGAACAAAGCTCTCTACATAAATACAGCACCAGCACAAATACAGCTCAATTTAGTGCAACCTCTGTTGTATAGCTTTGTACGGCGTAATACTACATCATGGCCCGAACAATGGTAAGGATATGCTGGGAGTTGCAGCTTCACAAAAAAAAATCATGCCGCCCATCATCTTGCTGCAGATCGTACAGGGACTAACCTTCTGATTAGAGGCAGAATAAACATTTACATTAAGAGATTCACAAGTGACGTCTTCTCAGATTCTAGTTGTTATTTTTCTCTTTTCTTCTCCATCCGGTCTAGGCCTCTATGATGACTTATATCGGCCATAGCCCAATTCTGTAGTTTGCAGCTCAGTTGGCTTCAGCTTCTCACTTTTCAATATTTCACACACTATACCCCTAAATATAATAGCGCCATACACTGCACCTCTAGTTCTAATAATGCCATACACTGTGTCCCTGAATATAATAGCACCATACACTGTGTCCCACACACACACAGTGCCCCTGTAGATAGTACCCCCCATAGAGCCCCCTGTAGATAGTGCCCCCACATAGAGCCCTATTATAGAGCCCACTGTAGATAGTGCACCTCATAGAGCCCACTGTAGACAATGCCCCACAGAGCCCCCTGTAGACAGTGCCCAACAGAGCCCCCTGTAGACAGTGCCCCACATAAAGCCCCTGCAGACTGTGCCCCACATAATGTCCCTGTAGACTGTGCCACACATACAGCCACCTGTATATAGTGCCCTATGGAGCCCCCTGTAGATACTGCCCCATAGAGCCCATGTAGATAGTGCCCCCAAAGTGCCCATTTAGATAGTGCCCACATATAGCCCCCTCTGTAGATAGTGCCCCACCTATAGCCCCCACTGTAGATAGTGCCCCACATATAGCCCCCCTGTAGATATTGCCCCACATATAGCCCCCCTGTAGATAGTGCCCCACATATAGCCTGCTCTCTTCTGAGCAGGTCTGCTGGGACTGAACAATGCAAGCGGCGTGATGACGTCATCACGCCGCTTGCAACGTAAAAAGGCGCTGAGTGACAGTGTAAGTCATTCTGCCCTGCCAATCAGCGCCTTTCAATGATGCAAGCGGCGCAATGACATCATAGCGCCGGTTGCATCATAGAAAGCGCTGATTGGTAGGGTGCCTTGCACCGTGCCATTCAATGGTGCAAGCAGTCAATGATGCAAGCAGTGCAATGATCTCATTGTGTCACTTGCGTCATTGAAAGGGGCGGAATAGCAGGGCACGGAACGTGCCCTGCTATTCAGCGATTATGCAGCGCTTATGCATGTAATTGAATCTGCGTGGGGGAAGCTATGAGGGAAGCTATGAGGAGCATAATACTGTGTGGGGGCAGCTATGGGGAGCATTATACTTTGGGGGCTTTATACTGTGTGGGGACAGCTATGGGGAGCATAATACTGTGGGGGGGCAGCTATGGGGGCATTATACTGTGATGGGGCAGCTATGGGGAGCATTATACTATAGGGGCATTATACTGTGTGGGGGAAGATATGGGGGCATTATACCATGGAGGCAGCTATGGGGGCATTATACTGTGGGGGCATCCATGGGGACTGTTGGGCAAGGCAGCTGGGCATAGGCGTGGGCAGGGGTCTGGTGGTGTTGGGGAGGGGGGCCCAAGCTGAATTCTTGCACCAGGGCCCATGAGCCTTTAGCTACACCCCTGCTGCTATTTGTTGTTGATTTTACCACCCCATTAAATTCAATGGGGAAAACCCGCAACAAATAAACAGCGTTTACGCAAATACAATTGACATGCTGTGGAATAAAATTCTGCACCGCAGGTCAATTTCTGAGCATTTTTTCTGCTCAGTATTTACGCAGTGTGTTGATCAGACTTGTTTTACCTCATCCACTTTGCTGCTACTGTATTATGCTGCGGATTTTCCATAGCATAATACATGTATTTTAATACAGGAATACGCCGTATTTACGCAATGTGTGAACTGACTCTAACCCATGCCCCCATGCGCCGCGCCCCGCGGGTCCCTGGAAAAATGTTCTTGCATCAAACTGGTCCTCGGTGCTAAAAAGGTTGGGGACCAATGGTTTAGACCATATTTTTCAAAAAACATAGTTCAAAAATTGTACAAATTAGAACGAAGCAGATTCATAGCAAGTTTAGATTTTATTTTCTGTCTGTTAGACAGTTCAAAATTTGCAAAATTTATTAAGAAGTTCACCCTTTACTGTGATGATCAGGAGATACAGAGGCGATCCCTACAGTGGAATGCCACTTTACTGCAGAAAGAGTAGGCATTTTGGTCATACACAAGAATCGCGTGCTCTAGACATTGCCTTTTGTGGAAACTGTTGCCAATACGGTCATAATACTATGGGCTGTATTTTGAAGACTGTGTGCAGTGTTTGCGGAAAAGAGGGGCATGCCTTTAGAAATTGCCAAGAAAGGAAGATAAGCTTGGCGGAGTTGTTTCCTACCGAATCTCCTAAAGAAAGAAGTCTTGAGTTTGAAGTGGAGCCTGCCGGTAATCCTGTTTCTGATGGGATGAAAGTGGGGTGCCTCTCCATGGAAGTTCCTGACAGTACTAACCTTGGAGAAACTGAAAATGCTTAAGTTGCTCGGGAGCCTAGTTGAAAAAATGAAGAAAAAAAGAGGATTTCAAAGAACACCTACTTAGTGGGAAAAGACTGCATAAAAGATCAAGTGCTGAGGATAGTGACTCACAGTCTTTCACACCACCACCTTCTGATCCAGAACACATTATGGATTATGATTCACCTCGGGAGGAAGTTGACATTCCAGTTCCTCCTATACAGGGCCGGCCTTATGTTGGATGGCGCTCTGTGCGGGACTCTATTGCTGCCCTCCACAAACCAAAAATTAACCACATATATAGACACGCACATACTGTAACATATATACTATACATATATAAAGGCAGATATTTAGCCAAACAGGCAAATATGTATACACACATTATGGAATATATACATACATAAAGTTAAATATATAGCCATACAGATACATATATGCACACACACACACACACACACACACACACACACACACACACGTACATAAATACACAGACAGGAACATATATAAATACATAAAAGGCACTTATATGGACATATAGGCACATGTATACAGCACAAAGACACATTCACATACAGACCCATATATACCCACACAGGTACATATATACACAGTGCAGATAATGTAGTAGATGTTACCTGCAGTCCTATGTAACACCACAGATAATACACAGTGATAACTCTCCCAGTACATATAATTTTGTAGTGTTACCTGCAGTCCTATGTAATGTTGTGTCTGCGGTCGCTGACTGCCGGCACCCTGTACTTACCGGCAGCCACGACCGCGGGGCACTAGATGCATGTTGGCATCTCCTTCATAGGAGATGCCAACTCATGGGGCTGCACTCTCCTGCCTCTAGGAGACATTAAAGGGCCAGCGCGCGAACCAACTAAATGTTCCCTAACCTATCCCCTTACTTCCTGGACTATATAAAGGGCTCTGCCCTTCCACTCCTTTCCTGAGCATTGTTGTTGCATTCCCATGTTAGTCTTGCAAATGGTCCCCTAGTTGTTATACTGCTCCCAGTGTTTCCATATCCTACTACCTGTATCCTGTATCCTGTAACTGTGCTTGTTCCTGAGCTGTATCTAGTGTTGGAGTTGTGTTGTCATCTGCTATGTTCCGTGTCATCTGCCACGTCTGGTATCATCTGCCAAGTCTGGTGACATCTGCCACGTCTGGTATCGTCTGTCACGCCAAGCCTCACCTGTGCCACGTGTCTGCTTCTCCAAGCATCTGCCTGAACATCCTCCCAAGTACTCTTACCCCAAAGACTGTTATTGACTGTAGTTTGGCCAACTGCTACTCGGCCTAGTGGGCCCACATAGCCCACAGGCGCGACATGTAACACCACAGATAACACACAGTGATAAGTCTGAGTACAGATAATGTAATGGATGTTACTTGTAGTCCTATGTAACACCACAGATAACACACAGTGGTTACTCTCTGAGTACAGATAATGTGATAGTGTTACCTGCAATCCTATGTAACACCACAGAGGACACACCCAGATAACTATACCCACAGAGGTACAAATACAGGAATATGTGTATATATATATATATATATATATGTATTTTTTTTATTTATTTATTTTTTCATGCAGTGCACCTCCAAGCTCGTGATACACTTTCAAAATATTATTTCCGTGAATTAACTGGCATGAATTTGTTAAGGTTTTATAGATTACCATATATGAAAGTGTGGTGTTTCCCTTAAGGGGCAACACATATATCATTTTATTTGTTCTACTTTAATACTGAACACACACTTACACGGAGACATATATACACATGCAGACACATATGCAGACACAGGCACATATATACACATACACATAGTGGAACATATACACATACAAATACAGAAACTTATATACACCCATTGTAGCGTCCATGGCCGCGGGCCGTCAGGTTCACTCACCTCCCGACGCCCGCAGCCATGGATCCGTGAGCGCTGGTCCCCATCTCCCTCCTAGGAGACACTCACTTCCGCTCCATTCGGCTGTGTCCCGTAGGGTGCGCGCGCACGCTCGCGCCCGGCCTTAAAGGGCCAGCGCGCGCAAATAGGAAGTCGTCATCATCATCAACTGCCACGATTTCCTGGTCTATAAGAAGGCCCCAGGTCTTCTAATCCTTGCCTGAGTGTTGTTAGTTTTCCCAGTCTGTCTTGCAAATGGTCCCTTAGTGTTTCCCGTTCCAATTGTTACCCGTGCCTTGTTTCCCGTTCCTGTTTCCCGTGCTGTGCCTTTGTATCGAGTCATGCCACGTACTGTGTCATCTGCCACGTCCGGAGGAATCCGCCACGTCCTGTGTCATCTGCCACGTCCGGAGGACTCCGCCACGTCCTGTGTCATCTGTCACGTCCGGAGGAATCCGCCACGTCCTGTGTCTTCTGCCACGTCCGGAGGAGTCCGCCACATCTGGCGCAACTTGCGGCTCCTGTGTCATCCGCCACGTTTGGCGCCATCTGCTGCACCCATCTCATCTGTGCCAGAGCTGCGGCCACCATTTGGACTATTCAGGTACCCTTGTGCGGGACATTGTATTTCAGGGATGTCCTGTTGTCTGGCCAGCTGCTTCCCCGCTACGGCGGTACGGCCTAGTGGGTCCACTAACCCGCTTCGTGACACCCATACTGGAACATATACACACACAAACACAGAGACTTATATACACAGACATATACACACAGAAACATATATACACATGCTTACACATATATAGACACACATAAACATATACACACATACTGGAAAATATACACATACAGACACAGAGACATATATACACAGAAATAAATACACAAAAGACACATATACACACAGACACATATACACACATAGGCACTTACCATCTCTTCTTGCTGAAACGTTTACAGGCTTTTTGCAGGGCGGGCTATGGGTGGAGCTTCCTCCTCTTCTCTGCCTGGGCTCTTGTTTACTCCGTGTTTGTCTGTAACTAAGAACAGAGGACAGAGTAAAGGCAGAGCCCAGTGGTGCCCCCTGTATGCTGGGAGGGTGCAGCGCCCTGTGCACTCGCACAGGTCGCACACCCCTAAGGTCAGCCCTGCTCCTATAGACATAGTGTCGGACTCGAGTAGCTCGTTGTTTAGGCCATATTTATTAAGAAAGATAAGTGAAAATTGTTGACATTATGGCTAAGATCTAAGCCTGTTTATAGCAAGTAGAAATTTTAATTTCTGACTGTCAGTTAAAGTTTGCCAAATTTAGTAAGAGGTGCACCATTTACTACCGTTTTTAATATAAATACCACAAACATACCATGTGTGAACCCGGCCTTAGTGTAATAGAGTAACCAATCAGACTTTCAGACTAATTCTACTAATTAACCATACAATACAGTAGTATTTTTTCTTCAATATTAACAGTTGGAAATCTTTATCTAATAATAAACAGTTTTTGCAAATGAACATAATCAGCGATTGTTAAATCTGGACTATCTGTAGTGGAGCTGCTATGTAACTGAGAATGAAATATCCTCTTGTCAGACTGCAACTCACATTCATCACTCACCTCTAGATTGCATTAGAAGGACATTACTGTAGATTTCAGGAAGCAAAAGAGGTCATATTCAACCCTGTGCAGGAAAAGTACTTTATTTTAAAATCAGATTATTAAAACACTTGGACAATGAGATACTTCTGGCTGGATGAATGTCAAATCAATAGCTGAATGCTGAGCCGTGGATTTGTGGCCACGAATCTAATCACATAACTGTTTCTGCATTTTATATTATTGTTCCGCTGTTAATAATCTGACGAGTTAAATAGTTTCTAAAATTCAGCAATTCAGCCAGGCTGCTCTCCAGGCAAAATATTTTGTAATTGTGATGTATTAGTTAACCCTTCCCAATATCCACTGTATATATACGGTGGGGGCTTGGGGGGAAAGTATGTAGCAGGCTTATGGGCTGAGCCCACTACGTAACTTAAGCGTGTTTGCTGTATTTTACAGCCGACTCTTCACTGCAACAAGAGGGATCCTGCTCATTTAACCCCTTAGATGCTGGAGTCAATAGCGTCTGCAGCATCTATACCATTATAAAGAGGGGACAGCCCTCTCTGACATCCCATCGGCCCCCCGTGACGCGATCGCGGGGTGCCAATGGTTGTCATGGCAGCCAGGGGCCCTAATAAAGTGGGCAGAGGCAAGACTTAATAGGAGTCTAGGGAGTATAATAAAAAAGTAATACAGTTAAATACAGTTAAATAAAGCAATATCAATATATATATATATATATATATATATATATATATATATATACTCAGTATGTATATATGTATATATATATATATATATGTATACGCATCATGTATACATATGTTAAAAGTTCAGATGCAATGTAAAAAAATAAATATACTGTAACTGGTATCGCCGCATTCGTAAAAGACCATGCCGGGTATATAGGTCTCTTCCTTCTTCCTTTGTCAGGTTACCTAGTTGTAGTCCAAAGGATTAGGGCTAATAAACACGTCCAGTGGGACGTCTCTTCTTTAGTAACTGAAGCTCGCTCCCTTTCATAATTGTTCTCTTGGACCTTCTCCAGATTCTTTCTAGTAGTTCCTACAAAATGTCACAACCAGCTAAAACTGATCTATGCTTTGCTTGGCAAATTTGTTTTGTCCTTCTTTCGAGGTGCTTTCAGCACTTCTCTTGTAGTGATGGTTAGAGGGTAAAAATAAAGTGTCAGTCAAAGCACATCCTATTGTGATAGCCACATGCCCCCATATACAGTGATAGGCATGGGACCAACAAATATACTGCCAGCCACATGGCAGCCATATAAAGTGTAAGCCAACTACATTGCCCGTAATATGTATGTATTTATTTATTATAAACTCTACCCACCCAGTGCCATACATTTATGGCGCAGGCGGTTAGGAATGCAGAGGAGAGCCCATGCCATGTGGTTGTCTGTTGCCAGTGGTTGTCTGTTGAGATATCTCAGATCATGGCTGTTTCACCACTTAGATGAAGTGGTCAATAGCAACAGCGGTATCTAGGCGGTCTGACAGAAGGAGTGGGATCCCTCTGTCACCTGATTGGAGCCCCAACAGGGCCATATCCGGGTGCTGAGGGGTTTCAATGTCAGCCCGGAGGCCTAATTAGGATCCCCAGGTCTAGCTTCTTTGTACTCGTATTAGGCGCCGCCAGAGGCAGCGCCTAATGGGGTGCCTGTCAGTTTTCACTGATAGGCATAATATTCTGCAATATAGAAGTATTGCAGTGAATTATAGAAGCAATCCAACTATCGCATGGTCAAGTCCCGAAGCGGAACTAAATATAATGATAAATAAACAATAACGCTTTTTTGAATGTTGACAGAAAAATGAAAAAGCTTATGACTTTAGAAACGCGGAGATAAAAAGTTAAGCATAAACCTGACATTACTGCAGCTTTCTATAATAAGAGAGCAGAGATTTGAAAACGTCTGGTTGTTTTTTTGTAAGAGAAACGTACAGGATTAATTTTATTGAAGAAAAGCAAAATTTGGACACTGCATCAATATCACTAAGGTTAATACTTGGCATTCACGCGGTCAATCTTTATGCTCTGCATTACCTGCCACTTGGTAAGGACCATATGGGCATCAGGACAAATGGTACAGAGACAACTGCCCTGATCTGTCACACACAATCATGCTTCTCAAGACCGTGTTTTAATTTATTTTGCTATCGCTGCATCCGTCCTGCCATGGAAATCCTTTGGGCCCCTTCACTCCTGCCATTTATGACAAGGAATATGCAGAGGCCCAATTATTCACTGCTAAGGTGACACAGGAGGCCTGGCTTCTAGCATCTCAGCATCTTAATGTCAGCCACAGCATCACTTTGCAGTTACAAACAATTCTTCAGAGACCCATTCCTTAGCATTTGTGAATATTCTGATCGCAGGACTGATAAGTCAGCTACTTGTACTAACTGCGTTCATTGATTTCATGAGGAGCTAGGAGGAGTTGATTTGGTGCAAGGAGATTATAAACCTTTATTGATTGATATGTTATTTATTTATTTCTTCTAAAACAAGTGCGGAAAATATTCCAGTCCTGCAATATTGACGGCCTCGCTAGTCTAGCCATTAAGAGGTTCCAAAAATAGTGAGTTTTCTTATAGGTATAAAAGGTTTTTAATAAGATACAAAAATGATGATGCTTAGAAAGACCTTAGGGGTCTTATATCATTTTCTCCACACTAGAAAAATGGGGCATAAAAAGTTGTACCATAATTAACAGATTTGCACAACTTTTCATTTAATTAAGAACAGATGGCGCTATTTTCATCAGCATACAGGGTAAATGAGCACGATGCCAAGATAATGTATTACTTTGAAATTTTTTTAATATATTTTCGTTTTCAAAAACATGTATTAGATACATTAATTTATGTCTATATACATGTTGTATCATCCACCACAGCTAGAGTCGATGGAGTATTCCGGTCAGGTTTCTTTTTCTGTTCTGGTAGTTCCTAGGCTGAGTAGCAGAGATCACACATGGAGATCACGCATAGGTGTTCCCCCGAAACGTTGCACAGGTGACGTCAGACGGCAATCCTCCACGTGTGGCCTCTGCTACTCAGCCCAGGAAACTACCGGAATAGAAAAAAAAATACCTGACCGAAGTACTCCATGGACTCTAGTTGTGATGGGTGATACACTTATTTATACTTGTCTATATACACGTTGTAGCCAATACATGTTTTTGGAAACGAAAATATTTTAAAAATATTAAAATTAATACTTTATCTTTGCATTGTGCTCAGTTACCCTATATACTATACTTAAGAGATTGAAAGCATCTCCTATTGCCACGAATATACCCACACGCTAGTTAAATTTAAAGGGAATGTGTCGCTAGAATTTTTTTTATTTTTTTTTAGTTAAACAGTTAGTATATAAGTGATTACACATTGTTCTCATTTTTTTTAATTTTTTCACAAGTCAGGAAATATAATACATTATATTCTAATTTATAAAATTTCCATGTGCTGGTCACTAGAGGGAGCAATTCCCAAAATTGCAGCATTGGCATGTGGTAAAGCAACCTCATTGATTTATGCTGCAAAATTGGAGAAAACACACTCGCTCTAGTGACCTCACACAATCCTCTCTCCCTTATCCTGGCTAGTGCCAGGAGAAAGGAGGGGGTTGAATGTTCAAACCTCCTACACTGTGTTGCCGCCATTTTTTTAGCTAATGCACAGTGTAGGAGGATTAGATACAGTGGTAATCACATAGTATAACACGAACATACACACACATCACATACACAAACATAACTTACCTGCTTCTGCCGCCGCCGCTGTTGCTGCCGCTACCTCCGCTCCTAGTCCTTGCGTCTGGACATATGGCCGGAAGCCGCGGCCAGAAGTAGTCATCTTACTGTTCGGCCGCGGCTTCCGGTCCACATGAAAATGGTGCCGGATGTCGCTCTGCCAAAGACGTTCCTTTTGGTCTGTGTGGCCGTTCCCACACAGACGGCGTACGCTATAGTGAATGGAACGGCTCCCGTTCGCATTCTCTATGGGGATGTATGTGCCGTATTCCATCTCTGTATGTGTCGTTAATCGACACATGCAGATATGAAAATAAAAATGGCAGCCCCATAGAGAAGTAAAAGAAAGAAAAAAGAAAAGAGTACAACACAAAAACACAAATAAATAAAATTTATTTTACTGACATACTAAAAGCAATAACATATATAAAAAAAATAATTTGTGACACCTTCCCTTTAAGCTCTACATTTTACTGAACCTGAACCGCTATTTTCAGAAACAATGGTTTTATGTAAGGCTGGGATCACACCACCTTTGGGTATTATGTTTGTCAAAACGGTTTGAAGCATTCCCCCAATGCGTGCCCAGACATATGCAACTGTATGGCTATACTGTTACACACATAGTCCTGGTTGTGTTAAAAAATGTAGTTAACTACGCTATAAAAGTACAGCAGAGGCTAAGGTGTACCAACGTATTCCAGCTATATGCACGCCGAAAGGACACTTTTTTTTGTATATGTTAAGCTAATCATAGTCCAAAAGCGCATGAGAAGTATATATCAGGAGAGCCCAAACGTAGCTGCACCTATCCTAAACTCCACTTTCATACATGACTCTCAATGATATTAAAATATTTTCTATAGTTACATTGAATGAATTCTATTTAGCGAGGTCAATGTTACTATAATCTGCATTATCCGAAAGTATCTTAAGCAGTCCATAATAAAAGCAATTGCGGGATTCCAGGAGATGTCGCCCCATAAACATGTGCTATGTGCCGTCTAAAATCATCTTTGTGCGAAATATAACATTTGAGGTGATTTCCGTTATCATTCTGTATTTATTTTGATAAATATCAAATGAAATATCGCTTTGAAATTATGCAGGGTAAATTATTCATAAGGAATTCCCTCATCTCATCTTACCATGGCAACAGCCAAGTCAAAATTGGTTATTGTAACATTTGGTGTAAATACCATCTATAAAAAGATAGGACTGCACAACTAATCGCGTTACGCGTTCATACACTCCTTAAATATTCACATACATTAATCACATGCTACTTAATACAGTTAAAGGGAAATTGTAAAATATTTGTTTCATATTCTGCAACGAGCCATATGAGGCGGCACATACAGTTATAAAACAATGGCAAATGTGGAGCTCTGTTTGGAGATTATAATGGTGCAGATTTATTCCTAATGTCGTTCAGTCTGAATTAAAGCATGACAGAAATAAGTCACCTTCTGGATAGTTTAGTGATAAGAGTAGGGGGCTCTTTCTGAGTAGGGGGCTGCTTTCTATAATGAGGCAATATGGATACTTTGGCTAAATAGATGATTGCTCAGGAATCCTCTGAACCCGTCTGAGCTCTACCTGCTCATTCTCCTATTACACATAGAATCATAGGCACAAGCAGGGGATATAACAGATCAATGTAATCTCCTTTCTAATCCAGTAATACTGATTAAAATACTAAGAAAAAGAATTTAGGATCAGTAATATTGTTGATCTGAATATTCCTAGAACAGGCTGTGTCTATGATTTGGGCTACATTTATTTTTGCATGTTGTACATGGAAATCATACTTATGTATACACTTACGATTTTGTGAAAAACACACACGAAAAGTCCTGTGTGCAAATTACTTTTTCTTTGCAAATTGATATTATTCTTTATGTTTAGTTTTACTATTATATCTGGTCTGTATCGTGTTAACTTTTTTTACATGAATAGGTATATAGTATTTATATAACTTCATATATATATATATATATATATATATATATATATAATACTTTTCTGTATTAATTCTAACATTTCTATCTATCTATCTATCTATCTATCTATCTATCTATCTATCTATCTATCTATCTATCTATCTATCTATCTATCTATCTATCTATCTATCTATCTATCATCTATCTATCTGTCGATCTATCTCATATCTATCTATCTATCTATCTATCTATCTATCTATCTATCTATCTATCTATCTATCTATCTATCTATCTATCTATCTATCTATCTATCGATCTATCTATCTCATATCTATCTATCTACCTATCTCATATCTATCTATCTATCTATCTATCTATCTATCTATCTATCTATCTATCTATCTATCTATCTATCTATCTATCTATCTATCTATCTATCTATCTATCTATCTATCTATCTATCTGTCGATCTATCTATCTATCTATCTATCTATCTATCTATCTATCTGTCGATCTATCTCATATCTATCTATCTATCTATCTATCTATCTATCTATCTATCTATCTATCTATCTATCTATCTATCTATCTATCTATCTATCTATCTATCTATCTATCTATCTATCTATCTATCTATCTATCTATCTATCTATCTATCTATCTATCTATCTATCTATCTAGTCTATCTGTCTGTCTATCTAGAAAGTCCAACATCCAGCAACACCAGTATAACTTATGAGTGGGTGCACGACTCAGGAACCCGATCACAGTTCCCAAATCTTCCAATATATGTCCAAGAATAAGCAGTAGTCCAATTCAAAGTAAAAAAAATGGGTTTTTATTTGCCCTCGTGCAACGTTTCGGCTCTATCTGATGAGCCATTTTCAAGAATCAGCATAGAGACAACAATTTCAATGGGAATACTATGCTATGGATAAGAGGCCAATATATTTTCTAACTTTGTCAGCACATGGACTTAGAGATATTTATGTGTCATCCGCATGCTGTGTTGTTTTTCCGCAGATAACATATTCTGAAGGACTCTATATTGAGTAATTATTATGGGATACTCTAGTTTTTACTAAAGTTTCCGATTAAAGTTATTTTTCCTGCCAAAAACTGGAAACTCAGCTTTGTCTGGATTTTTGATCCCCCAACAACTTTTCTCCATGTTTTCCTTACCTGGGTCTTTCATTTCCAGGACGTGTGGGTAGAGTTGGTCTGGCATATGCAGGTAAGCTCTGGCATAAGTGAGTATGACTCCCTAGAAAATGTCCTATAAACATGTCCCTAGCCACCCTGCTCCGGGAATATATTTGGTTCTAACATAAAATGAGCCTTCATGAGACATGGAGCAGTGCAACCTTGAGTGATTTGCGTTTAATAATTTTTTTCTAGAAAATCTGTGAGAAAAAAACTCTCTATGCCACTGTATAAAATCAGAGGCACAGTATGGGCCCATATAGTTCTATAGATGTTGCATTGTAGATTACAGTCATGTGCATGAGCCCTTTGTTGTCTTGCTTGAAAGTATACTTTCTCCAAAGTCTCAGTTCTCTTGCCCACAGCAGTGTTTTCTTCATGACTTCCAACACCATTCTTTACAGTGAACATGGTGTATTTTTTGGGGGATTCAGTGTTTGGTTAATGACAAAGTGTTTTTGTTTTTTTAATGGACACTTTAGACCACACATGTTAAGCATTAGGCTACGGGCCGAATCCGGTGTGCCACCTCATTTTGAGTGGCCCACGAGGTCAGGTTTTTACATGCAGCGCCACAACAGCAGGACTTCTACGTTTGACAGGAGATCCTGCGCATTGTACACATACACTACCGTTCAAAAGTTTGGGGTCACCCAGACAATTTTGTGTCTTCCATGAAAACTCACATTTATATTTATCAAATGAGTTGCAAAATGACTAGAAAATATAGCAAGACATTGACAAGGTTAGAAATAATGATTTTTATTTGAAATAATAATTTTCTCCTTCAAACTTTGCTTTCGTCAAAGAATACTCCATTTGCAGCAATTACAGCATTGCAGACCTTTGGCATTCTAGCTGTTAATTTGCTGAGGTAATCGGGAGAAATTTCACCCCATGCTTCCAGAAGCCCCTCCCACAAGTTGGATTGGCTTGATGGGCGCTTCTTGCGTACCATACGGTCAAGCTGCTCCCACAACAGCTCCATGGGGTTGAGATCTGGTGACTGCGCTGGCCACTCCATTACAGATAGAATACCAGCTGCCTGCTTCTTCCCTAAATAGTTCTTGCATAATTTGGAGGTGTGCTTTGGGTCATTGTCCTGTTGTAGGATGAAATTGGCTCCAATCAAGCGCTGTCCACAGGGTATGGCATGGCGTTGCAAAATTGAGTGATAGCCTTCCTTATTCAAAATCCCTTTTACCCTGTACAAATCTCCCACTTTACCAGCACCAAAGCAAACCCAGACCATCACATTACCTCCACCATTCTTGACAGATGGCGTCAGGCACCCTTCCAGCATCTTTTCAGTTGTTCTGCGTCTCACAAATGTTCTTCTGTGTGATCCAAACACCTCAAACTTCGATTCGTCTGTCCATAACACTTTTTTCCAATCTTCCTCTGTCCAATGTCTGTGTGCTTTTGCCCATATTAATCTTTTCCTTTTATTAGCCAGTCTCAGATATGGCTTTTTCCTTGCCACTCTGCCCTGAAGGCCAGCATCCCAGAGTCGCCTCTTCACTGTAGACGTTGACACTGGCGTTTTGCGGGTACTATTTAATGTAGCTGCCAGTTGAGGACCTGTGTGGCGTCTATTTCTCAAACTAGAGACTCTAATGTACTTGTGTTGTTGCTCAGTTGTGCAGCGGGGCCTCCCACCTCTCTTTCTACTCTGGTTAATTCCTGTGTGTGCTGTCCTCTGAAGGGAGTAGTACGCACCGTTGTAGGAAATCTTCAGTTTCTTGGCAATTTCTCGCATGGAATAGCCTTCATTTCTAAGAACAAGAATAGACTGTCGAGTTTCACATGAAAGCTCTGTTTTTCTAGCCATTTTGAGAGTTTAATCGAACCCACAAATGTAATGCTCCAGATGCTCAACTAGCTCAAAGGAAGGTCAGTTTTATAGCGCCTCTAAACAGCAAAACTGTTTACAGCGGTGCTAACATAATTGCACAAGGGTTTTCAAGTGTTTTCTAATCATCCATTAGCCTTCTAACACAGTTAGCAAACACAATGTACCATTAGAAAACTGGAGTGATGGTTGCTGGAAATGGGCCTCTATACACCTATGTAGATATTGCATTAAAAACCAGACATTTGCAGCTAGAATAGTCATTTAGCACATTAACAATGTATAGAGTGTATTTCTGATTAATTTAATGTTATCTTCATTGAAAAAAACTGTGCATTTCTTTAAAAAATAAGTAAATTTCTAAGTGACCCTAAACTTTTGAATGGTAGTGTACACACAACACACATATATATATATATACACACACACACACACACACACACATACAGACCTTACTTTTGGACTGTGTGGGAGCGGCGCATGCGCCGTTCCCACACAAACGGTGTGCGCTATAGTGAATGGAACGGCTCCCATCCGCATTCTCTATGGGGCTGTATGTGCCGTATTCCATCTCTGTATGTGTTGTTAATCGACACATACAGAGATGAAAGAAAAAATGGCAGCCCCCATAGAGATGTAAAAGTTAGAAAAAAGAAAAAAGTAAAACACAAACACAAATAAATAAAATGTATTTTAATAACACACTAAAAGGTAATTTATATTAAAAAAAATATGTTCGCGACACCTGTCCTTTAAGAATGACATCAGTCTTAATATATTCCCCTCCTTGTGTCCACGGATGCTTTCTGTTTGATCAATTATGTGAGTGCTGCGATTTGCGCCGAATCATGGCAAAAATGATCATCCAAAGTTTTGAAACAATTGAGATTAGAAAAGTCTTTGATCTTTGTTGTAAGACCAGGACTGCAGCTGTGTATTATAGATGCTGTCCTGCTTCTTATCTTGCAGGAACAGTGGCAGTGCCCACACGATCAGAGCACCACAATAGTACGGCACAGTTCCTCTGCTGCCTCCGCTGCAACAATAAAACCTTAAAAAAAAATCCAAGGGAAGTGAATACTTTGTATAGGCTTTGTTTGTAGTTACATAGATAATTATTCCAAATTGAAAACATATACAATATATAATATATGGACAACTCTGTTAGGCTGCCTGTACACCTGGCAGTAGTGTGCCACAAGGTTATAACTGGTGAAATACATTACAGCGGCACACTACCTCCAGGAGTACAGGCACCCTAACACATTTATGATACAGCAACATAATGAGTATATTAGTTTATTATACATTCTAATATATTGGTTTAGCATTAGTACTAATAGCAGGTATATAGCAATGGAAAATCGTTGCTACTAAAAAAATAAAACCCACATACAGGCTTTAAAAATGCTTTGAAAGAACTGAGTACTTTGCACATGAATGTTGCTGCAAGCACATAGGGCTCCTCTATGTATTAAAACTGGTGCAATGTAATAGTGAAGTATTTGCCCTTGGCACCCAATTAGGTCACAGCTTTCATTTTCCAAAGGGCCTCTGAAAAATGAGAGGTGGAATCTGATTGGTTGCCATATGCAATCACTGCAATTTTGTTTTTCACTAGTTTTAATACATCTTCCCCAAATAGGAGCGGTTATGCAGAGTAGCAGTAACACACTTCAGTGACACTATGACAAGGAGTTGCGCTCGAGCATAGGAGAAGTTTGGCAGCAGGCAATGACGATGATCGACAGAGACCTTTATTGAGTTGGCGCAGGCTAACCTGAGTTGAGAAGTCTAAGGAAGCTCATGTTCTTCACGCTAAATCCCTGCAGGGAGGTATGGATTTTGTTGGTAAGATTCCCAGGTCTAGGTCCCCAGGATAGTCTCGAATAGACGGGGGGATGCAGATGGCAGGTGTGATCAGTATCGTAGTCTAATGAATCTGGGTAGGTAACAGGTGGGAAACTTCTGGTCAGGGTCAGGCCAGAGGTCGGTACATGGATTAATAGATGAAACAAAGTCAAGATAAACGCTGGATCAAACACAGGGAACCACAGAGAACAACAGGAAAATTCCAGAAAACTCACCATTAACAGTGAGAATAAAGCAAGGAACTCCAGAAGCAGTTCCCATTTAAGGTCTCCAACCGATGACGATATCCACTGTGGCCAGGCCTCAATCCCGCAGCTGTGCCGCACAGTGTGGAGAAGGTAGCTGTGACTTTGTCAAGGCGTCGGAACACCATAGCTCTGTAACAAGCCAATGTGTGCCCCACCGGGCAGATGGAGCACCGAGGAGAGTCGGGAAGTACAATCCCTGATATTAGGTCTTATGCCCAAGGCCCTATTACAGCTCTGTGCAACCTCCAAGTTGTACCAAGCTAAAAAAAAATGGCACCCCTAGAAGTATAGGGAACCCTGTACCTTTGTATGCCTCCGATTTCAAACGGAGACACACAGTCATTTTTCTTTCAAAATCCGTATTATTCTGCCAGAAAAAAACTGTAGCATGACCATCATATGCCATAATATGGAGGTATTTTTAATGCTCTTAGGGGACAATATCTGTGACTAAATCCTTTATATGTATTATTATTATTATTATTATTATTATTATTATTATTATGCTGCATCTTTTGAACTTCTAACCAGAGCAATAAAAATAGGACAGGTCATATAGACAAATAACAAACTCTATGTGTCTGCCCTAATATCCTACCAACATGCTATAGCATGTTTTGCATCTTAAAGAGGCTCTGTCACCAGATTATAAGTGCCTGATCTCCTACATAATCTGATTGGCTCTGTAATGTAGATTACAGCAGTGGTTTTTATTTTGAAAAACAATCATTTTTGAGCAAGTTATGAGCAATTTTAGATTTATGCTAATGAGTTTCTCAATGGACAACTGGGCGTGTTTTTACTTTTTACCAACTGGGCGTTGTACAGAGAAGTATAAACAAAAAAACCAGCTCAAATAGCATGTGTGGGGCTGGATGCTTAAGGTATAGCATACTACCCTAATAAGAGAAAGGGCAACTCCCGTATATAATGATATACACTAGAGACAAAAAGGAGCATACTAGCCAGTATTAAAAGAAAATAGTTTTATTAAACATATAGAAACATGTATGAAAGATAAAAAGGTACAGAGCTGGACATGAAGACTCTGAATAGTTACACTAAAACACAACTAGCAGGAATATCTCTATATGGCAGAATGAAGGGCAGTGTACAATACACAGACTAAAGTGAGTGGACCAGTATAATCATGACGCAAGTCATATACAACAGCACTGTAAGACAATAGTGTCATGGGTAGATTTATACAAATACAGTATCATAAACAACAGGTGATGTATGACCTACAGTCACCTACAGTCACGCAAAGGTCTAGAAGGAGTTACAGACCATCAGTCATATAAGATGAAAGAAAGGGGATTCACAGACTGCAGCCTAAATAAGCCGAACGTCCACCCACTGATATAACAACTTACCCATACTGAACGATAAATGCAGAGAGTCGAGCTAGTGTGAGTAGAAAAACCCCAACGCGCGTTTCGCGATGTGCTTCCTCAAGGGGTGAGAAGTGTCTAAAGAGATGAGGAGTATAAGTAGCGCAAGCACCAGGTGAATCGAGTAAAACTCAGTCCAAGAAGATTCCGGCGCACGTCATCTGCCGAGACCGGAAGTGAGGCATGCCCCACTTCCAGCCCCCAGCGCTAGAGCGCACACCAGAGATCCCCGACGCGTACAGGGATCCCAGGCATGCGCAGTGCGCTATGGGGGGCAAGGAAGAGGGCCGGCCACAAAACAGCGTCGCGCAGAGGACGCGCGCACCTGATTGGACGGTGAGCACGGGAGGAGAAGAAAGATATATATTAATGTCCTACTGCCTATAGTGGGCTATGTCAGAATCTCCTTAGTATAAACCGAAAATATAATAAGTTAAAGGAGAAAAGACAGATGTCTAGTAAGCAGTATTACAAGTACAGTGTCGGAAACTCAATGAAAAAAACATATATATTAGGAGAAGAAAGATATATATTAATGTCCTACTGCCTATAGTGGGCTATGTCAAAATCTCCTTAGTATAAACCGAAAATACAATAAGTTAAGGGAGAAAAGACAAATGTCTAGTAAGCAGTATTACAAGTACAGTGTCAGAAACTCAATGAAAAAAGACATATATATTAGCGTCAGACCCAAAAATAAAATAAAGGTGAAAATATATAAAGGTGAAAGTGAGTTATAAGACCCGCACATATGGAAAATATGAGGGGAAGTAATAATGTAGCCATAAACGGTGATTAGGATGAAAAAAATAATAAATAAAAAATAAAAAATAATAAAAAATAAAAAATAAATAATGAAAGTGAATTACATACACCATAAGGTGACATAACAGACACATAGAATCAATACTGGATAACATAAATTTACAAGTGTAGGATAGATAACAAAAAATCAAAAACAATATATATGTCAAATTGCAAATAACATGCACTGTGTAAACAAAAGTGATATTTAGATAGTAGACATATAGTTGAGGGAATTGTTATATCCTCCATAATGGATAGGGCTACGAATAGCCATGGAATCTTCTCCCTCCGTTTTCCAAATGCATACAGATCGGGAAGGACGAGTTCTCATCACAGGGAGCTGTCAGAACTATGGGATAGCAAGTACCTATATGATTAAGAAAAAGCAGACACACACAATTAAAATCCTAATTAAAAACCAGTGGAAATACGGGATTCTAAAGAAAAGAGGTGAAATGTTAAATACTTTTGTGTCAAAAAAGACAAAAGTATAATAGGTATGATACCTTTATTGGCTAACCATAAAAGTTCTATATGCAAGCTTTCAGAGCACAGAGGCCCCTTCTTCAGGCAGGAGTCATGGATCCCAATTTTACAATCCACATACACTCCTTTTGGGCTAGAACCTTCCTCAGATTGCCCCCTCTGATGCCACAATGTACATGTTCAATGCCACGAATCATCAAAGAGACAGGATTGCAATTGTGAAATTGTTTAAAGTGTCTAGGCAGCGTTTTCAGCTGTCCAAGATCACTTATTGTTTTCGCACCAGAGATATCACGAACGTGTTCCCTTGTGCGAATCCTCAGCTGCCTAGAAGTCAGGCCAACGTAGATCTTGGGGCATGCACATAGTGCATAATACACTACATAAGTGGAGCTACAGGAGATGTATTCCCTGATTTTAAAAGTTCTTAATCCATCAGCTGTTGAAAAGTCTTTGGCTCTACTAATGTTAGGGCACGCCATGCATCCACCACATGGATAACATCCAATAGTGGGTTCCCGTGGGCCAAAGGGGTTGGTATATTTAGGTACGTAATGACTCCTGGTAAGAAGATCCTTAAGGTTTTTGCTCCTTTTGGCCGTCATCGTGGGTTTTAGGGGAAGACATTTAGCGAGGCACGGTTCTGATCTCAAAATAGACCAGTGATGTTCAAGGATTGATCTTATTTTGTCCCATTGACTATTATAAGTAGTAATGAAACGTACACTATTGTCTACTGGTCGATATGTTTTAGTTCTTAAAAGGTCACATCGCGGTGTTCTCCTAGCCCTGCTGTACCCCGATTTAATGAGACGTCTACTGTACCCTCTATCAGCGAATCTAGATTTTAATTCGTCTGATTGGCGCTCAAAGAGTCTATCTGTGGAGCAGATCCGCTTCATCCTGAGAAACTGCCCAACCGGGATGGCTTTAACTGTTGGACGAGTATGAAAAGATGATGCATGCAGGAGAGAGTTGACTGATGTGGATTTACGGTAAACATCCGTTTGAAGGAATCCATCACAGTCAGCGAAAATCTGAACATCCAAAAAGTCTATTTGTTGTTTATGAGCTTTATATGTCAATTTGATGTTATACGGGTTCAGATTAAGCTGCTGCATGAACCCAGTCAATTCACTCTCCGACCCTTGCCAGATGAACAATACATCATCAATGTATCGTACCCAACACTGCACATGTTCGGCGGCCTGGGCGCCACCCCCAAGGAAAACCTGCCTCTCCCAAAGACCGAGAAACAGGTTTGCATAGGATGGCGCGCAGGCCGCGCCCATGGCAGTGCCGGTAGTCTGCAGATAATAGTGATCCTTGAAAACGAAAAAATTGTGGGTCAAAATGTATTGCAACAATTCTAAAATAAGATCACACATTTCTACATCCCGGTTGCTAGTCCCCAGGAAGAAGCGGACCGCCTCCATCCCATCACAATGCCGTATACAGGTATAGAGGGACTCGACGTCTGCCGTGACTAAAAGCATATCCGGTTCAATTTGGATGGACCATCCTCGTCATGTCTCGGCCGGGTAAAATCATCCGGCCCGGCGTTCTCAAGTGTATTCCAAAAGAAGGCATGCCCGTCCACCGAGATCCGTTAGAGAAAGGGAATCTCATAGTTCAGTTCCAGGTAAAGTTCCCGGATCCGGGCTGGCTTCCTCTGGACAACCTGAAGCAGCTACAAGAATTGTTCCCACCCCGACCACAGCCAACCCTACCGGAAGACACCGAGGAGGTCGCCTTGTCCGGCTACGACCCTCGTGAAGACCACAAACATGGAGGCCGAAGAGAAGCTTACGAGGAAGACCGCGACGAGGAGTCTTACCGTCACCCGATGCAATGCCAGACCTCCTAGTCATCTGCCGGGGATCGGTACGAGAACCCAACCTGAAGATGGTCCAGAGAGGGTGGTGGTGGCCGATCATCTCCACTCCTAGCCGTGGATTCCACTTTCTTTCGTGGACTCCGTCTTCTTCTGGAGGCCAAATTTTTTACCCTCCGCTCAACTCTGCGAAGAGTCCAACGTTCCGATGGTGCTACGTCCTCCAGGTCCATGTCCCGAAGAAGCCCCTGGAATAGTCTTCTATCTGTGAGCCTGTAAGTAGGACTTTTATATCGGACTAGTTAACCCTTCATATTACCTGTGAGTGGTTTTGAAAAACTGATCGCTAGCCGGAACGGCACATAAGGAGTCCACTCGTTACTTCTGAGTACGGTCGCTTCCGGTCCGCCATCCCAAACTCGTTCGTCTTATATGACTGATGGTCTGTAACTCCTTCTAGACCTTTGCGTGACTGTAGGTGACTGTAGGTCATACATCACCTGTTGTTTATGATACTGTATTTGTATAAATCTACCCATGACACTATTGTCTTACAGTGCTGTTGTATATGACTTGCGTCATGATTATACTGGTCCACTCACTTTAGTCTGTGTATTGTACACTGCCCTTCATTCTGCCATATAGAGATATTCCTGCTAGTTGTGTTTTAGTGTAACTATTCAGAGTCTTCATGTCCAGCTCTGTACCTTTTTATCTTTCATACATGTTTCTATATGTTTAATAAAACTATTTTCTTTTAATACTGGCTAGTATGCTCCTTTTTGTCTCTAGTGTATATCATTATATACGGGAGTCGCCCTTTCTCTTATTAGGGTAGTATGCTATACCTTAAGCATCCAGCCCCACACATGCTATTTGAGCTGGTTTTTTTGTTTATAATTCTTCATTCTGTGTTTTTCACAGCTACTGGTTCACAGCTAAATATGAATTTCAGAGCCCGTGACGATACATGGCTCTTACAACTGGACAAGATATTCAATGAGGACCCTGTTTTAGTTTCAACCAGTGGTGATAGGGATAGTAGAGAGCTCAGCAACAAATTGAAGCTCCTTTTAAGTAAAAGAACTAAAATCTGGTGGAATAAGGCCTTCCTTACCAAGTATATCTCCCGTGGCATGATACCTAGGGGACTAAGGGTTCAAGTGTTTCCCTCATTTGAAACAGAAAATGATGAATTTAAACTAAAATGGGAAAAATTGGCTGATATTTGCTCCATGGGTTTTATGGACCTTTTGGTCCAGTCGAACTCTAACACATTAGTCGACCTAGAGAAGGAGATAGAGGAGTTACAGAGTACCCTTAAAAGAGATTTCCCTAGCGAGATTATTGTTAAGATCCAAGATGATTTAGACAAAGACTATCTAAAGTGGGAAAAGGATATTTGTGCCATCAAATCTGGGAAATTCCAACGTGATTCCCAAGATTATCTTTCAAATAAAGTATACAAGTGGCGCATGAGACAGGGTCGATCCAGATCCAGATCACTTTCCCACTCAAGATCATCATCAGTCTCATCCCGAATGTCAGGTGATGAGGGTAATAAAGCGAGGGACCTTAACACCAATATCATCACTGGGACTAATCAGGGATCCTTTGGTCCAAGGCGGCAGTATGATAGAAATGCCAAGCATAAGAACACACGCAACTATCAACAGGACAGGAATCCAACCAACAAATTAGAGGTAATAAACCTATCCTCACATGCCCTCTCTGATGCCCAATGTGAAGTCCTCAGAAAAAGGGTTGACTTTTTCACCCACTAATCATTTCAATTTTTTTACAGCGTTGAAGGATCTTCACTTATTTTCCCGTAAATTGATTTTGAAAAAACTTCACAGTAGGAGTGGTGACAATTTTGTTGCTTCTTCCGAAATGGAGAGAGAGGCCCTACAGGCTCTTGAGGAGCTCTTACGTGAACAGACTACCGAGGTAACAGGTCTTTTTCCCACGTCTATCATCCCTAGATCCGCGAGGTTCCCCCCTTTGTCTCTGTGTCCCCAAGTTGAGATTTTCACCAAATTGGTGATGGATGAATTCAAACTTCTATCTACCCGTAGGGAGGGTGATAACCTTACCTCTCGCCAAAGGAAAGCATTGAGTGAATTACAACTGTTGAGCGATGTTGTCATTAAACCAGCAGACAAAGGGGGGAACATCGTGGTCTGGCCTGTGGCCAAATATGAAAGGGAGGCCTTTAAACAATTGCGTGATAGGAACACATATGTTAAATTAACACATAGCCCCGTATCCTCCTTTTCATCGGATTTGGTCAAGATTCTTGATAGAGCGCTGGACAAGGGACTTATTCCTAAAAAAATCTATGAGGGACTCCTAACAGATGATCCCAAGATACCAACGCTCTACTTGTTACCTAAAGTACACAAGAATCTTGTGGATCCCCCAGGACGCCCGATCGTGTCGGGTATGGGAGGCCTTTGTGACCCCATCTGCAAATTCATTGACTTCTATCTTAAGCCACTAGTCATTGACTTGCCCTCATACGTTAGAGACACGACGGAAGTCCTGGGGAGATTAGATGGTATCCAAATTGAACCGGATATGCTTTTAGTCACGGCAGACGTCGAGTCCCTCTATACCTGTATACGGCATTGTGATGGGATGGAGGCGGTCCGCTTCTTCCTGGGGACTAGCAACCGGGATGTAGAAATGTGTGATCTTATTTTAGAATTGTTGCAATACATTTTGACCCACAATTTTTTCGTTTTCAAGGATCACTATTATCTGCAGACTACCGGCACTGCCATGGGCGCGGCCTGCGCGCCATCCTATGCAAACCTGTTTCTCGGTCTTTGGGAGAGGCAGGTTTTCCTTGGGGGTGGCGCCCAGGCCGCCGAACATGTGCAGTGTTGGGTACGATACATTGATGATGTATTGTTCATCTGGCAAGGGTCGGAGAGTGAATTGACTGGGTTCATGCAGCAGCTTAATCTGAACCCGTATAACATCAAATTGACATATAAAGCTCATAAACAACAAATAGACTTTTTGGATGTTCAGATTTTCGCTGACTGTGATGGATTCCTTCAAACGGATGTTTACCGTAAATCCACATCAGTCAACTCTCTCCTGCATGCATCATCTTTTCATACTCGTCCAACAGTTAAAGCCATCCCGGTTGGGCAGTTTCTCAGGATGAAGCGGATCTGCTCCACAGATAGACTCTTTGAGCGCCAATCAGACGAATTAAAATCTAGATTCGCTGATAGAGGGTACAGTAGACGTCTCATTAAATCGGGGTACAGCAGGGCTAGGAGAACACCGCGATGTGACCTTTTAAGAACTAAAACATATCGACCAGTAGACAATAGTGTACGTTTCATTACTACTTATAATAGTCAATGGGACAAAATAAGATCAATCCTTGAACATCACTGGTCTATTTTGAGATCAGAACCGTGCCTCGCTAAATGTCTTCCCCTAAAACCCACGATGACGGCCAAAAGGAGCAAAAACCTTAAGGATCTTCTTACCAGGAGTCATTACGTACCTAAATATACCAACCCCTTTGGCCCACGGGAACCCACTATTGGATGTTATCCATGTGGTGGATGCATGGCGTGCCCTAACATTAGTAGAGCCAAAGACTTTTCAACAGCTGATGGATTAAGAACTTTTAAAATCAGGGAATACATCTCCTGTAGCTCCACTTATGTAGTGTATTATGCACTATGTGCATGCCCCAAGATCTACGTTGGCCTGACTTCTAGGCAGCTGAGGATTCGCACAAGGGAACACGTTCGTGATATCTCTGGTGCGAAAACAATAAGTGATCTTGGACAGCTGAAAACGCTGCCTAGACACTTTAAACAATTTCACAATTGCAATCCTGTCTCTTTGATGATTCGTGGCATTGAACATGTACATTGTGGCATCAGAGGGGGCAATCTGAGGAAGGTTCTAGCCCAAAAGGAGTGTATGTGGATTGTAAAATTGGGATCCATGACTCCTGCCTGAAGAAGGGGCCTCTGTGCTCTGAAAGCTTGCATATAGAACTTTTATGGTTAGCCAATAAAGGTATCATACCTATTATACTTTTGTCTTTTTTGACACAAAAGTATTTAACATTTCACCTCTTTTCTTTAGAATCCCGTATTTCCACTGGTTTTTAATTAGGATTTTAATTGTGTGTGTCTGCTTTTTCTTAATCATATAGGTACTTGCTATCCCATAGTTCTGACAGCTCCCTGTGATGAGAACTCGTCCTTCCCGATCTGTATGCATTTGGAAAACGGAGGGAGAAGATTCCATGGCTATTCGTAGCCCTATCCATTATGGAGGATATAACAATTCCCTCAACTATATGTCTACTATCTAAATATCACTTTTGTTTACACAGTGCATGTTATTTGCAATTTGACATATATATTGTTTTTGATTTTTTGTTATCTATCCTACACTTGTAAATTTATGTTATCCAGTATTGATTCTATGTGTCTGTTATGTCACCTTATGGTGTATGTAATTCACTTTCATTATTTATTTTTTATTTTTTATTATTTTTTATTTTTTATTTATTATTTTTTTCATCCTAATCACCGTTTATGGCTACATTATTACTTCCCCTCATATTTTCCATATGTGCGGGTCTTATAACTCACTTTCACCTTTATATATTTTCACCTTTATTTTATTTTTGGGTCTGACGCTAATATATATGTCTTTTTTCATTGAGTTTCTGACACTGTACTTGTAATACTGCTTACTAGACATTTGTCTTTTCTCCCTTAACTTATTGTATTTTCGGTTTATACTAAGGAGATTTTGACATAGCCCACTATAGGCAGTAGGACATTAATATATATCTTTCTTCTCCTAATATATATGTTTTTTTCATTGAGTTTCCGACACTGTACTTGTAATACTGCTTACTAGACATCTGTCTTTTCTCCTTTAACTTATTATATTTTCGGTTTATACTAAGGAGATTCTGACATAGCCCACTATAGGCAGTAGGACATTAATATATATCTTTCTTCTCCTCCCGTGCTCACCGTCCAATCAGGTGCGCGCGTCCTCTGCGCGACGCTGTTTTGTGGCCGGCCCTCTTCCTTGCCCCCCATAGCGCACTGCGCATGCCTGGGATCCCTGTACGCGTCGGGGATCTCTGGTGTGCGCTCTAGCGCTGGGGGCTGGAAGTGGGGCATGCCTCACTTCCGGTCTCGGCAGATGACGTGCGCCGGAATCTTCTTGGACTGAGTTTTACTCGATTCACCTGGTGCTTGCGCTACTTATACTCCTCATCTCTTTAGACACTTCTCACCCCTTGAGGAAGCACATCGCGAAACGCGCGTTGGGGTTTTTCTACTCACACTAGCTCGACTCTCTGCATTTATCGTTCAGTATGGGTAAGTTGTTATATCAGTGGGTGGACGTTCGGCTTATTTAGGCTGCAGTCTGTGAATCCCCTTTCTTTCATCTTATATGACTGATGGTCTGTAACTCCTTCTAGACCTTTGCGTGACTGTAGGTGACTGTAGGTCATACATCACCTGTTGTTTATGATACTGTATTTGTATAAATCTACCCATGACACTATTGTCTTACAGTGCTGTTGTATATGACTTGCGTCATGATTATACTGGTCCACTCACTTTAGTCTGTGTATTGTACACTGCCCTTCATTCTGCCATATAGAGATATTCCTGCTAGTTGTGTTTTAGTGTAACTATTCAGAGTCTTCATGTCCAGCTCTGTACCTTTTTATCTTTCATACATGTTTCTATATGTTTAATAAAACTATTTTCTTTTAATACTGGCTAGTATGCTCCTTTTTGTCTCTAGTGTATATCGTTGTACAGAGAAGTGTATGAGGCTGACCAATCAGTGACCAATCAGTGACCAATCAGTGTCCTACACTTCTCATTGTTCCAGCCCATTGTTACAGCGTGATTGTGCAGTGTAAGAAGCTGGGCTGGAACAATGAGAAGTGTGTGACGCTATCTATCTATCTATCTATCTATCTATCTATCTATCTATCCATCTATCTATCTATCTATCTATCTATCTATCTATCTATCTATCTATCTATCTATCTATCTATCTATCTATCTATCATCTCATATCTATCTATCTATCTATCTCATATCTATTCTATCTCATATCTATCTATCTATCTATCTATCTATCTATCTATCTATCTATCTATCTATCTATCTATCTATCTATCTATCTATCTATCTATCTATCTATCTCATATCTATTCTATCTCATATCTATCTATCTATCTATCTATCTATCTATCTATCTATCTATCTATCTATCTATCTATCTATCTATCTATCTATCTATCTAATATCTATCTATCTATCTATCTATCTATCTATCTATCTATCTATCTATCTATCTATCTATCTATCTATCTATCTATCTATCTATCTATCTATCTATCTATCTAATCTATCTCTATCCCAATCAGTGAATCACAACATTTTACTATGACATAATAACTTCACCTTTAAGACTTTCCAGTTTGATATTTTGCTAAACTACTGTACTTTTATTAAACAAAAGAATTTTAAAAAGTGTAATTGTCAATAAAATGTCTTGGTAAAGAACATTTATTCACTGGGATTGTACAGCCTGCACCTGACTATATATCCCCGTATGTATAAATAAGTCACTGTCTGCAGTTCAGAGTTTATACTCGTGCTGTGACTTTGTTACTTTGTATAGCACTGTGGAAACTTTCTGAAGAAAATCTCTTTCTTTACATCACACACTAAAATGCACTTGCTACTTGATCTGTATAAAGTTTTTCACCCTTTGAGGGAAAAATTTGCAAGTTAAAGCTCACCTGGTGAGCAGAGGAACAATAGGGCCTGCCATAAAATGCTCCTAGCCTGCCCTGCATGCCAAATGATGTTTATGCTGAAAAAGTCTTTGTTTTAATATAATATCTACTTAATACACTTCAATGGAGCGGGATTGTCACATGCATTAATGACACTTTAAGCCTTTACTAAAGCTCTTCTATTCCCACTGAAGTAAGACAAAAATGTTATTAGTATCAAAGGTTTGGCACAAAAAGTACAGTGTTAATAGGAAACCCTTGTCTATAGTAACCACGCTACTTGTCAAAGTGCAATAACTAATTGCACTCACGGCTATGCTCTAACCTTTGGGAATATGTAAAAACTATTTGCCCATGGTTTACCTACTGGTTTCCAATGACTGAAGATTAACTCAATGTTAAAATGGAAACTCCCACTTTGGCAATTATTGTGAAGAACATTAAAACCTAAAAACACCCTATTTTTCCAAAATAGATCCAAGTGGAGAATACATATTTACTAAAGTAGCTGTAGATATAAGAGGGTTGAGTAATTATTGCCTGTTTAGCGTGAAAATTATGATATGGTCAAAGTATGGACCATAACATAATGTATTGTAATGCAAAAATAGCAGTACTGAAAGGTGTTACTAATAAAGGTTGTAATGAATATCTTCAGGATGAGGCAGGTCTATTTCTTCATGAAGGTTTCTCCCCAGCAGCACTCATACTTCAGCTATTGTTCTTCCTCTTTGAGTATCGCTTCCACCATTGATCTCTTGTTGGAAAGACCGTTAAAAGACTGAAATCAAAGCAGCAGCTCCAAATTATTTATATGCTGAAGAATATATATATTTGTGTAACAGCAACAGATGTTCTTTACATGAGTCCATTCATGGACTATGCTTGGTTAAGGACAATAATGGGAGTCAATTTTTTTTATTTTTTTTGTAGGACCCTGTAAAAAAAGACTTTGCTAAATATTTAGCTGGCCTTCCAAGGATATTATTTAAGTAGAGAGTTTCCAAAGTTCTTGTTATGAATTAGTAAGCAGGGATTTAAAATATATTTGATATAGTGCAGATGATGGGGAAATGAGCTTAATGTCCTAATATGTCATGGATTTATCTTTCTATAGTCCTACACTTGTACAGTTACATGTATATATATTTTTTCCCTTTATGGGAGGTTAATTATAAAATTGCCTAAGATGTCAACTGTATTGTATGTTTGTCACACTGTATGTTCTTTATGGCTTTGTACAACTGAACAAAACAATTGAATTTTGCTATTTGTGTTAGCATTTGTCTGTGTATTTTCTCCACAAAACGTTTATAAAAACTTACTAAAAATGGAAATTCAAAGATATTTAAAAGGCAATAAACAAAAGACCTTCACTTTAACAATGTTTGTTGCTTTTGGTCCTGTTGGACCAGGTGCTGATAGGCTGATAGAGATGAGCAAATTTATTTTACTCAAATCAAGTAGGTCTGAATTCCCTAAAAGTTTTGGATTTCACAAATTTCAAAAATGTTGGTGTTCACGGCGCACACATTCCGGAAAAATGTCGAATATGAGTGCTTTTTATTCTATATGTTTTGTGTTCTAATGCCCAAATTTAAAAAAAGTGGGTTAGTGGATGGCTCACACTTTAGTCATTTCCTTTCCCTCAGGCTTTTGTTGCTTTTAAAGAGGACCTGACACTAGTTTATTAATGCCCTATCTCCTAACTAATCTAATAGGCGCTATGATGCTGATAACTACAGTGGGATTTGTTTTGGGAAACTTTTATTATTTGCAAAGTTATGAGCATTTTTCCAAATATACTATTTGACTATAATAGCCAAATGGAAGGTGACTCTTTCTTTTAACTGTAGGCGGTGTAATGTTTTCTGTATGATGCTGTCCATTCAGCATCATACATTTCTCAATTTTCCAGCCCAGCAACATAGTGTGATCATATAGTATACAGCTTCAATTCCTGACTGTGTTTTCAACTGGTAATATCTCCGGTTGTTTCACAGCTAGAACTGCAATCCACAGCCGGAGATATGGCTATTTGAAGTGAACCCCCTTCACTCCAGCCTCAGTCTCTCACACTGTGTGATGCAGCTTCATGCTGATAGGACAGCGTCGGAGGCTGTGAGGAGGCTCCACCTCAGGAGAATTGCTGCTGTTGACACCCACTTTTCCAATATAGGTTCATTTGCATATTTAGAATAAAGCTCATAGCCTTTGAAATAATAAACTTTTTAAGACACAATTTTCACTAGTATTATCAGTGTGACAGCGCCTATTAGATTAGCTAGGTGATTCGGCATTATAAAACTAGTGACATCCTCTTTAACTACCAGAATAATATGGCAATTTGCAGTCCTGTCCAGGATGCCAAAAGACAACCTGTGCCTGCTGACAGATCTGCAGGTCAACAGCAAGGAATTTAAAGTTCTTTACCATCCTGTAGATCTTTTCTATAATAACATCATATTAGAGAACGGCTATTTATAATATTTCCTAACTTGTAATGTCTTCTGGCTCAAAAGGTGAAGCTACATATGTAATTCTAAATAAACAACAAAAGTTTTATTTCATAAATTTTGGCCTCAGAGAATTAACTTTGCGTCAGAAAATTCAACTCATTTATTGCATTACTCTGAACATCCCAAAGTTTTTTTTCACAACAAAGGTGAATATTTAGAAAATCGAGTATATGGAGAGGCATTACCTATGTAAAACATCCACCCTGTATGTAGCTGGAATACAGGGATAATAAAAGGGGTAATTGCGCAGGGACCTTCACCACCCAGTAGCCTCCGGAGCTTTCTAGACAAACTGTGGAAGTTTGAAAAGTGTTTAAGTGTATCTCCAAGAATATCAAAGTATGAATTATGGGGCTGATTATGCAGATTTTACTAATATATATATATATATATATATATATATATATATATATATATATATACAGTGAAGGAAATAAGTATTTGATCCCTTGCTGATTTTGTAAGTTTGCCCACTGTGAAAGACATGAACAGTCTAGAATTTTTAGGCTAGGTTAATTTTACCAGTGAGAGATAGATTATATATAAAAAAAAACAAAACAGAAAATCACATATTCAAAATTATATATATTTATTTGCATTGGGCACAGAGAAATAAGTATTTGATCCCCTAACAACCATTAAGAGTTCAGCCTCCTCCAGACCAGTTACACGCTCCAAATCAACTTGGTGCCTGCATTAAAGACAGCTGTCTTAAATGGTCACCTGTATAAAAAACTCCTGTCCACAGACTCAATTAATCAGTCTGACTCTAACCTCTACAACATGGGCAAGACCAAAGAGCTTTCTAAGGATGTCAGGGACAAGATCATAGACCTGCACAAGGCTGGAATGGGCTACAAAACCATAAGTAAGACGCTGGGTGAGAAGGAGACAACTGTTGGTGCAATAGTAAGAAAATGGAAGACATACAAAATGACTGTCAATCGACATCGATCTGGGGCTCCATGCAAAATCTCACCTCGTGGGGCATCCTTGATCCTGAGGAAGGTGAGAGCTCAGCTGAAAACGACACGAGGGAACTTGTTAATGATCTCAAGGCAGCTGGGACCACAGTCACCAAGAAAACCATTGGTAACACATTACGCCGTAATGGATTAAAATCCTGCAGTGAAGGTGCTGTGGTCAGATGAGACTAAAATTGAGCTCTTTGGCATTAACTCAACTTGCCGTGTTTGGAGGAAGAGAAATGCTGCCTATGACCCAAAGAACACCGTCCCCACTGTCAAGCATGGAGGTGGAAACATTATGTTTTGGGGGTAGTTCTCTGCTAAGGGCACAGGACTACTTCACCGCATCAATGGGAGAATGGATGGAGCCATGTACTGTCAAATACTGAGTGACAACCTCCTTCCCTCCACCAGGACATTAAAAATGGCTCGTGGCTGGGTATTCCAGCACGACAATGACCCGAATCATACAGCCAAGGCAACAAAGGAGTGGCTCAAAAAGAAGCACATTAAGGTCATGGAGTGGCCTAGCCAGTCTCCAGACCTTAATCCCATCGAAAACTGATGGAGGGAGCTGAAGATCCGAGTTGCCAAGTGACAGCCTCGAAATCTTAATGATTTACAGATGATCTGCAAAGAGGAGTGGGCCAAAATTCCATCTAACATGTGTGCAAACCTCATCATCAACTACAAAAAACGTCTGACTGCTGTGCTTGCCAACAAGGGTTTTGCCACCAAGTATTAAGTCTTGTTTGCCAAAGGGATCAAATACTTATTTCTCTGTGCACAATGCAAATAAATATATATAATTTTGACAATGTGATTTTCTTTTTTTTTTTTTATATAATCTATCTCTCACTGGTAAAATTAACCTAGCCTAAAAATTCTAGACTGTTCATGTCTTTGACAGTGGGCAAACTTACAAAATCAGCAAGGGATCAAATACTTATTTCCTTCACTGTATATATAAAAAGAGCTCTGATATCCCGTCTGACTATACTGCAAACTAGAAAAAAAATCCAGTGGCCAAGCGTTCCTGTTTGTTGCCATACACATCACTCCAGCAGAGAATGACTGAACGCCGCGATGAGGTCGTCATCATTCATTGCTCTGAACAATGAGTGAAATAACGAGGTATCGCTTCAGTAAGTATATCGGGAAAGATAATAAGCGCTTTTAAAATTTCACAAAAAGCCACTCATAAATTTTTACCCAGGGGCCTCCACTAACCTTGATCCGGCCCTAACTGGAAGTACTTATTAATTTGCATTAATGCACAACTTGTTATGATTCATAAAATGTTTCTGCTGGCAAAACATTTATTTTTTATTATACTATATTTTTTTTCTCTAAAAACACTGCATATTGTGTAAACATGAAGTAAAAGCAACGCCCGGCTGGGTCATCACCACCTCAGAGGATTTTCAAAAATCAGGTCATTATATGCGTCTAAAAAATCCACTAATTGGGGAAAGCCTTCCAAAGCCATTACTCTAAGGTTTCACAGTGAAACCCATGCAGGCCACACACACTTGAAACTATTGCCTCTACGCACTGCACATTTTAAATTATTCTGCATCCGTCAGGCCCTGCATTGGAAGTCATTATACCACGTTGTAGACCATAGATAGAGAGCGCAGTTAAATGAAAACAAACATTGTATCGTGGCCAAGAGAAACTCCAACTACACAAGAGCTTATCAACGAGCTCATTAAAACCAATAAATGTTTTACTTCTTCACATTCCGCCTTCCACATTGTATTGTAATCATAGAAGGTTCATAGTTGTGTAATATGTGAAATCACTTTGAGGACTTGGTAACCTAGGTGTACTCTGACATTCATATGTGTTTAAGTACAGGGAGTTCAAGCTTGAGAGAGGAACGTTTATGCATGTGCTTATGTATAGTATTCAAAAGTGGTAAATTGTGACATACAGTAAATATAGATCCCTGAATAATCATCCCAAACATACTCAATATATGTTATATATATATATATATATATATATATATATATATATATATATATATATATATACATATATGTATATTTATATATATATATATATATATATATATATATATATATATATATATATATACACGTGTGCTTGTGGTTGTGTATATGAAATATCATGTTTGTGTCTTCCCACCTTCGAGACCGCTGAGAGTCTTACCACCAGCATTGAAAGATAAAGGAAAGAAGTAGCAGTAAAGCTGACATTTCACACAGTTGGCACAAGGAAGGCTTGAGGAGGCCAGTACTAAGCTGTCTTTTCATCCAGAGTTTAAAAAGAAAGAAAGAGAGGGAAAAAGCGAAAAAACACACAGAACTCCATCTGGCCATCCTAAAACTCTGTTAACGTGTTCAAATGCCTGTTAGCCCATTGGGCTCTGTGGAGCAGAAGTAATGGTCTGAATGGTATAAACACTCACCACTTGAGAGAATTACATTTCATTTCATGCCTGACTTCATCAAAACTGGGAAAATGAAATTTACACCTTTTTGATGTTCTTTTCCCTGCTGTTTAAGGAGCAAAGCCGTAACCCTCTGGACCTCTCAGACAGCCAGGAATAGGCCTTGCATCTAGGATGCTCTGAGCAGACGGCTGACAGTTGCCAGATTTTGTCAGGTCAGAAACTAAACATGGACAGCATATGATGACTTGTGTGGTATAAGCATGGTGACCTTATGCTCATGAAATACATTTCTAGATTTTTGCAAACACAGAGCATGTTGTGTTTTTATATATATATATATATATATATATATACATATACATATATATATATATATATATATATATATACATATATATATATATATATACACACATATATATATATATATATATATATATATATATATATTTTATATATATATATATATATATATTTATTTTATTTATTTATTTATTTATATATATATATATATACATATATATATATATATATGTATATATATATATATATATATATATATACATATATATATATATATATATATATATATATATATATATATATATACATATATATATATATATATATATATATATATATATATATATAAAAGCTACATACTGTATATGTATATTGTACATCAAATGTTAAAAATGAGCTCAGTACCAGATCAGGCAACTATACTAATATATACATGGCAATAAAACACTTCTTTTAATAAAGTATATTTTATAAAATGCTTTCCCGACTCTTCTAATAAATAATAGCATTTTCTGGTTACTAATAGGTCCGCTTAAAAATGCTTATTAGGCTTCTTTCACACGTTTTTTTCAGTTTTAATTTTTTTTTACGCGTTTAGAGTGCAAGTAGAAAGGGCCCGCAGATTTTTATGGTGTTTTTTTACATGCGTTTTCAGTAGTGTATTTTAACAAGCTTTATTTAAGCATTTTTTTATTTCCATAAAACGCCTATGGAGAAAATTGAAAATAGTTCATACCTAGAGCATGCTGTGTTTAAAAAAAACGCCAATGACCCCAAAAACGCCACAAACCAAAATGCTGTGTATTGTAGACATTTTTATATTTTGCGGTAGACTTGTTATGCTCTGTTCAGATCTGTGCTAAGTTTTACTGTTCTTTTGTTCCATCATAGAAACAGAAAAATGGAAAAAAACAAAGTGCCAGAGCCATTGCATCACGAACACTATGGCCTCATGCACATGACCGTAGCAATGTGCACGGCCGTGATTTTCGGGTCGGCCGGCAGCACACTGTCAGCCACAAACAGCCGCCCGCAAATCGCGGGCAATGCACATGGCCGAGGCCATTATTTTGAATGAGCCCGGACCGCAGAAGACGGCCGTAATAAGACATGTCCGTTCTTTCTGTGGTGCAGGCTCCTGGGCCATGCACAGACTGTAAAAACTACGGTCGTGTACATGGCCCCATAGAAATTAATGGGGCCGCAATTCTCCCGTAGATTTTCGGGGGAATTGTGGCCGCAAAAGCATGTTCGTGTGCATGGGCCCTTAGGCCATGTTCAGACGTGGCAGAATCTTTCCGCTGAAAATGTTGGTGCAGATTCGGGGCAATTACGCAACGAATCTGCAGTAACATTTGCATATTTGACAGGTAATTCAGACGTTGCAGATATCACAGCAGACTTGCCACAGATTTCAGTTTTTGCATTGCCAAGGCTGAAATCCGCAGTGAAATTCCGCTTCTTCTCCGCAATGTAATGAGCATGCTGCGGATGGAAAATTCTGCACCGCAGTCTAATTTCCGCACAGTTATTTTCCGCAACGTCTGAACTAATTTTCCGAAAAATGTATAGAAACAAATGTAAAAAACGGCCGCTGCAGATTTCCACTGCGGACTGTCCGCCACGTCTGAATGTGCCCTAACTGTGCTCAATGGAACCCATTGACTTTAAAGCATTCCATTGGATTTCCACGAGGCTGCGCCATTTCTTCAGAAATTTTTACACGGAACTGCGATGGAGCCTCCGAAGCAGATGTGAACCGAGCCTTACTTGCATCCGGCCGGCAGCATCTTACCCCGTAAAAAAATGGCAAAACAAAATACAGCAAAAAATTTGATGGAAAATACTGCTAAACTAAGACTTTGGTGTAGAAATATCAACACTGCTGCAAAAAAAAGCGTATAATTTTTCCATAGCAACTTTATGATAATAAATTGTAAGCAATATGTCTCTCTGTGACTTATAATATTATCAAGAATTTATATCAATGATATTTTTGTATCTTTATAAATTGCATAACATTCGTTAGAACATGTCTTCTCCACGCGTAGTACCAATGGCACAAGCTGCATGGATTTTATGACACCAATTGTTACCATTGAAAAGATGTTCCATGCGAATGGGGTCATTTCTGTAGCATGTGCATGGATTTTTACAAACTCTATTCGAATGTATAGAACAGTTGCAGAAATAAGCGGTAATAAAATATTTGTATGTAAAATACAGCCAAACCGCTACGGCATTTCATTTAACCAACTCTTTTCTACAGTCCGATGCAGTTTCCTCTCGATGGCAATGTTCACGACTTCCACTGTGTCATTGTCACCTCCCAACACAAGCTTTATAATAACAAGACTTGACTGCGTAATTTATCTTAGGGATCCCACAAAATATTTACGTTGCTCTTTTATCAGCTCCTCTCTGTAGTAAAAAGACCACCGTATTAATAGTTCCCCTGATATTATTGTAGGACCATTTTTCTGAATGCTGCAACACTTCATGCTTTGCTATAATGGCTCCAGTAATTACCATCGGATAAAAAGATCTTAGCATGAAAAGATGTGTTTGAAAAGCCTCAGACTGTTCTACTCAATGATAGCTTTCACCAAGCCAAGAATTCACTACATACAACTACAATGGGCAAGATTATCTCTCTCTCTCTCTCTGAGGTTTCAAATTCTGTGTGAGTTACCAGCACCAGATTATGATAACAAGATCATGTTCAGTTATCAAAACAAGTTCCCAAACTTTTCTCATGTCACTTTCGATCTGAGCCCTGCTGCTTCTGCTGAAAGGCAGTGAGGACTTGTCTTAGTGTGTGCTGAAGCTCAATTTAAAACCTTACGCTTTGAACTCGATTCATGGGGTATTTGCATAAGAAGATTTAGGCTGGAATGAATGAGCTTGCAATGCATCTGGCCATTAATATGCCTCTAATTCAGCACATTGTAAGCTCATTGATGTATCACAAAGGGCTGAAATTCAAGGATAGTTACCCTATTGCCATTGTGAAGGTGTGAATCCAAGTAATATGTTCCCGACAGCCCTACAGTTGTTACAAATTAGATATGTTTCCTAAACAGTAAAGGCTTGAAAACAATAAGTCTTGTTCAAGGAAAAAGAAAGCTTTAAAATTCAGGAAATAAAACCGTTTTAGTTCTACCCATATGCCCGGGTTTCTAATATTGCCAATCCCACTTAAACAGTGCTTCTCGCTTTATCTCTTTTGTTGGCTAACCGAACAATCCCTCTGGCTGAATATTTACGTATACAGAAAATGTACCTAAGAAGCTATGGAGCACATGGGAACCTATGTCCAGGTTGTTTGGAGTATTTCTTCTACTGTCAATGTTCACAGTTTATATTTATATGCATTGAGGGTTATGGTGGCCCAGTGGTTCTCTTGCTGCGCTGGGGTCCTGGCCTTGAATCCAACCAAGGACAACATCTGCATGGAGTCTATGTTTTTTACGTGGGTTTTCACCAGTTACTCAGATTTCCTCCCCCACTCCAAAAACATAATAATAATAATAATTTAATTGGCTTCCTATTAAACTGACCTCATCGTAATTTAGATTATGAGCCGCATTAAGGACATTCTAGTGGCAGATACCCAGTCATGTTTTACTTCATATTGAATTCTTTAGAGTGTGTATAAAGCATAGACTTGGATAATATTGTTTAATATAATATTATGTCATTGTTCTCGTAATATTTTTACTGATGACATCATCACCAGAGCTGGCTTGTGAATTTCTTTCACTTGAAAACTTAAGTATTGGTAAGTTACCAGAGCCCAAGATACCCTCCATTGGTTCATTTTACATGCTACATTTTAGTTGGTGTGACTCAATTACTACTGATATCTTTATATAATTATCTTGTTATCTTTATAATAACTTTTAGAGATCATTTACACCTGAAGGTATTTGCTATATGGCTGTGTTTATAAACTGCATTCATATTGGGGTTCTTGCTGCATTTTTGCTATACGATCAAAATGTGTGAACACAGCCCAAATGACAGTAATGTAATGGTAAATTGGGATGTTAACCGAGGGTGAACAAGAATCTTCTGAAATTGCAAGCTATCATTGGAAAACCATTCATTCCTATGCTGACAATCAGTATTATAAAGTAAGCATGCTCATCTCATGGAAAAATAAATAGAAATACTTTGTGCAAACATTCACAAAGTCCTATTGTTCCTGTTTAGACATTCCCTATTACTGAATATAAGTTAGAGCTACTGGCGCATCAGGCCTTAAAGTGAAAGTCCACCTTTTAAAACCATATCAACATAATATACTGTATATGCAGCCACCACTAGGGGAAACATAACAACTTACTGTGACCATCTTGTTATTATAGGGGTTATTCAGGAGCCTAAACTTTTTTCATAATGCCTGCAAATGACATGAAATAAAACAGTCAGCAGTACTCACCTATCTTTTTCCTTTGGGATCAAGCACTGACTCTATGGCAAACTGCTTGTGATTGTTTACATGCAGGCAACATGTGACCATAGCAGCCAATCAGAGGGCTCAGCTTGTGTTGTCTTTCTGGCATTATGCAGAAAAATATGATTCGTCACCACAGAGCCTTCTGATTGGCAGAAACGGTCACATGAAGCCTGCATGTAAACAATCACCAGGATTGCCGCTGGAGCATCAGAATCGCCAGGGGAAAGGATAGGTCAGTACTGCTTGCTTTTTTAATTCATGTAATTAGCAGGCATTGGTAAAAATAATTAGGAACATTGATAACCCCTTTATGTTCAATATATAAACCGTAAGCTGCTAAGCTACCTCAATGTCTATGCAGGGGATTTGGAGCTCTTCATCAGAAAAACAGAGGTCCAACCGCTATAAAGATATATTAGGAAATTAGTAAGCACAGAATTTTGGCCCTATTTGCATAAAAAACAAACAAAAAAAACAAAGGGGTATTCAAAAGAGGACATTCACTTTAAGGTAAGAGCATACATGACGCTGCCCATCTTTGCAGTAGATAAATAATTGTCCCATGTCCCTTAAAGGGTAACTAAACGTTCAACAAACTTCTAACTTGTTATAGTGACATGTCAGAAGTTTTGATAGGTGGGGATCCGAGCACCGAGACCCCACCAATCACTAAAACAAAGCTGCAGAAGTGCTTCATTGCTGTTCGGGTTTTTCCTGAAATCAATGTACTGGTGTAGGGGCTCAATGGAAAGTCTATGAGCCCGTAAACCGCTACATCGGCTTTCCAGAAAAAGCCGAACAGAAACGAAGTGGCCCAGCACTCACACGAGCACTTCTGCGGCTTAGTTTTAGCGATTGGTGGGGTCTCAGTGCTCGGGCCCCCACCATGAAAACTTCTGACATGTGACTATAACATGTCAGAAGTTTGTTGAACGTTTAGTTACCTTTTAATAACATGTTTTACACTTGACACATAATGCTGAAAGTGATGGTACTTACTAAATAATGATACTGCCCATGATTTGTATCATTTGAAGCTTAATTTTTTACTTTTTTCTATTTGCATCTCAGTACAGTACTAAATATTTTTATAATAACAGATGTAGAATAGATTGTTAGTTATAAGTCACTGTCACCTACCAGACTGGGCGGCATGGTTGATGTTCTTGATTCTAGGGCTCAATTCTATCAACAATTAAGGAATATCCAAATTATGACTTACAGGTAACAGGAGGGGTAAAGTAACTATTCACATATGTGCAGAACTGGAACTTCAACTTTCTGCTATTTCTTGACCTACCTGTGGCTGTAAAAAAAAAACATAATCTTCTAACTTGGCTTTATGGACTCACACTGGTTACTTTGTGGCCCTGAAATCAGAGCTCATTATATTCATGAATCCAATTTACAACACATTCAAGTCTACTGTGAGAATTCAAGGCCTCACAGGATAACATAACACAAATTAATATCAGCAAAAAGTTCAGAAGTATAAAAAATCTAAATGGGGACTGAAAGACTTTGTAAAATGATGATGAAGATGATGATGAGTCCTCAAAAAGTGAAAGGAAGTCTCGATCCCAAATCTTCTGGAACTTAGAGGATTAAACTAAAGTAAAATAAAAAACACTAACTAATTGTTCCTGAGTATAGCGGTAAATTGCAGGTATAATTACATCTGCTCAAGGTATATGTATTGTGAAATGTTATTATACTAATATGTATTGTAAACCATAAACAAAAACTGGAAAGATGCCTATTACTTCTTTATATATAGTACTTCAAGTGCTCTGAATTCCTTAGGCCTTATTCAGATGAACGTGTAATACGTCCGTGTGACGGCCGTTGAAACAACGTCCATCACACGGACCAATGTAATTTAATGTGGCCGTTCACACGGCCGTTGTTTCAAAGGACCGTGTGAAGGGTCTGTGAGAAAATAGGACATGTCCTATTTTTTCACACTTCACGCATCCTTCCATAGACTTTAGTCCATGGGGGATGCGTAATAACGCATCCCACAACACTTAGCACGGATGCACCTCGGCCATGAAAAATTTCCGTTTTCCACATCCGAGGTTTGCAACGCCCATGTGAATCTAGCCTAATATATCTATACCTAGCAACCACTCTAAGGGTATGTTCACACGTACACGTCCGATACGCCTGAAATAATGGAGCTGTTTTCAGGAGAAAACAGCTCCTGAATTTCAGACGTAATGGCATGTGCAGGCGTTTTTTGCAGCGTCCATTACGGACGTAATTGGAGCTATTTTTCTATGGAGTCAATGGAAAACGGCTCCAATTACGTCCCAAGAAGTGACAGGCACTTCTTTGATGCGGGCGTCTTTTTACGCACCGTCTTTTAAAAAAAATGACCGTCGGCACAGTACATCGTAAAACCCATTCTAATGAATGGGCAGATGTTTGCCGACGCTTTGGAGCCATATTTTCGGACGTAATTCGAGGTTAAAATGCCCGAATTACGTCCATAAATAGTGCGTGTGAACATACGCTAACATGGTCCGGTAGTGGTATGACAGGGTAAACCACCAATCTGAAAATCTGCTGCAAAAATATGTGCATTTGGTGTGATGGTTTAAAAATAAAAAATTGTCATGCCCTAGACGTTGCCCCTCACTCCTGTACTATATGAGACTTGCTGTTCTACAGCACACACAAGCCATGAGTAAGGACGCAGGAACCGTCAGAAACGAGTCGGCTCGCCACACCCACCCCCCAATGTCGCTGTATCATTTTTTTAGTCGATAAGAACTGAAGATTGGACATTTTATTCTGAAGCGCTGGATTCAACTTCTTTTTTTTGTCTGTAGAGAGTCTATCCCTTCAAGGAAACATTCAGTCTCGGTAAAAAATAGCAGGAAAAGATGAAAAACTGTGGGTTAGGCATTTCGCACATTTCCACACTGCGGCTCCATTCAAATTCAGTCCTAATAGGTACCCATAAAGGCCATACCTCCCAAATTTCAAGTAATGCAGACAGGGACAACTAATGCACGCGTAGCGCGGTGCAGCAACATTTTTTACTTTTAACCCCTTCATGACATTTGACATATCCCTACGTCATAGCCGGGTAGAGGAAGTATGGCGCGGGCTCACGGGCTGAGCCCGCTCTATACAATGTGGGTGTCGGCTGTGTGTTACAGCCAACACTTCAGAGAACAATTGCGCTCGAACACAATCCCACTCATTTAACCCATTAAATGCTGTGGTATTTAAATCGTAAGAAAGAGGGGGGCGACCTCCTCTAACATCTCAACGCGCCCCCCAGCAATGCAATCGTGGGGTGGCGATTGTCGCTATGGCAGCATGGGGGTCTAATGAAGGTCCCCAGGTCTGCCATCTTTGTGCTCCTATTAAGCCCTGCCTCTGGCCTGTCAGAAAGACGATATACTGCAATACATTATACATTAGTATTGCAGTACATAGTGCAAGTGACTCAATGAACGCTGGTTCAAGTCCCCTAGGACTGTTTTTTTTTATGTACAAAAAAATATTAAAAGTTAAAAAAAACCTCTTTTCCAATTATCCCCCTAAAGCATTGTAAAAAAATTAATATAGGCACATTACTGGTATCGCCGCATCCGTAAAAGTCTGAACTATTACGATGTATCAATATTTAACCCAAACGGTGTACGCCGTAAAACAAAAAAACTAAAACAAAAAAAACGCCTGAATCGCTATTTTATTGGTCACCTCATCTCCCCAAAAAAATGAATAAAAATTGATCAAAACCTTGCATGTACCCAAAAATGGTAGCATGGAATCGCTGCTTTTTTTTTCATTTTCTACCCCACAAATAATTTTTTTCCCATATCCTAGTACATTATGTGGTACAAAAAATGGTGCTACTAGAAACTACACTACATCCCGCAAAAATCAAGCCCTCATAGGACTATATAAATGGAATTTTTTTTAAAAGTTATGGTGTTTGGAAGTTGGGGAGGAAAAAATGAAATTGAAAATCTGAAAAATGGCTGCGGCAGCAAGGGGTTAAAAACACACTACAGTGAGTTTTTTTTTATTGCTACTGTTTGTACAGTACACCTGGTGAAAAGGTGAGCATGCTATTCTCTTACTGGGCGCTTTGTTTTGGAAATATCCAAGCCGCAATGCGGTCACGTGACCGCCTGTGACTGGCAGATTCATACAGCGTCTGCTGTGTGGACCGGAAGTCTCTTTCTCTATGCCTTCCTATGAGACTCACATTGAGTGTCTCATAGAAATGCATAGAGAAAGAGACTTCCGGTCCACACAGCAGACGCTGTATGAATCGGTCAGTCACAGGCGGTCACGTGACCGCATTGCGGCCAGGATAATTCTAAAACAAAATGCCCGGTAAGAGAATGGCTTGCCCATCCTTTTATCAGGTGTGCAGTACAAATGATAGCAATGGTAGTCTCTTTAAGCCATACCTCTAACCCCGGCCAATCCCGTACAGTATCATGCTCCCATAGTGCCTCCCACACAGTATAATGCAAAATAGCTGCCCCCACATAGTATAATGCCCCCATAGCAGCCACCATACAGTATAATGCCCACATAGATGCACCCATACAGTATAAAGCCAACACATATGCCCCCATACAGTATAATGCCAAAACAGATGCCCCCATACAGTATAATGCCCACACAGGTTCCCCATGCAGTATAATGCCCACACAGATGTTCCCATGCAGTATAATGCCCCAACAAATTCCCCCATACAGAATAATGCCCCATAGCTGCCCCCATACAGCATAATGCCCTCATAGCTGCCCCCATATAGTAAAGAGCCCACATAGATGCCCCAATACAGTATAATGCCCCATAGCTGCCCCCACACAGTATAATGTACCATAGCTGCCCCCATGCCGCATAATTCCCCCATAGCTGCCCTAATAGCTGCACCCATACAGTATAATGCCCACACAGATGCCTCAATACAGTATAATGCCCCATAGCAGCCCCACACATTATAATGTCCCATAGCTGTCCGCATGCAGCATAATTACCCCATAGCTGCCCCATACATTATAATGCCCCCATAGCTGCCCCATACAGTATAATGCCCATATAGCTTCCCCATACAGTACAATACCCCCATAGCTGTTCCCCTATACAGTATAATGCCACCATACAGTATAATGCCCCCACAGCTGCCCCATAGAGTGTAATGCCCCTATAGCTTCCAATGCCGCCAAAAAGGCCCCCATACAGTATAATGCCCCCTTAGCTGCCACCATACAGTATGATGGCCCCTTGGCTGACCCAAACAGTATAATGCCCCATAGATGCATGTAGATAGCGCCAAAGTGTCCCCTATAAATAGTGCCGCTATATAGTGCCACAGTGCCCTTGTAGGTAGTGCCACACCCCCTTGAAGATAGCACTACCCCCCTGTAGATAGCATCATTGGGGCTTCCTCTGGAATCTAGGAGCAGAATCCCCAGATAGAGCATCGGTCACACTGTGGCTGAGGATTCCGCTCCAGGAGGAACCCCTGATATCACTGTCCATATATGGACAGTGACGTGAGGGGTTCCCTCTGGGAGCAGAATCCCTGGCCAGAGTCGGTAACGCTCAGGCCAGGGATTCCGCTTCTGCAGGAGCCATTGACGTCACTGTCCATATATGGGCAGGGATGTCAGGGGTTCCCTCTAGTTGCGGAATCCCAGGCCAGAGTGTCGGCAATGCTCTGGCAGGGGATTACGCTCCCGGAAGGGTCACTGACGTCCCTGTCCATATATTGACAGTGACGTCAAGGGCTTCCCTGGGTTCAGTGCTTAAAGTAGCAATGGGCCTGGGGAGACCTCGACGAGTGGAGGAGCTTCCTCTGCTCCTCCGCTCTGTACTAATTCTGAATCAGGGAGATGACAGTTCCCTGCTTCGGCATTGGGTTCAATTGTATCTGTGTCCTGAGGCGTGTGCTCATACATTGTATATATATATATATATATATATGTATCTATATATATATATATATATATATATATATATAATTAATTTGTTAAAAAGTTATCCCTTCAGGGGATTAAAAAAAATGTAAAAAAATAATAAGAAAGAGTTGTCTAAATATAAAAAAGTATTTATTTAGTATGAAATCTATTTTTTTGCCCATACAATACAGAAAAAACAAAAACTGACTCATATTAGATATCTACACGACTGTAATAACCTAAAGATTTAATTTAATAGGTTGTTTAGCGTGAAACGTGAACAATATAAAAAATAAACAAAAAAAATGCTTTTTTCTATATTCACTCTGCAAAAAAATTACATAAATTAAACAGTAAGTTATTTCTACCCTTACTCTACAGTAAAAAATAAAAAATGCAATTTCTCTCGCATACAACAAGGCCTCATACAGCCAAGTCAAATAAAAAAGAAAAAAGTTATTATTGCTGAAAGGCATAGAGGCAAAAATGAAAAAAATTTAGCTGGTCATCATTAAGGGGCTAATGAAGCAGTTCTAGAAAATAGTGTATGGAAAACTGTAATTGCATGTACAAATTGCGACTGTGTTTTCCCCCTAAAAATTGCTTCAGTCTGGAAATTCTTGTTAAAACATTGTAGAAGATAAATGTATTTTTTATTTGATCCCAATATACGACAGATATAACAGCGGATCTGTTTGAAATTCCGAATTTCTTCTAATTCTAAAACAATGCACGTTAAGTCGTTTATTCGAAACGCGTATGGAAGATGTACGGCAGCAGAGCTGTCCATGAGTATTTATTACAATGTACTGTAACAGGTATAACTTTACAAGAAAAATGTGACAGCAATGTAATATGCGGCCTGATCGATGCACCGTGCAGGCTGCAGGGGATTCTGTTTTTGTCACTGTCTCCTTCTAAATGAAAGACACATTTGGCCTTATATCATAATCAGGTAAATGTCAAGGTCTAGCACAACGGTAAATGGCAAAGCATTACCCTGTGCCAAACGCACATCAGGATGTTGAGCTTGCGGCATGTAAGTGTTATGACAGGGATGGCAGAGAGGAGATTATACTTCCATTGTTGTTTTGTGAATACAATGATTAACAGGCCAAAACCTGAGAGCAAAGCATACACGGAGAGCAGGGTATTCCACTTGATAATCCTTGTTTGTCTTCTCAGTCAGGTTAATGGTTTTCCATAAGTGCTTAGATGACAGCAAATAAAATTGGCCTAATATTCCATTGATACACAACCAGAATCCAAGTACAATAAGTTGAAGCACAAGCAAATTATGTTAATAGGGTCGACATGACATGCGGAGATATTACAATAATAGCCCTGTGTGTACATTGCACTCATACAACACTTGGCTTACTAAAAATGTGAAGACAGTCATCTCACAGATGCAATGTCGAGACAGTCTTACCAATCTTAGAAGGAATAAAATAGATGGAGGTGTTTTAATTTGGACCTCCTTCACACATGCTTTTTGTCTAGGGTAGATTTTGCTTAATACACTAGAATTTTTAAGCCAGGATCAAACACACAGTTTTAATGCCGTTTTTGGTGCAGTTTATGACTCATTTCTTTTTAGCCAAACACAGGAGTGGACACAAAAGAAAGGAAATGTATAAGGGTATGTTCACACGCTTAATAAAAAAACGTCTGAAAATACGGAGCTGTTTTCAAGGAAAAACAGCTCCTGATTTTCAGCCGTTTTTAAAGCAATTTGCGGGGTTTTTTTTTTTAGCTGTTTTTTTATTGAGTCAATGAGAAACGGCTCCAAAAAACGGCTCAAGAAGTGACATGCACTTCTTTTTACGAGGCATTTTTTTACGCGGCCGTTTTTAAAAATGGCCGCATAACAAAACGCCCTGTCGGAACAGAACGCCGTATTTCCCATTGAAATCAATGGGCAGATGTTTGGAGGCTTTCTGCTCCTGACCCGAAAAACGGCCAAAAATAGGCCGTGTAAACATACCCTTAGTCTTTTCTTTATATCTTTCCTTTTGGATACACTTGTGGCTTTTGCTAAAAAACTGCATGTAATCTGTGTATGTGATCCTAGCCTTAAAGGGGTTTTCCCAGGCTACAAGTGTTTTGCAAAAAAAAAAACCTGAAATTGCAAGACATACAAAAATATTAAACTTTGTAATATGCTTACTCTTAAAATCCTCCTCTGCCTGTTTCTCAGGGTCTGCCGCGTCATATAGGCCAAAATAGGCAGCAGAGGGTCCTTGTGCATAAACAGTTTATGGGCCCCATTCTCTCAAATCAGAAAACAACCCCCTTATCATAGAGCCCTTTCACCCTTACATCTCTCCAGCAATCCTCCAATAGTTGTGAGCTATGAAATTCATTAGCCAAGTCCCTTATATGCAATCTAATAGACAGTAGGAATCTGCTAGCTGCTTTTAAAGAGGCTCTGTCACCAGTTTTTGCAACCCCTATCTGCTATTGCAGCAGATAGGCGCTGCAATGTAGATTACAGTAACGTTTTTATTTTTAAAAAACGAGCATTTTTGGCCAAGTTATGACCATTTTTGTATTTATGCAAATGAGGCTTGCAAAAGTCCAAGTGGGCGTGTTTAAAGTAAAAGTCCAAGTGGGCGTGTATTATGTGCGTACATCGGGGCGTTTTTACTACTTTTACTAGCTGGGCGTTCTGACGAGAAGTATCATCCACTTCTCTTCAGAACGCCCAGCTTCTGGCAGTGCAGACACAGCCGTGTTCTCGAGAGATCACGCTGTGACGTCACTCTCTTCCTGCCCCAGGTCCTGCATCGTGTCGGCCACATCGGCACCAGAGGCTACAGTTGATTCTGCAGCAGCATCAGCGTTTGCAGGTAAGTAGCTACATCGACTTACCTGCAAACGCTGATGCTGCTGCAGAATCAACTGTAGCCTCTGGTGCCGATGTGTCCTCGCTCGTCCGACACGATGCAGGACCTGTGAGTGATGACACAGCGTGATCTCTCGAGAACACGGCTGTGTCTGCACTGCCAGAAGCTGGGCGTTCTGAAGAGAAGTGGATGATACTTCTCGTCAGAACGCCCAGCTAGTAAAAGTAGTAAAAACGCCCCGATGTACGCACATAATACACGCCCAGTTGGACTTTTACTTTAAACACGCCCAGTTGGACTTTTGCAAGCCTCATTTGCATAAATACAAAAATGGTCATAACTTGGCCAAAAATGCTCGTTTTTTAAAAAATAAAAACGTTACTGTAATCTACATTGCAGCGCCGATCTGCTGCAATAGCAGATAGGGGTTGCAAAATCTGGTGACAGAGCCTCTTTAAGGGAGAAGGGGGTCCTCTTACCTGCTGGGCCCCTGTGCAAATGCACAAGTTGCACATATAATATGTCCTCCCCTGGTTATGTCCACTCTGCAGATCTATCAGCAAAATTGAGGATGCTGTTTCAAACGCAGGCTACTCACAGTTGCACGAGCAACATGTTTCCTGGCGTTGTTCTGTTGAATAAGGGCTTTTGGGCTACTTTGGGGAAATGGCCGTATCACTGGTTCCACATCCAAATCAATTTAATGCCGAGCTGTTAGTGTACCTGAAATAAAGACTAGAGGGGTACGGCTGCAGTACATTATGCCACTCCACATCATAATCCCAGGAGTAGGACCAGTGTGATGTTCACTTGTGAAGTCCTCTTCATGGCGTTGCCCACGTGGTCTCTAAATTAATCTCCGGCTAGCATTGTGTCTGAGACAAAAACGGGACTCATCGCTGAAGAGGATAGTCCTCCATTCCAGCCTTGCTGTGCACCATTATAGTCTTTGAGAGCGGTAGTGTGTGGACGTGTGGCACGCAGCCCAATGTAGTGCAAACACCTTCTGATGGCTTGTGCCGATACAGGTTGGGATGTGGCATCCAATTTCATTTGCAGTACAGAATGAATCACCATGCACAATTCTTCCAATCAGATGACCCGTCCTTGCAGAGGTTGGTCTCCGCGGACCTCTTGCTGTCATTCCCCTTCGTTGTTGTTATCCCAACCTCCAGGACACCCAATGTTGAACAGTGATGACATCTCGGCCTAGGCATGTAGCGATCTGCCGGAGTGAAAAACCAAGGTCTCTCAGTTCAAGGATTTTGTCCCTCTCAGTTTGAAAAAAGTTGTGATAACTGGCACGTCGACGAACAGGAGATATCGCACAATCATCCCACACCACTTGATTTTTGAGGTTTCATGTGGTTTAAAAACTTTATTGGAGATAAAGATTGGAGCTAGGTGCTTGAAAATGTGATCATTTGCAGATCTTAGCGGCACCTGCTAGTTCCTCGATTTGCATAACCTTACAGCCTGCCCTTCTTGGTGTTGCAATTTCCACGTTGAGGAGTATATATACATTGAAAAACATGGCGTTTGGGTCAAACACAATTTTCATGAAACCTCTGCGCAACTTTTTCCAACACTTTTGAACGTGTCTGCCACTTTTTTCTATTTGATTGGTCACTGCAATGTATTGAAGACTTTTGTATACGCTGCCCTGACTGTGCAGTGCCCAAAAATAATCTACAGTATATTTGACTTGATCCTCAGAGAAATAAAATGTCTCATGAAATAAAAATAAGTAAATTACAAATTGTAAACGTTCTAAGGTTGCTTATATAATTTATTAAAATGCAATATGCATAATAATTTATTAAAGTACATGAGTAAAGTGAGCAACTGAAACCAGAAAATCAACCACTTAAAGAACATATAACATTGGAATTAATGCCTTACACTATCTTTGACCCTGTGGGGGTTGAGTGTCTCTAAATTGTGGCCTTGAATATGTATTTTATGATCCAATATACTGCAGAAAGGGCTAACGGAATTACTGGCTAATGGTCATTTCCGATAATAAGGTCAATGACATTTTTGGTTCTGTACCTATAGTCTCTATGGAATGCTGGAAATAGATCCAAGACCCACATAATCTAGATGTATTAGGTTAGTTGGTTACAAACATTGTGATCAAGAAGCTTTGAAGGACGTTGAAGATTAGAAAAAGGGTTGGATTGTGTAAAATATTATGGCCAAGACAGAAATGTTTTCATGAAAAGGAAAAATTTGTAACATACAGTATATCTAAAATGAGAGCCATATGGCAAAAAAATAAGGTTGCAGAAATTACTGAAAACTGGAATACGTATTGAATGGAGTAATATTAGTTTTATATTGGAATATTTGATATGAAAATAAAGAGGTGTTACTTGGTTACTATGTCAAAAATATCACTGTTAGAAAGATTAGTAAATTGATTGTTATAGCTTATAGAACACACAACAGCGGCTGGAGAGAAAAAGAGTTCAATCTCTAATTATGAAAAAGATGCTTTACTGTAAGGACCCTCTTACAAGGCCTGACGTGGGCCGTGTAAACGAGCGCCGATCAATGAGACAGCTCGTTGATCGGCGCTTATTTGCTTCTTTTACAAGGAGCTATATATGGGGACGAGCGATCATTACTCCGATCGCTCGTCCCCATACATTTTTATTATGTCCGCAGCGAGTCTCCGTTTACACAGGGAGATGTGCTGCCGACAATATTTTCTGCTGCATAAACGATACGATCATCCAATGAACGAGCGTGTGCTCGTTCATGTGCTGATCGTTGCCCTGTTTGCATAGGGCAATGATCGGGAACGAGCGTTCTGTGAAAGCTCGTTTGCCCGATAATTGGCCCGTGTATAAGGCCCTAAGAGCTGGAAGTTTTTTGCCTGCACTGTCTCATAGGTGGCGAATACGGCTTCATAATAGGAAAAATTATCATTAGTAATGTGAATTTGTATTGATTTGCTTATTATTTATATTATGTTCTACTAAGAAAATATCCACACCTTTTCAGTAACTCACTTTTCTCTCTAAAATTAGCTTTTGGTTGACTATTCCACATTTTACCAGATTTTACCGTAAACAACCACTTTAACAATTACAGGTTAAAGAGTGTTTTGTTAATTTATAACATACTCAGATAAACATTGATTCAATTGAATAGCAACTGGGGTAAACCCATTTGGTTTAAATGGGCAATACTTTATTAGGGCAGGGGCATAACTATCAGGGTATGTTCACACATAGTGACCAAAAACTTCTGAAAATACATTATTATAATATTTTTTAACAACTCGCGTTTTTCGCTGTGTTTTTCATGGCCGTTTTTGGAGCTGTTTTTCAATGGAGTCAATGAAAAACGCCTTCAAAAACGTCCCAAGACGTGTCCTGCACTTCTTTTGACGAGCCGTCATTTTACGCGCCGTATTTTGACAGCGACGCGTAAAATAAAGGCTCGTGGGAACAGAACATCGTAATTACGGGCGTTTTTTCAGGCATAATTCGAGGTGTAAAACGCCCGAATTACGCCTGAAAACAGTGTGTGTGAACATACCCTTAGAGGTGCAGAGGATGTGGATTCACCTGGGCTTTGCAGTCTGATGGGGCAGCAATAGGTCCCTCTGCCGTATATAGGAGACCAGCACTACAAATTATGTGTGATAGTTGTGGGGCCCTATTACAGATTTTCCATTGGGGCCCAGGAGCTTTAAGTTACGCCTCTGTATTCAGGTATGTTCACATGCAGCAGATTCATTTCAGAAATTTCTGAAACTGAAAGAGGCTCTGTCACCACATTATAAGTGTCCTATCTCCTACATAAGGAGATCGGCGCTATACTGTAGGTGACAGCAGTGCTTTTTATTTAAAAAAACGATCTATTTTTACCACTTTATTAGCGATTTTAGATTTATGCTAATGAGTTGCTTAATGCCCAAGTGGGCGTATTTTTACTTTAGACCAAGTGGGCATTGTACAGGGGAGTGTATGACGCTGACCAATTAGCGTCATGAACTCCTCTCCATTAATTTACTCAGCGAAAAGGGATCCTGCTAGATCCTTATGTGCTGTCTTATACTCACTGGCGTAGCTATAGGGGTCGCAGCGGTCGCAATTGCGACCGGGCCCCGAAGCCAGGGGGGCCCACGGCCCCCCGCACCACATCAATAAAAAGTTACTATAGTAACTCGGGCCGCGGGCCCCTGTTACTATAGTAACATACTTTACTTACCTTCCTGGTTCCGGATCGCAGCGGAGGTCCTGAAGTCAAGCGCTGTGCGCAGCGCATGACGTCATAGCGCTATGCGCCGCACACAGCAGCGAGACGACAGAACTCCCGCCGCGGCCGAAGAGGAAGGCAAGGTTAGCCCTGACTGGCGGGGTCCGACTCCCGGGACCCGCCAATCAGCTGTTTTGAAGGGGCCGCAGCACTCGTACGAGAGCTGCTCCCCTTCATTCCGGTCACACTGTGAATCGGTGTCGGCGATTCACAGTGTGGGCGAGTAGTGAAATGAAGGGGAAGCAGCTCTCGTACGAGTGCTGCGGCCCCTTCAAAACAGCTGATTTGCGGGTCCCGGGAGACACATCAGCTATTGATGGCCTATCCTGTGGATAGGCCATCAATGTTTAGGAACTGCACAACCCCTAAGCCTACGATGTAGCAGGCTTAGGGGGCCATGAGACAGGATCACAGATTGTGTGATCCTGTCTCCTGGGCCCTGTATCTAAGCCAATCACATGGTAGGCTTAGATACATGGCCCATGTGTGATCCTGTCTGGTGGGCCCTGTATATAAGCCTACCACACTGTAGGCTTAGATACATGGCCCATGCGTGATCCTGTCTGCTGGGCCCTGTATCTAAGCCAATCACATGGTAGGCTTAGATACATGGCCCATGTGTGATCCTGTCTGCTGGGCCCTGTATCTAAGCCTACCACACTGTAGGTTTAGATACAGGGCCCCAGCACACAGTAATCTTATACTGTATAAGATTACGGTCTGCTGGACCCTGTATCTAAGCCTACGTTGTGGTAGGCTTAGATACAGGGTCCCACAGACAGTATCACACATGGGCCCTGTATCTAAGCCTAACACATGTGTCACTAATCATTTTTTGTGTGTTTTCTTACAGGTTCGGTCGTTGGACTATGGCGGATTCCAGGACGACTTAGATGACGGCTTTTTTCTTATTATCAATAAAATGGTTAATGAGGGTTGTGTGGGGTTTTTTTTTATTTCAATAAAATATTTTTTCTATGTCTTTGTGTTTGTTTTTAAACTATATTACTACCGCCTTAGTAATGGCCGCCGGCTGATTGACAGCATCCATTGCTAAGGCGGGGCTTAGTGTTAGCCGATGCAGAGGCGAACACTAACCCCCTTTATTACCCCGGTACCCACCGCCACCAGGGGTGTTGGGAAGAGCCGGGTACGATCCAGTACTTGACCATCTGTAGTGATGGTCGGCCACTGGGGTGGCCGCAGGCTGGTAGTATCAGGAGGGGAAAGGCCAAAAACAGTGGCCCTTCCCACCCTGGTAATGCTAGGCTGCTGCTGCTTTATTGTATCTGGCTGGTTATGAAAAATGGGGGGGACCCCACGTCATTTAAAAAAAAATAAAAAAAAATTGGAAAGAACGATGTGGGGTCCCCCCCAATTTTCATAACCAGCCAGATGCAACACAGCAGCAGCAGGCAGCATTACCAGGGTGGTAGGTGCCACTGTTTTTGGCCTTCCCCAGCCTAATACTACCAGCCTGCGGCCACCCCGGTGCCTGCCCGTCACTACAGATGGTCGGGTACTGGTTCGTACTCCTGGTGGTGGTGGGTATCGGGGTAATAATGGGGGTTAGTGTTGGCCTCTGCACCTGCTAACATTAAGCCCCGCTTTAGTAATGGAGGTTGTCAATCAGCCGGCGGCCATTACTAAGGCGGTGATAATAAAGTTTAAAAAGATACAAGCACATAGAAAAAATATTTTATTGTAATAAAAAAACACAACCCTCATTAACCATTTTATTGAGAATAAAAAAAACGCCGTCATTGAATCCGAAGTCCAACAACCGAACCTGTAAAAAACCACAAAAATAATCAGTAACACATAAAGAAGCAAAATTATTATTCTTACCTGGCCTGGGTCCAGCGCTGGAGCCGCAATGTCAGCGAGCTGGGCCCTGTATCTAATCCAATCATGTGTGATACTGTCTGCTGAGCTGTGTATCTAATCCTATCATGTGTGATACTGTCTGCTGAGCCGCTGTATCTAATCCTATCATGTGTGATACTGCCTTCTGAGCCACTGTATCTAATCCTATCATGTGTGGTACTGTCTGCTGTGCCACTGTATCTAATCCTATCATGTGTGATACTGTCTGCTGGGCCACTGTATCTAATCCTATCATGTGTGATACTGCCTTCTGAGCCACTGTATCTAATCCTATCATGTGTGATACTGTCTGCTCAGCCACTGTATCTAATCCTATCATGTGTGATACTGTCTGCTCAGCCACTGTATCTAATCCTGTCATGTGTGATACTGTCTGCTGGGCCACTGTATCTAATCCTATCATGTGTGATACTGCCTTCTGAGCCACTGTATCTAATCCTATCATGTGTGATACTGTCTGCTCAGCCACTATATCTAATCCTATCATGTGTGATACTGTCTGCTCAGCCACTGTATCTAATCCTGTCATGTGTGATACTGTCTGCTGGGCCACTGTATCTAATCCTATCATGTGTGATACTGCCTTCTGAGCCACTGTATCTAATCCTATCATGTGTGATACTGTCTGCTCAGCCACTGTATATAATCCTATCCATAGTTTATAGGGTCGTAGTGCTATAGATATGCTATGCTGTCTCATATACACATTTTTTTTGGGCGGACACATATGTATTGGGGCTATTTCCCCGACATTTTAAGCCCTGAGGGTATGTTCACACGGCAGCGTCTGTTACGGCTGAAATTACGGAGCTGTTTTCAGGAGAAAACAGCACCGTAATTTCAGCCGTGATGGCATGTGCAGGCATTTTTCGCTGCGTCCATTACGGACGTAATTGGAGCTGTTTTTCTATGGAGTCCATGGAAAACGGCTCCATTTACGTCTGAAGAAGTGACAGGCACTTCTTTGACGCGGGCGTCTTTTTTACGCGCCGCCTTTTGACAGCGGCGCATAAAAAAAAATGACCGTCTGCACAGAACATCGTAAGACCCATTCAAATGAATGGGCAGATGTTTGCCAACGCTCTTGAGCCGCATTTTCGGACGTAATTCAATGCTAAAACGCCCGAATTACGTCCGTAAATAGGGTGTGTGAACCCAGCCTTAGCGACGCCCCCGGCTGCTAGTGCTGCATTGTTGGGTCACTTAGGAGACCCAGCGATGCAACTGAAAGTTGCGGACCGTCGGCCATGAGAAGTTTGCGGGGGGGGGGGGGCCAAGTAAGAATTTTTGCATCGGGGCCCATGAGCCTTTAGCTACGCCCCTGCTTATACTAACACATTAACGATACTGAAGTGTTTAGACAGTGAATAGACATTCCACGGGATGTCTATTCACAATCTCTGCACTTCGTTGCTCTGTCTGTGGCAGTTACAGCAGAGGAAGCGTGATCTCGCGAGATCTCGCTGTAAATGACAGGTTACAACGAGATCACGCTTCCTCTGCTGTAACTACCATAGAATCAGTAACGAAGTGCAGAGATTGTGAATAGACATCCCGTGGAATGTCTATTCACTGTCTAAACACTTCAGTATTGTTAATTTGTTAGTATAAGACAGCACATAAGGATCTAGGAGGATCCCTATGCGCTGAGTAAATGAATGGAGAGGAGTGCATGACGCTGGTTGGTCAGCGTCATACACTCCTCTGTAGAACGCCCACTTGGTCTAAAGTAAAAACACGCCCACTTGGGCTTTAAGCAACACATTAGCATAAATCTAAAATCGCTAATAAAGTAGTGAAAACAGTTTTTTTAAAAATAAAAAGCATTACTGTCACCTACATTATAGCGCCCATCTCCTTATGTAGGAGATAGGGCACTTATAATGTGGTGACAGAGCCTCTTGAAAATCCATTCCAAGCATCTGAAGATGAATGGGGACAGTCACAGAGATTTCTGCATCAAATCTGCAACATGGGAACATTCCCTAAGGCCTTGTTCTTACTGTGCAGATTTATTGCAGATTTTGTCAACCAGAATTGGATCCAGGAGAGCAGGACTATAAGGCCTTCCTTTATATATTTCTTCTGTCTAGGTTCCGTTTCTGGTTTTGGCTTAAAAAATAAATGTAAAATCTACAGAAAACCTGCACTGTGCGAACAAGGCCTTAGGGTTTTGTCTTCTTCTCAGTCACCCAACATTAACTAGCGTTCACTTGGCACTCTTTTGTTCTGTTTCTCTGGTTTAAACTGATGAACCTATGTCTTTCTTTCAGTCAACCTAATTATGTACTTGCACATCAACCAGTTTTACAGGGGAAATTCACAGCATGGAACCTCAATTATGTCATATCCCAGCCATGTTATGCTACTGTCATTCACAGTAGGCCAACTTTGTAGGAAAAAATAATTTATTCTCTTCTCCTCTTGGAAAGGGCTTGACATTGTGAGTAGACAAACATGGTAACTGCTATACCATAAAGGTTTGGAACACATTAAGTGTCTGGAAAACATGACCTATTTGTATATGAAAGTAAAAGATGATAGGAGTATTTACCGATTGCTAAAAGAAATGTCTGCCTATACATACATGTCTGTGGAATTCAACCCTCCTACAACTTTGTTGTTTTCTTGGATAAAAAATATGGCGGTGCAAACGTGAAGTGGAAAAAGTAGCGGGTAGACATTCTGATGTTAGACCACTCCAGAGCAATAGTGCACGCAATATAAACCTTCTCCACACATCTACCAACAAAGCACAAATCATTTTGTAAGCCGAGAGTTTTAATTTCAATTTGTCTCCCATACAAAACCACAACAACAGCCCAGACTGAGGCTTTCGAAAAAATGTTAGCTTGATCAAATGATGAGAAATTGCCTGTCCCGGAAGAAAGCATTAAATATTCATCTCTCTGGCAGATTGGCAGGACCAGGAAGCATTTTGTCTATGTGGAATGTAACCCGAATCTCCTGATTTCTATTGATAATTCATTATATGTTTCTGCTATCTGTCTTCAGCTCCAACGTATGCTTTTTACTATAATTATTTTATAGTGTGCTACCTAACAGCATCCTGAATATACCAATTGTGTGTTCAATAATATTATTCTGCCATCAATCTTATGGGAACGCTTAAAAGCTTTCTCTCATCCTCTCACTTTAACTCATGTATTATCTGAGTTTTACATTAAATGGACAGTTTTAATATCTCCTGACATGTCAACCTCTTTTCTGCACATGTAGCTGCTAATTTAGTACTTAGCCGCTTCCAGAATCAATGCTAATGCCGTTAGGCGCTCACACCAGAGCGCAGTCTCTTCGCTTTTAATCTGCAGAAGGAACTTGGGTAAAAGAAGTAAAACAATTTAGACAAATGTGAGATTCACTAAAGCAATTTGTGGATAAAATGTACTTTGGCTTCTGTCCTGTATATATATGTATCTGTGCTGGGGAAGCGAGGTGTCAGAACTAAACACTTTACTGCTGCACCATTCTCCACGCTCACAACATTAGAAACACAGGCAGACCTTGTGGTCAGAATAGAAATCGTATTTGTTACATTTCTCAAACTATGGCCGCATTACCTCAGTAAATCATCCGAATATTGCGTTACTAAAATGGACATGGATAAAGTAATTTATTCTTACAAAAGAAGATATATGCTGTGTGATTCCTTTTTACATTTTTTTGTTAGTCAAAGTACCCCTTTGTTAAAGAAATTTCAATCAAGTACCCCCCAAGTTTGCCATCAATCACAATTGTAAGATGATATTATACTGTGCTGCATCTAGTAGTGCTGTGCTGCTTCTGCTAATAAGTCCATACACTTTATTCTTGATTTAAGTGATAGGATAACCATTAGCTCCATTATTAGGAGAAATATTTTAAAGTACTACAGTGCTATTATAACAGATTCAGTCACAGTGCCCCCATAACAGTCAGCCATAGTGACGTTGGTAACAGATCCAACCACTATGCCTCTAGGCATATTTCAGTTATAGTTATCGCAGGATATTTCCAACCCAGTGTTCTCATAAAATTATTGGCCACTATGCCCCCAGTACTGTAATAGCTACAGTGTTCCTAGACCATTGCAAGCCATAATGCTCCAAGTGTATTGCCAGCTACAGGAAAGGTGTTTCAGACGTCAATATAGAAAAGGGTTATTTACAGTAAGAGTAGTGAAACTATGGAATGCCCTACCCCAAGAGGTAGTGATGGCAGATACTATGTCAGTATTTAAAAATAGGCTACATGCTTATCTAATAACGAATGACATTGAGGGTTACAATTAATCTGGCAATTTAATGATTGGGAAAGTGTAATGATGGGGATAAGGAAACAGACAAGTGAGCCCTAATCTACCCGTCACTCAGTCCCTGCCTACTTGCAACGACCCGCCCTAGGCGACGGGGTACAACTGGGCGACGGTCCCTACGCTGAATAAGTGCACGACAGACAAACAGACAAGGGTACACAGAAGAAAGGGAAAAGGGGCAGTTGCCCACGGCAACACTGTGAGCAACAAGAGTGGTGAACGAGCCGAGTCAAACCAGGAGTGTACGAGGTACCAAACGCAGAGCAGGAGAGTAGTGAACAAGCCGAGTCAAACCAGGAGTGTACGAGGTACCAAACGCAAAGCAGGAGAGTAGTCAGTAAGCCAGGGTCAATATGAAGCAGGGTCAAATAGTTCAAGAAGCTGCAGCAGGGCCAGGAAACCAAACGAGAAGAATCACAAGCAAGGAGGAACAGGAAAGGCAGGTATAAATAGACAGAGGGCGGGAGCTAGCTCCGTCTGGCCAGGCTGTGATAGGCTCTCCCACTCCTAAGCCTGCCATCCTGAGTGGTGGAAGATGGAGTCAGTCTCACAGACATAGAAGCAAGTGCAGACTGATTACCTATGGGCGTAGACACAGAAGCTGTGCCTGGCAGATCCTTAACAGAAAGGTTAAAGTTGATGGAGCTGTTTTGTCTTTTTTCAACATATGTAACTATGTATGTCTTGTAGCACTAGCCAGAATAAGGGAGGGGGATTGTGTGAGGACACTAGAGAGAGTGTGTCCATACCAAATTTGCAGCATAAATCAATGAGGTTGCTTTACCACATTGACCATGATGCAATTTTGGGAACTGCTCCCTCTAGTGCACAGCACATGGAAATGTTATAAATAAGAATCTAATTTATAATATTTCCTGACTTGTGAAACAATTAAAAAAATGAAAACAATGTGTTATCACTTAAATAATAATTGTTTAATTGAGAAAAAATTAATTTCTAGCGACACATTCCCTTTAAGAACAAAATACAGGGTGGGCCATTTACATGGATACACCTAAATAAAATGGGAATGGTTGGTGATATTAACTTCCTGTTTGTGGTACATTAGTATATGGGAGGGGGGAAACTTTTCAAGCTGGGTGTTGACCATGACGGCCATTTTGAAGTCGGCCATTTTGTATCCAACTTTAGTTTTTTCAATGGGAAGAGGGTCATGTGATACATCAAACTTATCGAGAATTTAACAAGAAAAACAATGGTGTGCTTGCTTTTAACGTTACTTTATTCTTTCATGAGTTATTTAGAAGCTTCTCTTTGTTTACAGCCATTGACATGTCTCAGAGGTTAACACGTGAGGCGCGGATAGAAATTGTGTTGATGTCTGGTGAACGCAGTACCCGGGTCATTGCAGCAGATTTCAATGCAAGACACCCTACGAGACCACCCATCTCCCATGCTACAGTTTGCAAACTGCTTGCCAAGTTTCGTGAAACTGGTTCAGTGTTGGATTTGCCCAAATGTGGATGCATATAAACTGTCACTAATGAAGAAACATCAGAGCGTGTGAAGGGTCCATGAAAAAATAGGACATTTCCTATTTTACTGCGTGTCATGCATCCCTCCATAGACTCTAGTTTATGGGAGATCGTGACAACGATCCCCACCCAGGTGCCCCTTGGATGTGAAAAACTGCACTAGCCTTAGCCTTGCATTGAGAGACTGACCTCCTGTTTCTACAGCAGACACTGTAGGTTTCAGGGAGTCAGAGTGAAGATCTTGTGACCCAGCGGCAGCCCCTTAAAAAAACACACCAAGTTATTTGATACATTACACTACATGTTACCACATATTAAAATGGGAAGAGACACAAAAAAAATACACCTCAGGGGGACCGCTATCTGCAGGGGATGGGTGTGTGTGGCAATATCTACATGGGCACTGGGGGCGGGGCCTGAGAGGGGAGCAGGCTCTGAGTGATGTCACACTGTAGTTCAGATCTGCCTGACGTTTGCTCAAACTGGCTTCCATTTTGGCCATTAATTCAAGTTTAGTGATTGTGGTCACGTGGTACTGGACAGGGAAAGATATGTGGCCAATTATGCAATGAAAGGAGAAAAAGGTAAAAATTATAAAAGAAAGGGTGAACAATGCTGGCACTGTACGTTCTAATAATAGGGGGGAAAAAGTTTGGGAGTGCTTCTTTAACTTTGGTCTGTTCTTCAATAGTTCTACTTTGTATATGATCCCTTCTTTATTGCTAACTTGTGTTTGTTCCAGTTGTTGTGCAGGTTTAATTAATTAATTAATTCATTAATTAATTAATTAATTAATATTCCATTATGTCCCTTGTGGCCAAAATGTATGGAAAGTTCTCCGTCCTTTTGGCTGATAGAAACGGTGACATTTTTAATTAAACAGAGAATATATACTGACATGTGTCGGCCAAATGACATCCCCTTTTCGTGTACATCTGGCCTACAGAACACTATAACATAGACGTCCGCGTCAATTCTTGATGTATACTCCAAACTTAGAGACCAAAATTGAAAGGAACATCACCTTACCTGCAGCTGAGGTCTGCAGCGAAGTACTGTTACACCTTACAGCAGAACGTCCATATGATTAACTAAGAGCTGTTCTTGGCTCGATGTCTTACATATTTTGCATGCATGGCATGCACGAGCCTCCCAGCGTTAAAAATGTTTTGGAAATGAGTTCTATTATAAAAGATAATATTCAACAATTAACATATATAAATATATATATATACTTGACACCCTTAATGTATATAATATGTGTTATATCTCCAGGACATTGATTAGGGAGGGATGTCAAACTTTCCATTTGTATTTTTTTTTTAGCACAAGTTGAAAATGCAAATTTTCTATTGCCCACTGGATCAATCATAACATTCAGGTTTTTGTACTCCTTTAGATTGTCAATTGAAAAGGCCTATTTTACCGTATTCACCTCATGTACAATGGATGTAGCTGTTTCGCTCTGGTAATACACATATTAGACACCATAGGCTAGACGGCCAAGAGAAAGCTGCCTTTAATGGTTATTTCTACTGCTCTTCTATGTTGAGAGAGTTTTACAACCAATATAAGTTATGGCATAGTGCTAGGATATGGCATAACTTACCAACTGGTTAAGGTCTAAAACCAATCTCCAAAACAAAGTGGCCACTGTCCCCTTTTGGATTTTCTCAAGAGAATGGGGTTGTATTGCAGTAGGGAGTGGCTTAATTTGTCACATTTTTGTTCTAGAGATCATGGGAGGGTTTAAGAAGTCAGACCTCTACTTATTACTAAGTAATAATATTCCAAGAAATATGGCATAACTTATAAGATGAGAGCCCCCCTCGAAGGAAATTTTCTTAAGATATTTGCTTAATGCCTTATACATTAAGGTACCTATACTAAACACTCTTTTTTCTAGGAAGATCTTGTCCACGTGTATATTGTATATACAGAACATATTTATTGAGATATTTTTAAAGCAATTCTGCATTGTAAGATACATGCAATGAATTTGAGGAAAACATGATGCCACGGTGTTAAATGACAGATTGTCACATATAGGAAACAATATTTTACTTATACCTCAAAGAACTTGCCCACCTCCATCATTTGCTTTTCTACAATCCTTTAAAAACCTACAAAAAATGAGTACCCACAAACAGTGCCCCTGATTTGACATCAATCTTTTTTTTACTTGTGTCCTCTGTGTCACATTTGCTTATCTTACCACAAGACAAGCCTTTCTCGGCTTCAGCTAAATACAAACACAAAATGCTTGGGGAAATCAAGATAGGTTAGGTCTTCACTCATCAAACCATTGAAGGCAGTAATCATTGTGTCTCTGATTGATGGAGTGAGGTTCTATCTGATGCATTACAAGCAGCCCATTCATGAGCACATTCCCTTCTGAAAGGAGCCACATGCTTGTGCCCCGTTAATTCTTACAGTGTCATTTTACTTTCTTAACCGAGTTCATCAATGTGACAACCCAGCGTGGAGAACTTGCAAGCCACTAACATATATCTCAATGGGTCCATAAAAGTAAAATATTACCAGTCTATATTTATAATGGAATTATAATTCCATGGGTGGAATATTTTAGGATAATTGGAGGAACTACTTTTTTGTTGTACACCAAAGAAAATAAACAACTTTATATATACTCTATATCTATCTATCTATCTATCTATCTATCTATCTATCTATCTATCTATCTATCTATCTATCTATCTATCTATCTATCTATCTATCTAGCTATCTATCTATCTATCTATCTATCTATCTATCTATCTATCTATCTATCTATCTATCTATCTATCTATCTATCTATCTATCTATCTATCTATCTATCTATCTATCTCTCCAGTGGCGGACACAGACTGCAAAAGGCCCCTGTGCAGATAATGTGCCAGGGCCCCCCCGCCCCCCCCCCCCAATACCGACAAAGTTACCTAAACATATATATGCATATAAAAATAAACCTTACTAATAAAAATTATGAAGGAAGATTTATATTGTACATTTTATTACCAGTTTAGAACACAAGTAACACATTTTTTTCCGGGTTAAATTCTTATCTAAACTAAGTCCCTAAATGTGGGCAAAGAAAATGAAAAACCTATACTCACCTCCTCCGGCGCCTCCGTTCCCCCTCCGCAGCCCCTATCCCTTTCTGTGTTTACAAAGCTGCTGTGGTGACGCGCGGTCGATGGCACATGACCGCTGCAGCCAATCAATGCCCTCAACAGCGATTTGCTGTGGAACTACTGTCCTCAGCAGCACACCAATGAGGAGTTATTGGCAGCAGCGGTCACGTGCCATCGGCAGCGCGTCACCAGTGCAGCCTTGTACACTTGTAACACAGACCGAGACAGGAGGATGGGGGCTGCGGCGGGTGAACGGAGGCGAGGGAGGAGGTGAGTATAGTTTTTTTATTTTCTTTGCCCACATTTAGAGACTTAGGTTAAATTGAATCATTGAATATAACACAAAGCACTCATGCAACTGAGATGCAATAATTTAGATGATCTTATCATGCTTAGCTTACTGCACTGTTACCTATCAAGCAGGACTGAATCTCAAGATATCTACAGAGGGGGCTGTATGGCGTTATCTACAGGGGGGACTGTATGGCGCTATCAACAGAGGGGGCTGTATGGCGTTATCTACAGGGGGGACTGTATGGCGCTATCTACAGAGGGGTCTGTATGGCGCTATCTACAGGGGGGTCTGTATGGCGCTATCTACAGGGGGGACTGTATGGCGCTATCTACAGGGGGGACTGTATGGCGCTATCTACAGGGGGGACTGTATGGCGCTATCTACAGGGGGGACTGTATGGCGCTATCTACAGGGGGGACTGTATGGCGCTATCTACAGAGGGGGCTGTATGGCGTTATCTACAGGGGGGCTGTATGGCGTTATCTACAGGGGGCTGTATGGTGTTATCTACAGGGGGGACTTTATGGCGTTATCTACAGTGGGGTCTGTATGGCGTTATCTACAGGGGTTCTGTATGGCGTTCCCTACAGGGGGGGTCTGTAGGGAAAGTCATACAGCCCCCCCCTGTAGGGAACGCCATACAGACCCCCCTTTAGGGAACGCCATACAGACCCCCCTGTAGGGAACGCTATACAGCCCCCCCTGTAGGGAACGCTATACAGCCCCCCCTGTAGGGAACGCCTTACAGCCCCCCCCTGTAGGGAACGCTATACAGCCCCCCCCCTGTAGGGAACGCCATACACCCCCAATCACTCAAAAAAATGCGACCTACAGTGTGAAAAGACAAAAGACATGTATCCCCTATCCACAGGATAGGGGATACATGTGTGATCGCTGGCATTGATAGGGAGAGCGGGGGACCGAAAGTCCCCCGAAGTTCTCCATCACTCACCTCTGACTTCCGGTGTCTGCGCAGCTCAAGTGTGACCGGCGCTCCATTCATTTCTACGGAGCTGCCGACACAGACCCCGGAAGTCCGAGGTTTGTGATGGAGAACTTCAGGGGACTTTCGGTCCCCCGTTCTCCCTATCAATGCCAGCGATCACACACGTATCCCCTATCCTGTGGATAGGGGATACATGTCTTATGTTTAATGGCAGAGCGGGGAGATACTCCCTGCTCTGCCGTAGTGTTCCGTGGCATCGCGCTGTAGCAGCCATAGCGGCAGCTAGCGGAGATTCCGGCCAAGGTGGGGGCCCGTGCCGGCAGGTGACGCGGGCCCCCTCATGCCGCGGCCCCGTAGCAGCCGCTACGGCTGCTATAGCAGTAGTTACGCCCCTGTGTTAGGGGGAGTTCACACTGAGGTTTTTTTCGCGAAAAACGTCAGAAAGTGCCTCCCATTGAAATCCATGAAATTTTTCCTGCGAGCAGTAAAAACCGCATGCGGGAAAAAGAAGCGCAATGCCCTTTCTTCGGGCGTTTCTGTCTCTGACTTCCCATTGACAACAATGGCAGGCAGAAAATGCGTTTTTTGCTGCGTTTCCCTGCCCACGGCCCGATGGCCGAAAAACGCCACAAAAAAACGCAATGAAAAACGCGGGAAGTGTTCTACCGGCAGGTCAAAATATGCCTCAAAATTCCGGAAGGAATTATGAGGCAGATTTTTCTACATAAAAACTTCTCCCTTCTGACATGAACTTTTTAACTTCATCTACCTGTCCTCTGCAGTCTGCACGTCCTCCACTCGTCCTGTGTCTGTCCTCCGCTCATCCTATGAGTTCTCCGGCAGTCCTGACTGTACTGTCCAGCCGCCCGAAGTCTTACGTCGCACCGCCCCCTGTCCTCTCCCCTGCCTGAGCGCTCCTCCTACCACCAGCATCGCCGTCCTGTCCTATTCATCTGTGCCAGATTGGCAGTGCAGTGTAGCGGCTATCACCGGGCCCGGGCACCCGCCCCCTCCCTCCCGATTGGTAGTGCAGTGTGGCGGCTATCACCGGGCCCCCGCCCCCTCCCTCCCCTCATGCCTAGTGTTGTGATGCTACTAGGCATGAGGGGGCCCGTGCCGCCAGGCCTGGTACATAAAATGTAATGTGCCTGTCAGGGCGACACGGGCCCCCCCATGCCGCGGGCCCCGTAGCAGCTGCTACGGCTGCTACTGTGGTAGTTACGCCACTGAACGGGCCCCCTTCCCACGCGGGGCCCTTGTGCAGCTGCACCGGCTGCACATGCGGTATGTCCGCCCCTGTATCTCTCTCTCTCTCTCTCTCTCTCTCTCTCTCTCTCTCTCTATCTATCTATCTATCTATCTATCTATCTATCTATCTATCTATCTATCTATCTATTCTATCTATCAATCATCTACCTACTGTATATATAGCACACAAAAAAGCGGCAACAGCACACTGCGAACACTAATGCCACCTAAGTCACTAAATATGCATTACTGCTGAATCTCCTTACAGTAGTGAGGTTCTTTGCGCACATTTTGATCAAATTGCCGCAACAAGGCGACCTCTGAGGTGGGAACCTACGCTACACATACATCCAGAACTGGGACTGAGCTTACATATACCTGGGGATGGTAGGAACCCGCATTAAACTTATTAAAATCACCCAGAGCGAAATGGGAGAAGTGCAAGAACAAAAAATGGAGGCAGTTTTTGCTGTATAAATTTGCAGCCACAGGCGTTCTTCCACCTGTATACACGTTTTGTTTCATTTAGCTGGAATATGCTGTTCAATCTTTTGTGTTGTTTATGTGATATATACAGTATATAAATATAAAATTATATTAAACATATGACAGTATAAACGTCTTATTACTATGGATAACAATGTTATTTGTCCCGTTTAAGTTTTATCTGTTTGTAAATTGAAACCTCCCATCATATGGAAACATTGGGCAGATCGATGTCATATGTTTGTGGTGGTCCAAAGTCTGTAATTAGTGAATGAATTAGCCATATTGGGTTGATTGATGCTCACAGCCATAGAGGCAGACCATGTGTCTGTCATGGGGCCCTTGGAGTGAGGGGGCACCACCCCATGCTGTTGAGTGTTGAGAACTGGTGCAGGGATCTCCTCTCTATAGGCCTACAAGATTAGCATACAAGGCTGTTGAAAATCAACCCAAGGATCCTGGAAAGGAGATGAGGGGTTGCAAGCAAGTAAGCAGGCAAGCACCAAGCCCTCCTGCCCCACGTGATCAGGGTGTTGTGATGTTAACCCTAGAAGTGGTCCCCATTTTATTCTATGATATCGTACCCGCCTCACCGCTCTGTATGCCCTGGTTCTACTATTGTTCGTGAAAGTATAGTACTCTCTATACTAAGCAGTGGAAAATGCCCTTGTGTAACTTTTTGGCCCGCAGGAACAGATTTATCAATGTAGTCACACCATATTTATGAAGCCCCGACGCCACTTTTTCTGACACATCCGAGTGTGTTGGAAAATGTAGACATGGCCTCAGAGTCAAACTCTAAATTTCCCCTAATGTCCTAAGCAAAAACATTTGTTGTTATTACCAAAGCGTCCTATATGTAGACACACTGTTTTCAAGCAATTAAAAGATACAGCAGCTTATTCTATTATTCATTTAGAATTCTTTTATCTTAGTTGAGGATAAATTAAATTCTACTTGTGGGCAGAGCCAATAACAGCAAATTAATATCCATACTGAAAGAGAACTCCTTCCCACATGCAGCCAGCACCCATTATATAACAAAATACAGCATTAGAGGTAATTTCGAGGGGAAAAAAGAAACGTGTTCTAATATTTATTTTTACAGTTCCAAAATCTGTGACCATAGTGTATTATGAAGTTTTGGTACTTATGCTGTCACTTACAGAAAAAGAACTCCATTAAGTGACATGTGGTAGAAGGGATCTGATGACCAGAGGAGTATTTGTTGCTATGATTTGCCATTATTTAGCCTCCTGGCTCTGTAACTGGGGAAAACGGCAGATTTAGGCCCCATGCACATGACCGTAAAAAAACTCTGTAATTGCGGACCGCAATACGGTCTGCAGTTACGGACCCGCCCTGTTCTATTGGCCGTGGACACCTTTCCGTATCGCTACGGAAGGGTGTCTGTGCCGTAGAACCGTGCCGTGAATTATGGAGCATGTCCTACTTTTCGTTTTTTGCGTACCGTGCTCCCATTCTTCGCAATCGCAACCCGTGATTACGGGTGAAGCCGTGTGCATGGGGGTCTTAGACTGGATCATCTAAACCACCTTCAGCTTCTATATGTGAACTGTGATTTTCATAATTGTGTAAAATTGTTCTTTACTGGTCAGGTCTCATTGTATGATGTATAATGTGTTCTCTGAGAGAAATATAATAAGAATGGAGTTGAAGGACCAGTACACATGGTTCAAGAAGATAATTTATTTCCTACACATTGTATAGAAGAGTATATAAGAATATTTCAGTTCAGCATGCTCCCAAATCAATTTCATTTTCATTGTAAATTGTTATTCTTCCCTTCATAAAAAGCTAAAAATGGAGATCCTCAGTGAGATGAATGTGTTTATATGTGTATATTCTGGATGTATAGTCGATTCCATTGCACAGCCTTGCAGGCAATTGGCTGCTTTGGATCAAGTACAACTGTAATAGGCACTTGACTTCCGCATCCTGATCCTTGTTGAATGCCTTGGCCGAGGTCCTTTATGTTACTCCGGATAAAGCAGCAGCATTTCTTAAAACTCCAGCCTGCCTGAGAAAGGACAATAACGCAACATGTCACATATTGCTCTTTCTTATGCAACTTGAGTTTTTGGCATAATGCATGTTACCTGAATCTACAGACTATAATGTGGATGTCCATCTCTCATGGGGAAATATCGCCTTGGATCTTCTTCCTGTGGATTACGCAGGATTTCAAATTAGCAATCCAAGCACATAACTGAAGTTGGGTCTCTGCCCATGAAGAAGCCTTCTAAGGAGCTTGGTTGTAGCCTGAAGTTTATTGCTGACAGTGAACAGGTTCTGGTGCTATTTTATTTTTCTATGCTGTTATTTGTCTTTTCAGCTCATCTTCTGGGGTCTATGTAGCATTAATGTGTCCTTGTCACCTGCCATCTCATTCCAACTTGCCTGACAGTGCTTGGAACTCCCAACAGCTCTCTCTTTAGCAAGACTTGTCTTTAGGCTTTTAGCACCTACAAATAATTGATATTGTCACAAGCTCTTCAGCCAAGACCTTTTTTCTTTATTTTTTCCTCATTCTATATTTTAAAAGCATTATCAGTGATATTTGACACATCTTAACCCTCACTCTAGGGGACAAGTAAGTAGGTTAACATTTTATTCTTAGTTCATGGCATGAATAATGAATACAGTATTTAGAAATCTGTTGTACCTACTAAAAGCGAGACAAGGCAAGACAAAGTCACAGATTGTCACAGCTTTAAACACAACCGTTTTTGTTCCATGAAAGTCAATTAAGAAGGATGCTACGTCCTTCTGCCATGCACTATGACTTAATTTACCCCCTTTTCAACTTCAATGCACTGTAGTCACAGATTTGGCCCTTGCTGATAATCTGACTGATCTGCCACTGCTGCTCTGATTGTACCTACATGGACCAGTGGTTCTGTGGTCACTGATGATGCCTGGGTTGACACTAGCACACAAGCCACGTCCGTCACCAGTCCAGCACCATATAAGATCAATAGAATGAGGGCGTCTGAGCCGGGCAGTAACTCCGAGATTGCTTGCGCGCTCCTTTGTCTCCGAGTTTCCTCTGCTCCATGCTCTATGACATAACTTGTATCTTTTTAAAAGCCGCAAGTGAGCCAACTTGCCCTGACTTGTGCACAACATAGGTTGATGGAATATGAGGAAATTACTAGACTGACCCTGCATCAGCAAGTGCCTTTTAAACCCCTCGGCTTTCTAAATTCATTGACACATTGATTTGTAAAATTTGAGAAGAACCAATTAACCATAAGCAATAAAGACATAAAATAAATGACAAAATACATGGGAATTAATAATACAGAGATTATGTAAAACAATATTTATCTGCCAAAATCTCATGAGGGTCTTGTTAACTCGCGGGAGGCTCTCCGTGTATACAGTTGAGACGTTCAGGAGAGGTTGCCTGGGGTTGTGCATACAAATGCCTTGACAGAGGGCAGGAAATTTTCCCTTCTAGATTGGAAGTCATGAACTCATTATAGATAAGCTTTTCCTGGTAGCTTCTGCAGTGTCTACATGTCACTGTAGTATGTAGATGAAGCTTGCCTGGGAGCAAAGCCCTTGGAGAAAATTCCTGTGTGCTGGATGAAGAGGGTTCCATTTTTTTTACAGTGTCAAGTTATTATCTTGGACCTCATGACAAGTTCCGTGGCAAGCTGCCTTGAGATGTAATCTTTCTTTTTGCAATAATGAGTCCTGTTATTGATAATAATTATTTGGTGCCAAAATCAAGCGAAAAATTATAAATAGGTAGGAACTTGGGCAGCATGGTGGCCTTGCAGCACTAGAGTCCTGGGTTCAAATTCAGCCAACATCTGCGTGGGGTTTGCATGGGTTTAGTCTAGGTCCTCTGGCTTCTTCCCACACTCTAAAAGTTACAGATAGGGAATTTAGATTGTTAGTCCCACGTATGATGGCAGCTTCTGTGCAATGTGTTGGTGCAGCATAAAATATGGGAATTTATAAAATTGTATGTTTCCTTTTTTTTTATAAATTATGATTATTGTTGTGTGATCCTGATGTTTTTCCCGTGTAATAGGTATTGAACTGAGAGGTGAATTTTATTGTGAACTTTCAGTAAATAATCAGAAAATATTGGATTGTTTATCATTTTTAACAAAGAAATGTTGAAGAGTTATCAAAACTGGTGCAATGGAAAGATAGAGGAGTTGCACCTAGCAACTTTTGATACATTTCCTGCAGCGTGTGGCCAGCTTTAGAAGGCTTATGTATTCAAAACTGAAGGCGATAAATAATTAATAATAAAAGACTTTAAAGTCAGCTTCACCAAAAAAATTGCTCCACATGATGTTTTTTAAGCCAAAGCAGAGTTCAGACCCATAAAAAAAAGATGTACAGTATGTCATAAATGAGCAGCAACTATGCTATCTAAAACTGGCCTTAAAGTAGTTTTCCCATGTAAAATGTTTTTTGACCTGTCTATTATGCATTTAAAGTCATAAAATGTTGATCTTTGGAGTCCAATTGCTGAAAGCCCCACAGATTTCAATGATGGGTCGATTCTAGTCCAATTCGCCATGGCAAAGCAGACCATGCATGCATGATCTCTCCCATTAGACCATGCATGCATGATCTCTCCCATTAGACCATGCATGCATGATCTCGTCCCATTGAAATGAATGGGAATTATGGCGACTGCTGACTCCTTTCACTTGGTTTCCATAATTCCAATTCATTTTAATGGCTGCCGTTTACAAAGTAGACTAAAAATCGTCCCATTCTAAGAAATCTGTCTTGATCCCAGTGTTTGAATCTCCTAGATTTATGTTTTTGAAAATGTTTTATAATATTTCATTGTTTTATGGCAACAACCAAACAGTTGCAAGCAAAAGTAAGTGAACCTTTTGGAATTACGTGGATTTCTGCATTGATTACTAATAAAATGTGGTCTGATTGTCATCAATTATAGACACACACAATCTAACTAAACTAATAACACACAAATAGTTGTACTATTCATGAGTTTGACATGAACAGACCAACTATTTGTGTGTTATTGGTTTAGTTTGATTGTATTTGTCTATATTTGTTGACACCGAGGTCATTTCTTGGCTGTTCTGTCAAAAACGGTCAGGAGTAGGACCTGTCCTATTTTTGTCGGACCGGCCACTCAATTCCGTTAAAACAACGGAAGTGTGCATGGTACAATTAAAATGAATGTGTCAGGGCGCTATCAGTTAAAAAAAAACAGATCCCACACTGAAGGAAATAACTGAAGTGGGCATGAGGCCTTACTGATACAAATGTGGAAAAAATATTTATAAGCCTGGTTTCATATGGCCGCAATTCGGCCTTCCTATCACCTCTATACTATGACTGCCATAATAAGACTTCCCACGGTACTACTGAACCAAACTTGATTGACACAGTGATCTATTGTGATGTAAGTTCGGGTCAGCAGAACCATTGGAAGTCCTGATATTGCAGCCACAATACGGAAGCTAAAATGCGGCCCTATAACGACTGTCCGAAACAGGCTTATATATATTTTGAACGCTGTGTTCAGATATTGAGGTTATATGAAAATATGGCTGCCGGATTTAAAGGCTCCTGCTCCTCCATTTACTTTCTGACTACAAGCTGCATTTAATAGCAGTTTGTAGTCATCTAACGGACATTGCAGCCTCTAAATCAACTGTATGTTAAGGGTAAGAGACATTTTGAAATCTTGCAGCTCTCCAATCCGTTCATTCATTGACTAAGAATTTGCAATAATAAAACTGTTTAAAAAATGACTAAATAAGCGTTTTTGACGGCATCCGAGTGGCACCAGATAGTCTTCACAGACCCATTCACTTTAGCGGGGGAATTGGGTCCGTGAAAAATGATCCGAGTCTCCGATCCGAGGAAAGATAGCACATGTTCTATCTCTTCTCGGATCAGTGACGGGACTCGGACGGCGCACACGGTCGTGTGCATGAGGCATTATGAATCATGAAGCTTTAAACTATAGCAAGCCAACAAGTTCAAATACTTTACCTTTTCGTATTATATATTAATAACCCTAGTCCATATCCAACTTCCAAATGTGTAACGCTTACTCATAGATCCATCAACCTATGCTTTTTACTAACATTTTATTATATTTTACAGGATGGTGCTCATGTTCTAAAAATGACTTTGTGGACTACTAATTTACACTGTAAGGCTATAAGGATTCTGCGTTGTCGCAATCTGTCAACTCTGAGATGAGGTGTTGCAGGTGTCACTGCTAAAATAGCACTGACACAAAGACTGGGACTAAATCTTGTCACATACATCTTAACCCTCATCCATCAAGCTCCCAGTTTGCTTCAGTCTGTTACAGATGCCAGCACTTAATTAGTGGTAGTGTAATTGGGCCATCAAACCTGTAGGAAATGTCTGTTTGCAGAGCACAGGTTTATCACTCATGTGGGGAGGACTCTTATCAGAACGTCTTTAGGGCTGACCGAAGGACGTGGAAGTTACAAAGAGGCGTGGTGGTTGGGGATTCAAGACTGTCTCAATCAATTATTGTTCGGATATGTAACAAACATGGAACAAGTTGTAAAACTAATCTACAATCCATTTCAGAAGATGAGCTCTGAGATGGTCAAAGATTCTGGACAAGTATTACATTTCCAAATGTCATTAATAATTTACTACCGAAAATACAGCAATCTCATACAGTATCTTACTTCTTTCCCAGTTTTCCAGTGTATAGATTTGATAGTTGATAGGACTTTTATTTTGAAATCTCTATGATCTTGTGGTACTTTTATTGGATACTTTTTGTACTTTTAAAAAAAACAAAACCACTTTTCAATTAATCAACCAAAATCTTTAACCACTACCCCAAATATTGGGACAATGAAGGTACAAAAAACTCCAACTTCATCCAAATACACATGAAATACATTTACTAGGTAAAGCAACAGGAACATAAACTCAATTGTGGCTGACCCGTTGGGGTTCTTATGGTGCCAGTCCTTGATAGACTCCATCTTGTGCCATGTTATGCCCCCATTGCAATTATGCAATAAATAAATATGCAATTATTCCTTTTTTACTCGCAGTACCATCTGATATGACTTTCTGAAATCAAATGCTATCCAAAGACACTAGTGTAACAGTGGCACCAGCTATAAGATCTAATTCGGATAAAATATTTGGTCTAGAAATCCAGTAACTTTGTAATGTAACAAAGAGGGTTTTTTTTATTTTCAAGAAATGGACAATGTTCTGGTGTGCTTTTTAAAAAAAATAAGAACATAAGGGCCACCTCCTATTTATGGTTAGCATGCTCCTTTATAGTATTCCAGTTGACTTAGTTTTGTATAGCACAAATTGTGAAATTGATTTTTGATTTGAAAAAGCAAAACAAAAAAAACACTCAATGAGAAACATAATACTACTACAGAAACAGGGGTTAAGCTCCATTCCCATCATTTCATGAGCTATGTCACAATTAGACATTTGGAAAGAGCTAAATAATTAAATCTAAATGTTTTACGTATTTAAAGGTTTCTATGGCCATACAAATGTTCTTTTGCCATACATTTGACAGGTTAATCTGAATACTGTTTTTTTTTTTTGCAGTATTAAAAAGCGTAACAGGCGGTACTTTTTAATACTGAAAAAAATATTTACTCTATGGCATATGTTTTTCGAATGGCAGATATGTGGAACTATATTGCTATACAAGAAATGTGCTGACTAATAAATCAACCTATTTATTGTTCCCTTATAGATTCATTTATATTCAAGTTCAAATAATCGCTTGTGTTCCTTTGTGAAACTCCAATTCAGGGGATAATGTGATAATTACTTCAGAGAATCAAAAAATTATCAGTTCCCCAATATAAAAATTAAGGATGAGCTGGTTTGCCCAAAAAAGTTTTGGGGCCAATTATATAGCATTAGCTGTCCAATTCGATTAGGTCCAAATAAATTAGCAAGTTGGATACAGTCCTAGACAACATCAGAGAGTCAAACAGGGAAATTGGGGAACTTTGCGATTCCAGCTCTAAAATAAAAAAAATACCATACTCCCCTTCCCTGGTCTCCTATAGTGACGTGTCCCTGTGGACCCCCTGAGATCACAATGTTTTTTCCCATGTGACCACGTCTGCAATGCTTTCCTGGCGGCCCCCTGAGATGACTAAGTTTTGTCCCTTGTGACCGCTGCAGCCTGTGTCCCTGCAGCTACGTAATATGGGTCCTCGTATAGCCTTCTTCACACTGCAAGAGACCTTTGTGTCTTTAAACGTTGATTAAATGTTCAACAAACTTCTGACATGTCATAGTGACATGTCAGTAGTTTTGATTGGTGGGGGTCCGAGCACTGAGACCCCCATCAATCGCTAAAACGAAGCGGCAGAAACATTAGTGTGTGCGCTCAGATGCTTTGTTTCTGTTCTGCTTTTTCCGGAAATCGACATCGACTTTCCGGAGAAAAGCCGAACAGAAACGAAGCGGCTGAGCAGTCGCATGAGCGCTTCTGCCGCTTCGTTTTAGCGATTGGTGGGGGTCTCAGTGCTCGGACCCCCACCGATCAAAACTTCTGACATGTCCCTATGACACGTCAGAAGTTTGTCAAACGTTTAGTTACCCTTTAAGGAAGGTAATGATGTGCTATTGAAAAAATGGAGGTATAAAGACGTAGTTGCTGCTATAGAGATGCTCCTTCAATGAATCTTCACCTAAAAAACTTAAAGCAAAAAAAAAAATCACTGCAAGATTTGATGTGAATCTAGTATCTAGCCAAATAAACACATGCTAGGAACTCAGCTAGTTGGGGATGATTGGCTGAAAGAATATATATCCTGGGAAAGAAACTGCTCCACGCCATTGATACATGTATAACAGTATCGAAGGCGAAAATTCCTTCACACAGAATTTTTCATGTTGTGTAATAGAAAAACTACAATATGGAAAGAAATAACATGTGACACAATTCACACTGCCACACTACACATACCGGACAAAAAGGTCTGTGGTTGATAGTAATTTAGGGTTTACACATATGTTGACTGTCAGGCATCAGGACGGTGCCTATTTAGCAGTTTAGTCTGTATGTGCCACAGGCATGGATTCCGTGTATGAGTCAATAACGGAGGAGGGCCCAGGGGACACTTTTTTCTATCTTCTCAAAATGAAGTTGCAGCTGTTGAATTGAAGTAATGATGAGGGTTTCAGTGAAGATTAGGCATAAAATGAGCAAAGGACTGGATTGTCATGTAAAGGTTCTATTAATTTAACAATATCCGAAGAGCCAGCGGACAGGTTGAGCAGGTGGGAACGAAACACATTATATGGCAAAGAAACACTCATATTGTACACTACATTAGTAAGAGAACGCTACTGGTGGTGTAGATTTCTAACCTTTTTAAGGAAATATTGCAATTTTTTTAAAAATTTTTTTTTTGCCAAAATACATTTAGAGTGTATAATGAAATATAAAAAGCACTACATACGTAACATTTTGGTTTGTGGCATTTTTGAAGTCTGGGTATAAAGTGTTTCCCATAGACTTCTTTATAGGATTTCAAAAACGTCAAAATGTTACAAACATAAAAATCATCACCAAATACACTTGTAAAAAAAAAAATGCAGTGAAGTTCATGGCTAAGGCTTCCTTCACACACACTATTTTTACAACATTTTTTAAAATTATATACCTAAATCATGGTGCATTTTTAAAAATAATGCTAGAAAAATGCCACTGACCAAAAATGCGTTGTATGTAATGTTTTCTACATTTCATCATAGACTTTTAAGCTAAAAAAAACCTCTGTGAAACACCAATGAAAATACAGTGAAAACGCTGTGTGTAAATCTAGCCTCAGGCTTCCTTCACAAGTGTTTTTTTTCAACATTTTAAAACACATTTGAGTTTCTAGTGATTTTAATGGCAGTTGTACTGCATGCTTTTTTGGTGGCATTTTTTATTTAGTGTAATTTTGTACATGCGTTTTTCATGGCCAAAAACACCACTGACCCCAAAAATTCTACAAAAACGCCACTGACCAAAATGCTGTGTGCGAATGCTTTATCATATTTTACTACAGACTTTAAAGTCTGGTTGCAGCGTTTTTTTTAGGGAAAAAAGGTGCGCAAAATTCTTGTGAAAATGTCACTGAAAATGTGAGTAAACGCTGTGCGTGAATCCAGCCTTAAAGGAGATCTCCCAGTAAGAACATTTATCACCTATTCACAGGTTAAAAGCCCTACTGCTGGGACACCCACTGATCACTAGGATGGGGTTTTTGAGCCCCCCCCCCATTTCTCCTTACTGCACAAATGTAGTGAGGAGAAGTTTGAATGCGCCCAGCCACAGTTTTTGGAGCCAATGGAATATAGCGCTCAGCTGTTTCTGTCAGCCCCATAAACATGTAAATGAAGCGGCAGAGACCATGCGTGACTGCTGATGCATTCAAACTCCTCCTCACTGCGATCGTGCAGTGAGGAGGAATGGGGCGCTCGGTACACACATTTTAGTGATCAGTGGAGGTTCCAGCTTTGGGGCCCCCAGCAATCATACATTTATGACCTATTCTTGGCTGTTTCTGTCAGCCCCATAAACATTGAATTGAGCAGTAGAGCCCATGCATGACTACTGATGCATTTAAACTCCTCTTCACTGCGATCGTACAGTGAGGAGGAATGGGGAACTCATCACTGTTCTAGTGATCGGTGGAGGTTCCAGCGGTGTATAGGGAATAATTGTTCTTAGTGGGAAAACCCCTATAAGGAACAACAGAGGTGAATACAAGGCCTAAAATGACCATCATTGTCTATATATTTGAAGATTTTCTACAAAATGTCGCTGTAAATTGAACTTTTAAAATTAATGTGTTAGTTTGAAAAAAAGTCACATATACATAATGCAAAATACATAATATCCATTTGCATAATGGTGCAGGAGTATTGCTAGAGGAAGGCTAGATGTACTGGGAGTCAGGGGGTACCAACAAGCCACTTTGATTCGGCCAGGGTATTTAGATAAAGCGCTAGGGCAGTGAATTGAAGCATTGCCCCAGGTAAAAGAAAGCCTAGCCACCAGGGCGTCAGCACCCGGCGAACCCAGGCAAGTGCCGGGGACCACTACCTTTGGGGGTGGCCCACTCGGCCACCGGGTGCTGACGCTGCCGTCATGGATCCTCCAGGAGTGGAATCCCCGGCCATAGCGTTGCCAACGCTTTTGCTGGGGATTCCGCTCCTAGACGGAGCCCCCATCTAGGAGTGCTTCCGATGCCCTGACCAGGGATTCCGCTCCCGGAGAAGCCCCTGATGTCACTATCCATATATAGACAGTGACATCAGGGGCTCCTTCTGAAGCGGAATCCCCGGCCAGAGCATTGCCGATGCTTTGGCCGGGAATTCCGCTCCTAGAGGGAGCCCCTGAAGTCCCTGTCCATGTATGGACAGTGAAGTCAGCGGCTCCTCCTGGAGCGTAATCCGCGGCCAGAGCGTTGATCATGTATGGACAGTGACATCAAGGGCTCTTCCAGGAGAGGAATCCCCAGGGAGGGGGTGCTGTGGAGTACTACCTACAGGGAAGGGGCTGTGGGGCACTGCTTACAGGGAGGGGGCAGTGGGGAACTACCTACAGGGAGGGGAGGCTGTGGGACACTACCTACAAGGGGAGCTGTGGGGCAGGGGCACTACCTATGGGGGGGCTGTGGCGCACTACCTACAAAGGGGGCTATGGGGCACTACCTACGAAGGGGGCGGTGGGTACTACCTACGAGGGGGGCTGAGGGACACTACTTACGAGGGGGGCTGTGGGGCACTACATACAAGGGGCACTGTGGCACAATGTACAGACAGCACTAAATATATGGGGGCACAAACTGGGGGCCTAACTTCTACTTGGGGCACAAACTGCTGTTTTCTGAAATTTTACTGCTGCCATGAGCTTCCACCGCAAAGGGGCCTAGTAAGTCTGTGTCGCCCAAATGGCACACATAAACCTGGAGCCGGCCCTGCTAGCCACGACTCAATAAAGCAGCATGCATAAGAGCAATTACTCTATGTAAATAAGATAAGGATTAGATATTAATATTTATTTTTTGCATTATCAATTGCATTGTATAAACCACCTAGTCCCATAGTTTTCCCATGTCTTTTAGCAGTCTTTCATTGATTTTTTTTTTGTGTAGAATAAATACAGTTTAATGGAAATTCAGCCATTTATGTTTAGCGCAAATAATTATAAAGAAATACCATCAAATTGAAATCATAGACAGCAGATTTAATATTACATTTTGCAGTGCCCATCTGTAAGATTTGATAATGTAATAACTGCATTACATTATGTTACAAAACGACGCCATCGTGAGCTCCCTAGGTTTTAAGGCAAATAAGCTGGAGTGTATTTAATTAAACTATGGTAGATGATAGACTTAAACAGTATTAACATGAAATGCTGCATTACCCTCCAAGTGGGTAAGAAGCAATATATATAACTGTATAATTTGTTACCACCCTCCTCTTCCCTCTTACCAAGCAAAGATGCTGTTAATAGAGGCAAAACTCTGATTACTTAATGGTTTTCGAGACAGCCGTGGCCTAGAAAATTAAATTTCACATCTTCTTTTATGACGTTAATCTCTCTTCTCACATCCCGCCTGTTATGATGTGTGCGCCAGAGATAATGTTTAAACTGACTAAGGCAAAGTAAACCAGACAAGTCTGTTATTGGCTTTATAATTACATAATTAACTTTTTGTCTCTAATCGTTATGGAGGTAATGGTGCTGTTAAAATGGGCTTTTGGCGTGCAGAAAGTAAATCAAAAATCAATAATCCATAGAATGCCATTAAGGGCTGTAACAGCTCTTATGTTGTGATTCACTCAAGTTTTTCTGTACGGCAAATGAAATTCATTAGGGCAGAGATTACTGTCTGAGGAGTTGACTTTCAGTTGATAGTAAAGATCAGGAAAGATTGTCACCGGCAGCAGGAAGCGAAAATGCAACAATGTTGCCATAAATTATGCGCTGCTTGTAACAATGTTATTACATTGTAATTGACCTCCCAGCAATTAATTCTATTTTCCATGAACCCTCTTTTATTTCTAATTTACATTACGATCGTATATGCCTGAAAAATGACAGTATAAAAAAGATAAATGTGCTAATTACGCGTCTGCTTATCTCCAGCTCCCCGATGCCAACACCTTTGGTCCAGCCTCCCTTGGTATGTAAGTATGTCACTTATTTCACTCTGGCATCTCTAATGTATTTGTAAACTATCCCATAAATACTAGAGCCACATGCAGCTATCGAGGACTCAGACAGCAGTCTTTTTCAGCTGTGTATTTTTTCCTAGAACGAATCTGAAATTGACAAAATAATGTTCTAAGCCGGATGACTTTGCTGTCACTGGGAAATTAAGTTCTTGACCCTGCTTCTGATCTATGATTATACATCTGCATTTTTTTCTCCAACCTAATGTGGCACTATTCACAGGACGTACAACATTCATCCCTAAGAAGATACATTTATGTTTTCAACTACTTATGAAATCAATAAAAAAAAATTGTTTTTTAACAATATTTTTTTACACGAAATGTCAGGAAACGATTATTTCATTTACTGAATTATAATTCTACTAATTGTTAGTTTAGAAATATAGGTTCATGTTCACGGCCCCAGTGTTGACCAGAGAAATACCCAAACGGATTGCTCAATTAACCTATAGGAGCTCCTTTTCCCGTGAATATTGTTTGGGTCTGGGTACTCTCCAGGCTCCAGGACTTTGGTGTGTGGTGGTTCAGGGGTAAAGTGACACTTACCAAAGGAAATCATTTTCAGTGGCAATGAAATGGAACCATAATCGGTTGGCCTGGTACCAGATCAACATCAAAGGCAGACAAGCAGAGCTGGGCAACTACTGGACAGTGCAGTACAGAATTGTAGACACGACCAAGTTGAGTTACCAGTCAGAGCAGGGGTGGACATACCATATGTGTGGCTTCTGCATCTGTATAGGGGCCCAATGGACAAAGGATCCTGCAGGGATTTTATAAAAGAAAACCACAGCAAATCTTACTGCCTACCAGATTGCATATAAGGAGCAGTTAACAATTTACACGGCTTACAATTGCTGGCACATGATTGTTCTGGAGAGGAGTTCCATGATGAGCACCTCGCTCTCATCAAAGAACCTGCTGGGCAACAAGAACCAAGATACTTGTTTTTAAAAGTAGCCCTCTTTTTTTTTGTCCGTTTCAAAGTCAGAGAAACGGCAACAATCCGGCAAACAAAGTACCAGAGGGCTAGGTTCGAAGAAAATTGGTCAGCAACAATCTGGGCCAAAAGGTCAAGGCTCCAAAAAATAGTATAACCACTATAACCGGGCAGTGTCAAAAGCGGATTTAAATAAGACTAGCTTAACTTTCATTGGCTGAGTAGCTACCAAGTTCAGAAAGCCTGGACCGGCAGCAACAGCAGGGTATATAGGATGGCAAAGAAATGCATATAAGTTACATAATGTAGGAAGAATTTTTTTTTTCTGAGAGTTGTAAATTGCTAATAAAAATGGTATAATCAATTTGCAGGTTGGAGACTTCCAGGGAGTTAGTGTGATTCACATTTTGGAAAAGCAACAGAACATTTTTAAAGATTCACTGATCTCTAATTGCTACCTTAATTGGTTCTATTTCCTATCAATTTGTCAGCTTTGGAAGTCTTGATAGAATAAGCAAACACATGTGATTTTAGTTTAGCAAAGCGGAAAATTTCAATTATGACACTAAATATTCATTTGAGTGTTGCACTGGACATGCCTCAATAGAAGTGTAATGTTTACTGTTATGCTCATGGACACGTCACAGTAATAGCAAACCATGTGGGTGGATATGGTATTCCAAGTACATGTTACCAAATGGGAAAGTTATTATTTGAGGAGACTTTAGAATACATAAAGTACCAAACAGTAAATAACAGAGTAAAGGAGAATGTTCATAATTTTTTTTCCACTTGCCAATACAGCTGGGTGTAGCTGGGCTCGGGCTGCTGTGAGACCATAGTCGTCCCCTTTGATTTGAAAATGATGGCACTGCAAAGAGCCATTGACTCCCTGTCCACCGGTTTCCTCTCTTAGACCACAAGCTGGTTTAGGTCTGTGGCCTACGTGACACCTGGAGCACGCTGGCCCAGATGTCGGTTACGCAGGTTACACAATGGTGTCACTGCATCCGGATGCTGGCACCAGGCCACTGAACGCACACAGAGGAAGATGTCCCAACTCGTCGTTAAAATGGGTGAACGCGGTTAGGTGAGTATAAGTTTTTTCTTTCTTTTAAGGGGCGCAAAGTGGAAAAAAAAAAGGATTGACTGGGGTCTTAAAAGGGGGCATTATTACTGAGTGGGGCATAAAAAGGGGCAATATTACTGAGTGGGACATAAAACGTGACACTATTAGTCTGTGGGAGAACTTAAAGTGGCACTATCACTGCGTGAAGTCTAAAGTGGACACTTTTGCTTTGTGGGGGAACGAAAATTGTCATTTTGTGGGGCCTATAGGGGCAGAAAATGGGGGTGCCGTTACATCTAATACCATCTAATGTTACCATCTAGGGTTCTTTGGATGGGGAGTTTGTTTAAAGGGTGGGGAATAGGTGGGAAGTGTGCTGGAAAAGAAGGGAGCCAAAGATGTTTGTGTGTCAAATTCTGCAGAGACAAGTCGTGGCCAAGAAAACTTATCATAGTGGTCTTGGCCGGGTGAAGAAGAGAAAGTGAATGGCTTCAATCAGAGAAGACTTAACCTGTGAGTCGCTGGATTTAACGGTACAGTATTCACTAATATGGTCTGCAAAGCTGTTGTGGAGAACTGATCTCTGCCACTATATGGTCACTGTATGGTGGTAATATTGGTCGTTGTATAGTGTGTTTTATTCAGTAACAGTTTGGTGGTATTATTTAGTTACTATATGGTGGTAATATATGGTCATGGTGTGGAGGTATTATTTGGCCTTTGTAAAATTGTATTATTGGTAATACTGGTTTTGGTGGACTGGGTTTTGTTCAGTAACAGTTGGATGGTAATATGTATTGCAATAATATTTTCCCTTGTATAGTGGTATTATTTGGTAACTGTTTAACTGTATTATTACCATGATACCGTACATAGAGTAGTACCTTTAAAGAAGAAAATTATGTGTAGGCCCCACAGTACTGATTATCAATGTAAAGTATATCCAGGGACAGTGTACTCCTGAGGCGCTGCATCTAACCTTAGCATGTGTATTACATTTTATTTTATGTTTATATTTTTTAAGGGTGGGGACAAAAGATATCTTCCATGAAAACAAAAGGATCAGGCATGTTGAATTCCAACATGCCTGACCCTTCAATCTTTTGACATCTGCCGATGGGGTAGTAGGACATTAGATAATTTGTCGATCATGATGAAATCGGTGAATTACGCTGACATTCATCTAGTGTGTGGTGCGGGGTGGGGGCCCATAGCACAGTACTGGGTCCAAGAGTATATTATTCCACCACTGCTTCCATAGAAATCAATGGAACCATACTATATATCCAGGGGCGTAACTAGGAAAGACTGGGCCCTATAGCAAACTTTTGACTGGGGCCCCCTCCCCTGGGTGTCACACAACCCCCCCCCTTGTAGATAGTGCCTTTTTTACAAACCCCCCCTTTTGATAACGCCATACAGCCCCCCTGTAGATAACGCCATACAGCCCCCTTTGTAGATATCTACAGAGGGAGCTGTATGGCGCTATCTACAGAGGGGGCTGTATGGCATTATCTACAGAGGGGGCTGTATGGCGTTATCTACAGAGGGGGCTGTATGGCGTTATCTACAGAGGGGGCTGTATGGCGTTATCTACAGAGGGGGCTGTATGGCGTTATCTACAGAGGGGGCTGTATGGCGTTATCTACAGAGGGGGCTGTATGGCGTTATCTACGGGGGGGGCTGTATGGCGTTATCTACGGGGGGACTGTATGGCGTTATCTACGGGGGGACTGTATGGCGTTCCCTACAGGGGGGGACTGTATGGCGTTCCCTACAGGGGGGGCTGTATGGCACTATCTACAGGGGGCTGTATGGCGCTATCTACAGGGGGCTGTATGGTGCTATCTACAGGGGGCTGTATGGCACTATCTACAGGGGGCTGTATGGCGTTATCTACAGGGGGACTGTATGGCGCTATCTACAGGGGGGACAGTATGGTGTTATCTAGAGGGGGTACTGTATGGCATTATCTACGGGGGGGCTGTATGGCGTTCCCTACAGAGGGGGCTGGCGTTATCTACAGGGGGGTCTGTAGGGAACGCCATACAGCCCCCCGTGTAGGGAACGCCATACAGCCCCCCTGTAGGGAACGCCATACAGCCCCCCCCCTGTAGGGAACGCCATACAGCGTCGTCCCCCCTGTAGGGAATGCCATACAGCGTCATCCCCCCTGTAGGGAACGCCATACAACATCGTCCCCCCTGTAGGGAACGCCATAAAGCGTCGTCCCCCCTGTAGGGAACGCCATACAGCGTCCCCCCTGTAGGGAACGCCATACAGCGTCCCCCCCTGTAGGGAACGCCATACAGCGTCCCCCCCCTGTAGGGAACGCCATACAGCGTCGTCTCCCCTGTAGGGAACGCCATACAGCGTCCCCCCCTGTAGGGAACACCATACAGCGTCCCCCCCCTGTAGGGAACGCCATACAGCGTCCCCCCCTGTAGGGAACGCCATACAGTGTCCCCCCCTGTAGGGAACTCCATACAGCGTCGTCGTCCCTGTAGGAAATGCCATACAGCGTCATCCCCCCTGTAGGAAACGCCATACAGCGTCGTCGTCCCTGTAGGGAACGCCATACAGCGTCGTCGTCCCTGTAGGGAACGCCATACAGCGTCCCCCCCCCTGTAGGGAACGCCATACAGCGTCCCCCCTCCCAAAAAAATGTGACCTACAGTGTGTCCTAATAAAAGACATGTATCCCCTATCCACAGGATAGGGGATACATGTGTGATCGCTTGCAGCGATAGGGAGAACGGGGGACTGAAAGTCCCCCAAATTCTCCATGACTAACCTCTGACTTCCGGTGTCTGTGTCGGCAGCTCACTAAAAATGAAAGGAGCGCTGGTCACGCATGCGCACAAGCGGGACCGGCGCTCCATTCATTTCTCTGGAGCTGCCGACACAGACCGCGGAAGTCCGAGGTTTGTGATGGAGAACTTCAGGGGACTTTCAGTCCCCCGTTCTCCCTATCGCTGCCAGCGATCACACATGTATCCCCTATCCTGTGCTCTGCCGTACTGTTCAGTGGCGTCCCGCTGTAGCAGCCATAGCAGCCTGCGGCCATGGTGGGGGCACGTGCCGGCGGGCGACACGGGCCCCCTCATGCCGCGGGCCCCGTAGCAGCCGCTACTGCTGCTACGGCGGTAGTTACGCCACTGTATATATCTGTATTTTTAGACTCCATTGACTTCTACTGGGAAAACAAAGATCAGCTTTATTAAGGTGAATTAAGGTGAATTTTCTAAAAATTATATTTACTTAATAGATGTGTGGAATTTAATTGACTTGATCTTTATTCAGTCTTCAAAATAGAGTGCTTAGGGGGTGACCTAATTACTATGTATAACTACATTAATGGTTAATAAAAAGGTCTGTTTAATGATCTCATACCTCAGTCTGAGAATAAAGAATTCCCTTCCAAAGGATGTGGTGATGGTTGATTTATTAAATGATTTTAACCCCTTCCGGACATTTGACTTACATTTAAACACATGGGCCGAGCCCACTTTATACACCATGGGTGTCAGCTGTATATTACAGCTGACACCTGGCAACCGAGGCATCTAAGCCGTTAGACAAAGGAGGAGTCCAATCTGTTACCCCATTGTACCACCACAACGCGATTACGGGGTGCTGATAGGTTGTCATAGCAGCTGGAGGCTTTTTCTATTTCTCCCCTAAAGTATTGTAAACAATTAAAAAATAAACATAATTAGTATCACCGTGTCCGAAAAAGTCCAAACTATCACAATATAATGTTATTCATCTCACATGGGGAATGCCGTAAAAAAGAAATAAATATAAAACAACAGAATTGCTTATTTTTGATCACCTTGCCTCCCCCAAAAAAATGGAATAAAAAGTGATTCAAAAGTTGCATGTATCCCAAAATGGTACTAATACATAACTGCAGCTCGCCAGGGCGTCACTCAGCTCCATCGATAACAAAATAAAAAAGTTATGGGTCTCAATATGGCAACTCAAAACAAAAAAAAAAAGCTCTCAAGTGGCTATGTCGACAGAAAAATAAAAAAGTTATGACTTTTGAAAGCGGCGAAGAAGAAACAAAATGAAAAAGAAAAAAATGGCAAGGGGTTAAAAGGATGCCTTTCATGAAGGACATAAAATGATCTATACGTTGCCGAATATTGGTCATTGATCCAAGTATTTTACCTATTTGCCGTATTTGGAATCGGGAATTTTCTTTTTCTCCTCCTCCAATATGAGGACAGCTGAATCCTAGGGATTGTTTTACCCTCCTTCAGGATCAACACTACAGGGTAGTAGATTGAACTAGATGGTCTTATGTCTTTTAATAACTTTTCTTTGTTACAATTTTCACACCTCCCAGATCAATAACAAATGAAAAAAAAAAAATAGTTCTATATCATTGTCTTCCTTAAAATGATACCTCTGCTGTCTCATCTGAATCAGGGGCAATGATGAGACTTATTCTTGCTGTATGACACCTACTAAAACTCTCTTTCTTTAAAGTTTCTGATAAAAGATAAATAAATGCTCAGCTTCATTTTACCATGATAATAATTTCCAGAGGCAAAACACCTGGCTACGCCACAGAAATGATTAATTTTCTGTATTTCTGGTACAAAATAACAGCTCGGAAAGGATGATGGATTGCAGGTAAAGCAATGGTTGATGGGACATGGCCCATGAATGTGTTGCATATCATCGGTTCCTTTGATCACTGGCAGATAAGTTCACAGATAATCTTCACATCTGTCCAAATAATAATATGTCTGAGTGTAACTGCACGTTGAATAACTGAGGCATTGTTCACAATCCTCCAGTGAAAACTTTTTCAAGAAAGTCCTTGTAATCAGTTTAAGTGAGATAACTAAGTATGCATGTCACCTGTCAAATGTAATTATACATAAAGGCTTAGCAGAGGACAAATGAATAATAATTGTCAAGGTAAATGGGTCGTTTTATATTAAAATTCACACGACATTCATCGGTTGCCTCTTTGAAACGAGTACACAGGTCATTTACATTGACACAATGCCATTAACATTGCTCAATATTGGATGTTTATTTAAGCTCAACCTATTGGTCCATGCAGATTTCTCTACAAAGAGAGAATTGATTACGACACCGATTGATCACACAATCTCTCCTTTTTCAGCCTAAGAGCAAAACCAAAGTAAACTATTTTCCAAATTCTACCATTTCCTGTAATGACAGATTTAGTGAGTTTGCTCTGCCTCTTCTGTCATCGCAATATCAGCTTTCACAACTGGCCACTTGTTTGTTACTGGGAAGCATCAAAGGTTTATTCATCCTGAGGTCTGCGAGATAAAAGTAAAGTATTTTCATATGTTTCTCTGAGAAAATTGCACCCAAAAGTGACACTTAAAGATCATAGAAATATACAGCGAAGCTATGTAAAATTGGTGAGCTGTCTGCTATCATACAGATGAGCCGCCATCGTTTCTCGCTAACTCTACAGTAACACCTCTGTATCTGTTGCATGTTTATTATAATACTTAGTATTATTCATTTTGAATAGAATCTTTTTGTATTAGGTCTTGAGAGTCCAGACAAATAGAAAAATCTGGTTAGAGTCGAGAGCTCTCCCTGATTCATATGTGCTCCCTCCAATATGAATTAATAATCTTTGTCAAATATTGAGGAATATGTCTGTTTTATATAATCAAAGATTAAATCCAATAATTCTACTAATAAATAATAATAACAACAACGAACCTTTGTTAAATGGCTGAGCAACACCCATGTGTTTCAAGTAAGGCTCATGCAGATGGTGAGGCCGTATACACAGACCCTGTATGGTGGCACAAGGAGTCCCTACAGTCCCGTATTAAGGCGCATTCAGATGTAGTGGAAATTTTTCGCTACAGATTTGCCACAAATTTGTGGCAAATACGCAACGAATCAGCAATATTAGCACATTTCAAGGAATCGTTCAGACATGGCGGATTTCGTAGCAGACTTGCCCTAGATTACAGCCTTTGCACTGCAAATGCTGAAATCCGCAGTGAAAATCTGCTTAGTCTCCGCAAGGGACTGTGCATGCTGCAGAATGTAAACCCTGCACCACAAGCTAGTTTCCGTAAGGGTATGTGCACACGTAGTGTTTTTAGGCGTATTTTGGGGCGTTTACGCCTCGAAAAACGCCTGATAAAATGGAAGCAGAACATCTACAAACATCTGCCCATTGATTTCAATGGGAAATACGGCGTTCTGTTCCGACGGAGCGTTTTTCTTACACCTCATTTAAAAAAAACGGCACGTAAAAATACACCCACATAAAAGAAGTGCATGTCACTTCTTGAGACGTTTTTGGAGCCGTTTTTCATTGACTCTATAGAAAAACAGCTCCAAAAACGGCCGTAAAAAACGATGCGAAAAACGCGAGTGGCTTAAAAAACATCTGAAAATCAGGAGCTGTTTTCCCTTGAAAACAGCTCCGTATTTTCAGATGTTTTTGATTTTGTGTGTGCACATACCCTGACAGTTGTCGTCGGCACTAAACTAAAAAACTACAGAACCCAAAGGAAGAAAACCTGCTGCGAATATACAAAGCGCCCTGACCGCAGTGGAACCCCGCAGCAAATCCACCACGTCTGAGCGTGCCCTTACAATTCCATGGCCTCTATGCAGGAGCGTAACTAGGAAAGACTGGGCCCCATAGCAAACTTTTGACTGGGGCCCCCCCTCTCCTGGGTGTCACACAACCCCCCCCCCCCTTGTAGATAGTGTCTTTTTTACAGCCCCCCTTTAGGTAACGCCATACATCCCCCCTGTAGGTAACGCCATACAGAGTCCCCCCTGTAGGTAACACCATACAGAGTCCCCCCCTGTAGGGTAACGCCATACAGAGTCCCCCCTGTAGGTAACGCCATACAGAGTCCCCCCCTGTAGGTAACGCCATGCAGAGCCCCCCCCCTTTAGGTAACGCCATGCAGAGTCCCCCCCTGTAGGTAACGGCATGCAGAGTCGCCCCTGTAGGTAACGGCATGCAGAGTCCCACCCCCTGTAGGTAACGCCATGCAGAGTCCCCACCCTGTAGGTAACGGCATACAGAGTCCCCCCCCCTGTAGGTAACGCCATGCAGAGTCTCCCCCTGTAGGTAACGGCATGCAGAGTTCCCCCCTGTAGGTAACGGCATGCAGAGTCCCCCCCCTGTAGGTAACGCCATGCAGAGTCCCCACCCTGTAGGTAACGGCATGCAGAGTCCCCCCCTGAAGGTAACGCCATGCAGAGTCTCCCCCTGTAGGTAACGGCATGCAGAGTCCCCCCCTGTAGGTAACGGCATGCAGAGTCCCCCCCCCTGTAGGTAACGCCATGCAGAGTCCCCCCCTGTAGGTAACGCCATGCAGTGTCCCCCCCAGTAGGTAACGGCATGCAGAGTCCCCCACCTGTAGATAGCGCCATGCAGAGTCCCCCCCTGTAGGTAACGCCATGCAGAGTCCCCCCCCTCCTGTAGGTAAGGCCATGCAGAGTCCCCCCCTGTAGGTAACGCCATGCAGAGTCCCCCCTGTAGGTAACGCCATGCAGAGTCCCCCCCCTGTAGGTAACGCCATGCATCCCCTATCCACAGGATAGGGGATACATCTGTGATCGCAGGCAGCGATAGGGAGAACGGAAAGTCCCCTGAAGTTCTCCATGACTAACCTCTGACTTCCGCCGTCTGCGCAGCTCAATAAAACTGAAAGGAGCGCTGGTCACGCATGCGCACAAGTGCGACCGGGGCTCCATTCATTTCTACGGAGTTGCCGACACAGACCCCGGAAGTCCGAGGTTTGTGATGGAGAACTTCAGGGGACTTTCAGTCCCCCGTTCTCCCTATCAATGCCAGCGATCACACATGTATCCCCTGTCCTGTGGATAGGGGATACATGTCTTTTGTTTAATGGCAGAGCAGGGAGATACCTCCCTGCTCTGCCGTAGTGTTCAGTGGCGTCGCGCTGTAGCAGCCACAGCGGCTGCTAGTGGAGCCTCCGGTCATGGTGGGGGCCCATGCCGGCGGGCGACACGGGCCCCCTCATGCCGCGGGCCCCGTAGCAGCCGCTACGGCTGCTACGACGGTAGTTACGCCACTGCCTCTATGTTTGCCCTATTGATCATATTCTCTCCTGGAAGCAAGCTTTTAGGTTAACATGCCCTTCTCAAGCCTCTGAGTTAGATATATAGAATAGATTCATAAGGGTAAAAAGAAGTCAAGCAACAGAAACAAAGCTCATCCATTCACTGGACTTTTATTGAAGCAAGTAAACATTCATGTCAAATACCAGACACAGCAATACGTAGGTGTTTCAGAGTATCGAAGCCTTAATAATTGAAACATTTGCTATGATTAAGGACTCAGCTGTGTCCAGTGTTTCGCATGGATTTTAACTCGTCTCAATAAAATGTCAAGTTTTATATTGAAGAGTTTTGTTCCTGTTGCTGAATTTCTTCTTAATCTAAGGGTATGTTCACACGGCTTATTTTCTGACGGTTTTCGGGCCATAAACGGCTGAAAAATCGGAAGCAGAATGCCTCCAAACATCTGCCCATTGAAAAACGGCGTTCTGTCCCGACGGGCCGTCTTTTTACATGGCCGTTTTGAAAAACGGCCGCGTAAAAAGACACCCGCGAAAAAGAAGTGCATGTCACTTCTTGAGCCGTAGTTGGAGCCGTTTTTCATTAACTCTATAGAAAAACAGCTCCAGAAACGAACTTAAAAAAACGCTGCGAATAACACGAGTTTGAATAAAAAACAGCTGAAAATCAGGGGCTGTTTTCCCTTGAAAATAGCTTTGTATTTTCAGAAGTTTTTTGATAAGCGTGCGAACATACCCTAAGGCCACATTCAGTAGAGCGTTCGAGATGCACCCGTGTGTGGGACGCGTTATCACGGATCCCTTATAGACTAGAGTCTATGGAGAAAAGCGTAAAAAAGCAAGAAAATAGGATACATTAATACAATGTCCTTGTGACGCCCGTTGTTTTAATGGCCGTCACACGGACGAGTTACACTCTTGTCTGAACGAGGCCTTATACATTTTAATGGACTTCGCTTGTGCCAACATGGAGATGCTTCAACAGTTGACGCAATTGATTTGAAACCTGTTTTTACATATACAATAGATTCAAATTAATTTCATAAAAACATGTGAGGTTGACACCTATTTGTATCTATACTTATAATATTGGGTTTTATAGAAACTAGATTTACATTTTCGCCTTACAAAGCCTTTTAAGGGTCAACCATTCCTCACCCATTAGAGATTATTTTTTTAATTCTACCTCCTACTGCAATTGATCAGTATAAAATACATATAGTAAAATGCTGATTAAATACCGGAATGCAGAGTACTTTGATATTGATCCTAAAATTTGCAAAGTTGCGAATCCCACGCTGCAATCGTTACAATCCCAGACAAGGTTCATCTTCAACCAAACATAAAGGACAATACACGACGGAGCAGAACAACGAAATTGATGAACGCAGATGTGAACAGAGCCTAAGTGTTTTACTTTACATCTGAATGTGATTATTGTCTTAACAGTTAGTAACATAAAATTTCATGTCAAAGAAACAAATAGACTCTTTATCCATGAAAAAGGCGAGTAAAACAGAGAATGAATACATACTTTGAAAATTAGTCAAATGTGGTACACACCCATAGCTGAACAATATCACATGACGGAGCCTGGCATTTAATACTGACCCATGCCTATTGTGGACACACAGGGCTGTGCAAGGTTATGATCCTTCAGGGGTTTAAAAAGAGAGTGAAAGGGCTGGTTTGTGAAGAAGGTGGGTACGATAAACTTGTATAAAGGTCAGTAGAGGACAAATATCTGTACGAAAACAAAGGACTACATATGCATCCTAGTTACCAGTTCTAATCCTCCATGCCCATTTCCTTCGTCTCTTTCATTCTTGATACTGTGCTGAAAATAAAAGGGCGTTCAGTATACTGACAATTTGCGTTCAGCGTTTTATCAGCCATGTGTGGTGCTAAACATCAAACAATATAATAATAGGAAGGATAGAACTTTTTTAATATGGGACATAAAAGAGCTTCCGACAATTTAGAAGAGAATAACGTCCTGTTTGGGTGGAGGTACATGGGTGTATTCTTCCACTGGGATTCTCCAACCCCCCGGGGATAACTGCCACATCTAGAATATCCAAATCTATTCTAAAATGCTTTGTGCGTCATTTAGACGTTCATTATGAGTTATAGCAGCTTGAACTATAAAGTACGGTGGAAAAAATTACTCAGAAAAAGAGAAGTTTGGACTTGTCATTGTTTTAGAAATACAGTATTTTAGTATAGTAACATTTCCTTAGTTTGGCACCTTGTGGTCTGTAATATGTTGACATATACCTGACTGTCCTGCACTTGACGGGTCCCCAGATGCCCCCGGAGATCACAATGATATCCCCAATTCAAGCTGACTTTGACTATGTATTGGATCTCCAGGAAATCCATGTCAGAACGAGTGCATGCACGTCAATGCTAATGCCTATGTTAGTACACCAAAACATATGCATCATGGCGCATGCGTTGGTGACAACCTCATCATGATCTTTAGCTGCCAATAAGGAGCAAGTTATTAAATATTATATGTGTGTTTGTAGGTGGAGGTAGTATTCTCCTGATAGAGCAAAAACTCTGAGGTGTGTGTGGAGGTCTTAAAAACACTCAATGTGCGTAAAACAATGTGCGTAGGTCGTCCAATGTCAAGGGTCCTCACATCGATATTATTTAGTTTGTATGTTGTGAGTAGTTATATAAAGCTCACCAAATACTTTTAATATTATACATTGTGATTTGCCATGGATGACAAAACATAAAATCCTATATACTGTAGTTCTATTCTAGGAATCACATAAATGTAAGAGCAAGTGATAACTGGAACAAGACATAAAAGTGTGACCGCTAGAGATGCAGCTGCTGAGACCGCACAGATCCTGAGAAGGAGATGTCCCTTGGTTCCTATTCTCAGACAAGAGCACATGTGTATGATTGAGGGAGCTTGTCCATCCCCAGACCCCTAGATTGGTCAAAGGTGGTCCAATAAACACATCACACAAAATTCTATGCGTCAAGGCTGTGATTTTTTTTTTTAGGATTAGTATTTTACCATTCTTACCAGTAATTGATTATACTGGCCATGCGTGTACTTATACATCACTGATTAATCTCTACGACAGGTATCATTGAGGCTGGATTCACACGACCATGTTCGGTCCGTAAAGGACGGATTGTATTTCGGCCGCAAGTCCCGGACTGAACACACTGCAGGGAGCCGGGCTCCTAGCATCATAGTAATGTACGACGCTAGGAGTCCCTGCCTCGCTGCCGGACAACTGGCCCGTACTGTAATCATGTTTTCATTACGAGACAGTAGTTCCACGGAGAGGCAGAGACTCCTAGCATTGTACATAACTATGATGCTAGGAGCCCGGCTCCCTGCAGTGTGTTCGGTCCGGGACCTGTGGCCAAAATACGTTCCGTCCTTTACGGACCGAACATGCTCGTGTGAATAAAGCCTTACTGGGCTCGAACCCTCTTATCTTCTGGGTATTCCTCAACTAATTAGTTGAAGCTTTGTTAGTGATTTTAAGATCCTAGATAAACTATTAGGTAAAAAATTCCTACCAATAGTAAACGTTGAAATCGAAAAAATATTTTTACTTTTTGAGATACAGCTGCTTTGTATTCTGTATACAGAGCAACTCTATAGTTCGCTGAGACCTCAATCCGTCAGGTCTGCGGGACTGACGGGTTCAGTGTCAGCGGGTCCTAAATGTCTCTGACATGTAGGATCAACCTACTATCCATTACATCTAAGTTATAAACTTAGACGTGATCGGTAACAGCTCGATCTTATGGATTCAGGTCTCAGCGCTAGACACGGCTGCTCTGTATACAGAATACAAAGCAGCTGTATTTAAAAAAGTAAAAATAATTTTTAATAGAAAGTATTTAGAAAGTTGCACCAGACACACTGATAGACATTTTTATTTGTAAAAAGGTCTCAGCGAACGATACAGCTGCTCTGTATAAAGAATACAAAGCAGCTGTATCTCAAAAAGTAAAAATATTTTTTCAATTTCAACGATAGGAACTTTTTACCTAATAGTTTATCTAGAATCTTAAAATCACTATCAATGCTTCAACTAATTAGTTGAGGAATACCCAGAAGATAAGAGGGTTCGGGCCCAGTAAATGATACCTGTCGTAGAGATTAATCAGTGATGTATAAGTACACACATGGCCAGTATAATCAATTTACTGGTAAGAATGGTAAAATACTAATCCTAAAAAAAAAAAATCACAGCCTTGACGCATAGAATTTTGTGTGATGTGTTTATTGGACCACCTTTGACCAATCTAGGGGTCTGGTGATGGACAAGCTCCCTCAATCATACACATGTGCTCTTGTCTGAGAATAGGAACCAAGGGACATCTCCTTCTCAGGATCTGTGCGGTCTCAGCAGCTGCATCTCTAGCGGTCACACTTTTATGTCTTGTTCCAGTTATCACTTGCTTATCAAGTATTTTAGAAAGTTGCACCAAACACACAGATTTTTATTTAAAAAAGCAACAACACATTTCAACGGTGCACATAGCCTTTACAGCGACCCCCCGATTCAGGGACAACATTTTAAATATGATGGTGTATATGGAGTAATACTATCTGATGCCCTCCAGTTGTTCCTCTCTACTGTGGATACGCCGTTTCAGTGATCTCTCTGTGCTGTACCAAAATGGCTGCAGCGTTTCTTAGACCACGAGTCTGAGACACTCCCACTGTTCTCGGATTGGCCAGAGCTGCTCATGTGAGCAGTTCTGGCCGATCTGAGAACAAATGGAGTGTTTTAGTCTCAGTCTGTGAGGCATTGCGGCCATTTTTAGACATTTTGAGATCCACGGCAGAGAGGGGCAAATGGAGGGATTCAGGCAATATTTCTCCATATACTCCATCACATTTATAATTATGTCCTACTATCGGGGGGGGGGGGGGGGGTCACTTTAAATCTTTTAAAATGTTTTATCTGTAGTCTGAAATGTTGCCATGAAATTTATTGGGGGCGACATTATTGCCAGCCATTTTTTAGTGTAATAATCATTGTGTTCTCTCTATAATGATTATTCTTCCAAGTGCTACTGTCTTTTTCAGTGGACTGGATATGCTCAAACTTTGTCCAAAATATGATAGCTTCAGTTTGGTCACTTCTGCTTCAAGTGGAAATATTGGTTTTAATATGGTCAATGTCATTTTTGTATTTTCCTTTCAGTCCATTATTTTCTCACATTTCTTTGGTATCAGACACATGAACTTTTCTTATCCCTCTTCATTATTGGAAAGATTACCTATCCATAAAGATCATTGAGTGCTAATTTTGTTGATTTGTATTTAGCTGAATTCTTTGATGTTAAAGTGACCTTTTGGAATTGCACCTTTTTCCGGGAAGAAAGGCGTCCACCCAACCCCCAAAGTTATGCTTACTAGACCCCATGATTCTAAGGATTCATGAGGGTCTTCACGCCAGCAGCTTTATCACCGAATTTGCCTGTTCAGGTCGGAAGCTGCAGTTGTCTTTAATCTTGTACAGTAAATAATTTTCTGTGCACTGAAGGGTCAATATAAAGGTTTCATTGTGTGTGTGCTTCAATTCCTCACAGTTTTCATGATCTCTACTTTCTGTCAGTGAATGGAAACTTACATTATATACTTCCAGAGACTAAAAATCACTCATAATGATGTACAACTGACACAGGAGTAGTGGTCAGTATATCACGGCTCTCTTTTAGGGTGCAGCCATAAATATTGCGTAAATATACAGCACAAAATATGCAACAGTAAGGGCTTGTCCACACACAATGGAATTGCTGTAGAAAATTTCTGCAGCAATTCCGTTGAAAATCAAAGGCTTTCCGCTGCGGCAAAAATGCACCATTTCCTGCATTTTTTTGCGGCAGAAAATGGTGCGTAAATTGATGCGTTTTTCCCAATGTTAGGAGATGGAGACATCTCCTATGAAAAATGCAGCAATTCTGCACACTTTCCGTAGCAGGAATTGACATGTTGCGGTCCGAAAAATACGCACCGCAGGTCAATATTGGGTCAGAAATTTTACGCAGTGTGTGAATGAGATTTGTTAAATCTCATCCACTGTGCTGCTACTGTATTCTGCTGCGTTTTTTCCGGCCGTGTAAACGAGCCCTAATTCTGCAGCAAATTCCACAGAAGAATAACTTCTTTACGATTGTGTGGCGAAATTGTGTTGCGAAATTCAGCATGGAATTTCACATAGATTAAAGTCTATGTTAAAATTCTGCATCCAAATTCCACTAAACTTACAGAAAACGCTGCGTAAAGAATTTCTGCAGTGGCAAAAATCTGCACAGAAATGGAAGCCCTAGTTCACACAGAGTTTTTTTGACAGCTGGAAAAAAACCTGCCTCAAAAATCTTTCATGAATTTTGAGATAGATTTTTATTTGCCAGTGTTTTTGGACATTTATTTTTGGTTTGCGGCAAAAAAAAGCTGTAAAACATGCTCAAAACGACATTTTTTTTTTTGTGCCTCCCATTGATTTAAATGGGAAGTCAGAGGCGGAAACCGCTTGAAGAAAGAGCATGCCACTTTTTTTTTTTTTTTTAGCAAGACACTGGGCAAGAAAAAAGATTTGGGCTGTTTTTCGCCTCTGATTCTGACAAGGTTTCCGTGTCAAAATGAGCGCCGAAAGACTCTGTGTGAACTGACCCATAAACCATGTATGTGTTGCAGATTTAGTTTCCACCCACAGGAATACATGGTATAAATTTTCTCAGCAGATTTTGTAAGACCGTGTCCACAGTGTGTGCAGACCAGCCATAAACAACTTTTTATATAGTAAACTATACATCCCCAAGTTGAGTGTCTCCCCCTCCATTCTATACTGCCTCATATATGGAAGCATAGAAGACTTGACAGATCTGACATTTTATGATGCAGTGTTAGGGTATGTTCACACGACCTATTTTCAGACGTAATTCAGGCGCTTTACGCCTCGAATTACACCTGAAAAGACGGCTCCATTACGTCTGCAAACATCTGCCCATTGCTTGCAGTGAGTTTTACGATGTTCTGTTCAGACGAGGTGAAATTTTACGTGTCGCTGTCAAAAGACGGCGCGTGAAAATACGCCCGCGTCAAAGAAGTGCAGGACACTTCTTGGGACGTTTTTGGAGCCGTTTTTCATTGACTCCAATGTAAAACAGCTCCAATTATGTCCGGAAAAGACGCCACGAAAAACGTGAGTACTTGCAAAAACTTCTGAAATTACGGAGCTGTTTTCAGACTAAAACAGCTCCGTAATTTCAGACGTATTTTGCGTTTGCGTGTGAACATACCCTTATGTCTATGTTTCTATACAAGGTTTAATCCATGCGCGGTTCTAATCAATAAATATTTTCTTAGAAAAAAAAAAGAACACCCTGACTAGAATGTTTGTTAGTTACTTATATGATCTCATGGCTACAATATTCATGATAATACGGTGCTGCATTCACATAACTTTCTATAGAACTAAAATAAATTAAAACGGCAGTATGATGTTCATAACAGACAAATATATTTCCCTCCATTTCTTGATATGTTGCCGTTTTATGATTGTATTTTCCTAAAAGCGTCATAAAATGTGGAAAGAAGATTCCCTTGCTCCTTCTCTATAAGGGACATGGTTTGTGATGGTCATTGAAGGTAATAGAATCATTTGGGAGTTATAGCAGCTGATAAATCTCACTTTATTGTACGGCTGAAATAAAAGTAGAGAGGACTGCAGCAGAAAAGAATGTATTAGGGTAGAAACACACTATACGATGCGTAAAACTACAAAGCGTAACTGCTGCGGAAATACTGCAGCAATTAAGTTTATACTTACCCGGCCTTAGTGAAGTGACGCGATTCTCTCTTCTGAGGATAGCCCGGCCTCCTGGAATGACGCTGTAGTCCATGTGACCACTGCAGCTTGTGATTGGCTGCAGTGGTCACATGGAATGAAACATCATTCCAGGAGGCTGGACTGCTCTCAGAATAGAGAATCGCATTGCTAGGACTACAGCGGGGGGGGGGGGGGGTAAGTATGAACTTTTTTATTCATTTCAAATTAAAAATACTTTTTTTTTTTTCATTTGCGATTTTTGTGGCGGAATCGCAGCATTTCCGCCGCAAAAGTTGCAAAACATAGCTCTTTGTTGCGGGTTTTATCTCCCATTGAATTCAATGGGGAAAACCTGCAGCAGAAGAGCAGCATTTCCGCAAGTATAAATTGACATGTTGTGGCTTCCAAATCCGAATGGCAGGTCAATTTATAAAAAAAATTTTGGGCAGATATTTTCCGCTGTGTGTGGCTGAGATTTGTTTAAATCTCACCCACACTGCTGCTACTGCATCACGCTGCGAATTCTCCGCAATTAATTTTGTCGCGGAAAATCCACAGTGTTTCCGTCCAGTGTGTTCCTACCCTAACAATTATATCCTTGAAGGGATAAGACACCGTGCTAAACAACATGTCATCACTTAACAATGAAATCAGGAAGTTGGGGGCAGGGGGACCAGTGGCGTGGAATCAGTGCTAAATTTGAAAGGTAACTTTTTGCACAATTTTGTGCCTGAATGAAGAAATTTGAAGGGGTAAACCTCTAACTATCCACCTTCAGTACGGCTCTGTACTTTTATTATTTATATATATTTTGTCCTGGATTTATACAGTAGTTAAATAAATTTGTGTGCATTTAAATTTTACATTTCAATGCAAGTAAAAAATAAATAAATTATTTTGGAGCTATTTATATATATATATATATATATATATATATATATATATATATATGTCTATAGATATATATATATATATCTATCTATCTATCTATATATATATATATATATATATAGATATATAGATATATATATATATATATATATACACTGGCAGCTGTATTTATTATACAGGAGCTGCATGTTGCTGTCACTTCACTCGGGCTCTGCACTATTGTATCAGCAGAAAGAAAGTAAGGACGGAGGAATACCTTAATCATTTTTAAGAAGGCATTAATATATTAGCGCTGGCTGAATGGTAGACCTGTAGAATGTGGTTTGTGTGTTCATTTTAAGCCTTCCAAGAAATGGAAATGGGAGACTTTTCTCTGGCTGTTGGCAAAACCTGCAGCTTAGTGTAACTCTGAGTGGCAGCCAAAAGGGTTTAAATAGGCTGGATGTGGCAAGAATAGCTGTTTTGATTACATATGCTATGAGTCAGGAATTATGCTACTTCCCTTAGTGTACCATATGCAGATGTCATTAAAGGTCGGTGTAACACGGCTCTCTCTGCATACACAAGACAAGAGTTCCATATGGTCCACTAGAATGGGGCAGCCTGTGTTTTCTTTCGTCTTCCCACGGCTGCTTCTATTGTCCAGCCCTCTTAGTCCCAAAGAAGAGAGGGTGTTAGGGGTTACCCCTTTGCTATTGTGCGTCACTCTAATTTGGGTCAGACAGGCTGTGTTAGCCCCCACCCCCTTTCCTGTGATTCTCCCCTGCAAAGACCATGTCAGCCTATTGGAACGTGAAATACTTACTGATGATCATCTCTGAATTACAATCCTTTTCAGAAACACTGTGATTAGCAAGAATGGGTGTTTGAGGTTTCAAATGGAGGGAGAACTCATTCAAATCTATATAAATCGAGAGGCCCGTATTTTTTTTTTGGCAGCAAGTGGCCTCTTCAGAAAAGTCATGAGAGGTCCCATCATAGAAGATTGACCTTACATTCATCTCTAATGGTAAATAAGCCTGGACACAAGTGCCTTCAGATTTTTATTTACAAGATTAAATGCGGCTCTAAGGATGTGCAATTTAATTATAAAATAATATCTTATGGGAAATATGTTTCAATATTGAGATTTATTAATAATAATAATAATAATAATAAGAAGAATATTAATAATATTAATAACATTAATAATAATAATATTAAGAATAATAATAATAATAATAATAATAATAATAATAATAATAAAATCCAGCATCAATGGGACCGGACAAGTGTCGGATTATCAAATATTCGAGATTGTTGTATGGATATAGAATTTATACCTATATAATACTCACATATAAGAATGGAGAAGTTTCAGGAAGAAAGCCTAAAGTAGATTATGCTACTATTAGTTTGATTTCACGCACACCATTTAGCAGCGTTTTCGCAGCTTTTTTTTTTTTGTTTATTGGTTTTGGCGCTAAAACGATGCTGCCAGATGTTATTTGAAAGTCTACAGTACAATAAAAAAAAAACATGTTTACATACACAGCGTTTTGGTTTGTGGCATTTCCGTGATGTTTTTGGGGTCAAGAGCATTTTAATTAAAACTGCCGCATGCCTTAGGTCCGGTGTTTTCAGGCGTTTTTTCTATAGGCTTCACTAGATTTATTTTTTTTTTTCAAAATGACGCAAAGGCTCTGTTTGCATTGCTGGTGGCCATACGTCGAAGGTATACATCAGGATTGAATATTCTGCGACATTTACCTTTCATCAAAAACACTGCAAACTGCTCATGGTTTTTTTTAAACGCCGAAACAAACAAAACACTGTGCAATGGAGGCCTAATGTCTCATGCACATTGACAAGGAACCTGTATAGTTTCTTCAGTATGGAGTCGTACAGCTTCTATCAGGCTCTGTATGTACAGAGATGTTGTCCCCTAGAAGTAATGCTTCTTGGAGGCGAATACAATTATATACACGGAGTCCGATGGAGCATGCCCTGTTTCTTCTAGGGAAGAATACAACTGTATACACAGAGTCCAATGAAGCATGACTCAAATATTTTTTCGCAATGGAATTCGACATAAAAACATCTGTATGCCTCCGCATGAAATCAAAGGCATGCAGACGTACAGTAGAGGCTCCATGGCATAATAGAGCTCCGTACAACACTGAGCCATGATATGGCTATGTGCATGAGTCCTAACTGTCACAATTCCGGGATATATGGACCCACTAGACCGCTCTGCCGTAGCGGAGTGGCAGCTGACCAAACAACAGTCAATAGAAAGTTTAAGCACAAGAGTACCCGTATGAGAGTCTGGACAGACATGAGATGTAGCAGATGCTTTGGCACAGATGATTTATGGCACCGATGATGCTTGGTGTGGCAGCTGATGTTTGATATGGTAGATGACACCAGACATGGCGGATGACACAGGACGTGGCAGATGGCACCAGACGTGGTCGATGACTCCGGACATGGCAGGTGACACAGGACGACTCCAACACTAGACTTCAGCTCAGGAACAAACACAGTTACTGGATACAGGATACGGGAAGCAGGATACGGGAACAATGGGAACAGGATACAACTACGGGACCATTTGCTTAACTAACATGGGAAGACAACAACAACGCTCAGGCAAGGAGGGAGAGGGTAGAGTCCATTGTATAGTCCAGGATGATCAGTGGATTGGGTAGGGAAAAAATTACTGGTGTGTGCGTTCGTCCCCGGATTTAAAGGCCCTAGAAGCCACAGAAGGGAAGTGCAGCCGCTAGTGCTGGCATCTCCAGGGAGTGAGGCGCCGGCAAGATTTCAGTGTCAGCGGTCGCGGCTGCCGGTAAGTATAGTGTACAACACTACCTCTGTATTAAAGGAAATTGCTAACTGGCTATCCCTTCTTCCACTTCTGTTCTTGTAAAATTCCACTTTATATTTATGTATCTCTGTTTCTTATATAGTGCCAACATATTCTGTAGCGCTATACATTGCTATCACTTATATTACTAACATTACTATTTCAAAGACAAGAGGGCCAATTACTCAGCATGTGTTTTGTAGTGTGGTAAGATACTATTGTAGTTTTGTGCTGGAAGAATATGCCAAAATATCAAACTGTCTAGATTTTCCGATACTGGAATAAGGGAGTTAACATAAACCTAAAATGTTTGAATTTTATACTTAAAGATTAAATGTATATACAAAGTTTAAACTTTTCATACAATTTGGTTCCCAAGCTGAGGTTTTGGAGACCCCCGTGGTAGTATTGAGGTTCTGTGTCACACACATGATTAAAGTCTATGAGATATATCAAAACTGCTGCAAATGAAAGCAGGACTGCTATCAAAATGAGAGAGGAGAATGTTTAGAAATACTGGCACAGTTTTTGGCATAACTATTAACCCCTTCATGACCGCCCATACACCTTTTCACGGTGGTCTTTAAGGGTATCGCCGAGAAAATGCGGCATTGTGATATAAGCTCAGCACGATATAAAGACAGCCAAGCTCCTGCTCTAACGGGTAGGATTGAAGCTTGCTTCAACCCCCCCCCCCTGTTTAACAACCTTAGATGTCGCGGTAAATAGCGACAGTGGCATCTAAGTTGTTTCAGAGGGAGGGGGCTCCCTTTGTCACCCCATCGGCAGCTGACACTGACAGTATAATATACTACAGTACAGAAGTGTAGCAGTGTATTACAGAAGTAAAGTCCTATAGTGGGACTCAAAGTAAAAAATTGTTTTATGAAGTTAAAGGAGTATTCCCATCTCAGCAATCCTATTTAATATGATAAATTTATTTTTCAAAAATGGACCGTTATCCAGAAGTAGATGTAGATTCCTCTCCACCCAGGCTCCTCTTTATTGTTTGTCAGCCGTTGTCAATGGTTGCGACCATCACCACAATCCATCAGCGGTGGCTGCGCATGTGCCGTTCTAACATCTTTTTACATTGAGGGTGGCCGGGAACTCGGACATGTGCAGCAGCTCCCTGCCCGGCCACCTTGCTGCAGCTCTATTCAAATCTTTAGGACGGCTTCCGAGCATGCGCAGTAGCCTGGGAGCCATTATATAGTGCTGCACATGGCACATAGTTGCCGAGCCCTCATGAAGGCTTTTATTGTGTGAGGGGGATCTGGGGAAACTATAGGGATTGTTGCAACCACACTTACCATGCTGGTTGTCAAGTGTAGGCAGCGTTTTTTTTTTACTCCCAAAGCGTACAGAAGCATAGGGAGCGCGCATGGTGGAGAAAGTGACAGGGGAATTGTGCAGCCCACAAATGGTCCTGACCGTGGGAACGTTGAGTGGTCAAGAAACACTATAAAAACAAAATTCATGGTAAGAAAATTGAATTGACAACACCAGGAGGTACTGTTTTTATTATGCATTTGAGCTGGCCAAAAATAAAAAGTGACAAGATGGGAATAACACTTAAATATTAAATAAATGAAAAAAAAAATGATAAACCCACTCTTTCCCCTTACAAAATGCTTTATTATAAAAAGACTAAAAAAAAAAACGAAAGAAGCTCCACATAATTGGCATTGCCGTGTTCGTAACGACCTGAACTACTATATTATTAAACATTAGCATGGTGAACACTGTAAAAAATAAAATAAAACAATGCCAGAATTGATGTTTTCGGTTCATCCTGCCTTCCAAAAAATGCAATAAAAAGCGATCAAAAACTTGCATGTACAGCAAAATGGTACCAATAAAAACCACAAGTCATCATGCAAAAAATAAGCCGTCATACAGCTACATTGGCAGAAAAATAAAACAGTTATGGCTCTTAGAATTTTTCAACACAAAAACAAATACTCTTTAAAAAAAAGTGTTTTTCTTGTGCAAAAGTAGTAAAACATAAAGAAACTATATACATTTTGTGTCACTGTAATTGTAACGACCCGTGGAATAAAGTTATTACGTTATTAATATCACACAATAAACGGTGTAAAATTACGATGCAAAAAATATGGTGAAATTGAATTTTTTCCCCATTATCCTCCAAAAAAAAGTTAATAAAGCTTAATTAACAAATGATATGTATGCCGATATGGTGGCATTAAAAAATAAAACTTGGCCCACAATAAACCATCCCTCACACAGCTATGTTTACGAAAAAATAAGTTATAAGTTAAAATCACTCTATCATTAAGGCCCAAAATAGGCTGGTCACTAAAGGGTTAAAGGGATCATCTTATCACCAGCATTTTGAAAAATAAAAACAAAATATTTGAGAAAAAAAAAAAGGTCTTAGGCCCCATGCACACGACTGTGCCCGCAATCACGGCCCGCGATTGCGGGCACGGCCGGCCGCTGACTGACAGCCGCATTTTCGGGCCGTGCTCCTATACAAAGTATGGGAGCACGGCCCGCAAAATGCAAAAGAACGGACATGTTCCATAATTCCCGGAACATTTCCACGGCACGGACACCCTTCCGTAGTGCTAGGGAAAGGTGTCAGTGTTCAATGAAAGTGAATGGCTCCGTTTTTGCGGACCGCAATTGCGGTCCGCAAAAACGGAGGTTTTTTACGGTCGTGTGCATGGGGCCTTACTCTGACTAGAAAAAAAGAGTCTGCTCTCTGGTCCATGAGCTTTGTCTGGTATTGCAGCTCAGCTCATCCAATATGTTTCTGAGCAAAATATTCAAGCTCTTTCCTAATCTCAGACAACTCATTTAGGTTCATAATGCCTCAAGTATATGCTTCATATTGTACTTTTTAAGCTTTGGCCACCGTTTTTAAGTTTTCTTTTTTTCATATCTAATGGTTTTCTGTTTGGGGTATGAAAAAATGTGTCAGAAGCGTGCGCCAAACTGCTATGAAAGATTTTTTTACACTAAAAACCTGTTCTATGTCAGGTAAAACCATTTTAGGTACGACCTTTGTGTGACACTTTAGGTTTCAGTGATCAAATTATAACTTATACAACTTGCACCAAATTGGAATTCGCATTTAGGCCCCATGCACACAACCGTAAAAACGCCAGTAATTACGTGCCGTAATTACGGGCCCATAGCCTTCTATTAGCCACGGGTACCTTCCCGTTTGCGTACGGGAAGGTGCCCGGGCCGTTGAAAAATATAGAACATGTCCTATTTCAGGCCGTAATTACGGCATGGGCAGGCCCATAGAAGCCTATGGGGCTCCCGTGATTATGGGTGGCTACGTGTGTGCACCCGTAAGTATGGGAGCGTTGCTAGGCGACATCAGGTGATTTTAATTTTTGAATAAAGAGAAGCAGAGAAAATGGTGTCTGAGGGATCATGTGACCCTTTTAAGGGGTTTGTACATGATTGTGACATTATTTCCAGCCCCCTTTTTTTACGGGTCCGTAAATACGGGCACTGTTCCGTAAATACGGGTTAAATACGGGTTAAAAACGTGTGGGAAAGGACCCATATTTATGGCCAATATTTACGGGAGGGAAAAAATACGATTGTGTGCATGGGGCCTTAGCAGTATTTTTATTTTTTGCTATTTTTTTACATCAGAAAACTGGACAAATCTCCCCTTTTTATATAAATGCTTTACAAATCTTTTAAGGAACCCCTGAGGAAGTTATGTTTCTCCTGGCGATACGCGTGGGGCTGGTCTATGTTATTTTAAGTGTGCCCCCTCTGCCTGACTTGTATCTATTGCCTTATTCTTATGATGTTTTAGGTATGTGCCTTTTCGCATTGTATGTCACATTTATTCATGATCTTATCCTATGTTAGGAATCACCACATGTATTGAAGTGAGATCCTTATTAGGGCCATTCATGTGTCCGGTGGGTCTGATCTAGTTCGGGACTCTTGCGCACTTGGCGGTGTATCTTATTATGGATCGCTGTTTGAATTTTTGTATACAAGGTTTTTAACTTGTTTGTCTTCTTTTTGGTGTCAATAAAAAATTTTGTTACTGTTTTGATACAATTTTGAAGGCGCGTATCAGTTTTTTGCCCTACTTTCGCTGGTGGTTTTAGTTGTTTGTCAGGGCATAGACTTTGCACTCCATAGATAGGCGCTGTGCCCGCTCATTCTTGGTTTTACAAATCACTTGAAGCCATCAAAGTAGGTCTGTTAGCAACCCCCATAGTGAAATAGTGAAGAAGAAACTCAGCTATGTGTCATACATAAAAGCTCCTTAGTTGTGGGAGTGCTACATCTTCAAAGTCATGTTGATGTCCTGCGTGACGTCGGCCATTTTTCCTTTCTCATTATATGACCTATGTGTGTTATAATAAGCGTGCTATCAGTGAATTCTGTACCTAGAACTGCTAACAGAGGTTACACTCTTGTCAGAATAGAAAGGCCTTACTTATGAATTGTTGGCTTGGTTATGCCTTTTATTCTTCATAGGGGGCAATATGAAAAAAAAAACATTGGAACTGCTACGGTCTGGTATTTTAGTTGAGAAAAATGAAGCAGCAATGCTGGACTTTGTTAAAATACAGCACCCCAGCATTTATGGTACTCCTTCCATTGTCCATTATGGGGATGGACAGTATCAATGTATCATTTAGAGCCTTCCATGCTACTATTCTAACAGTAGTGTGAACAGAACCTTAGCTGCATTCTCCTGGAGAAAAAAAAATACAAATAAATGGAACAACATACCCAATATAAATGGTCTTATACGACAAAAAATACATTCTGCATGCAATTTGCATTATCCAAAAAAAATAAATAAAGCAATAATCATAAAATGAATACAAAGCACTTAACAATTTTTCATTATTATTTCATTCAAAGAATTATCTGAATGAATGTTTTAACAATGGCGATCTTAGTGCTAACATATATACTGCCTGAAACCAAAATATTACATTCTTGCATATTTAGAGAGGATCAAACAGAAAAATGATCAGTACATATTCCAATGAGGAAAGAGTTTAGAGCTACAATTGTAAAGTGGCGTACAATCAATTTTCCATTTCATTACAACTTTTGTAAAATCAGTACATAGTACACGTTCCTGCTACCCATAGAAAGTCTTGAATCCTGTCCATTGTGCTTTGGTATAAGCAATGTTTTCTTTTAGGGAGAGTGACAGGCGGGGAGATCTGACTGCCGCCTTGTGCTCTCCCTCATGAAAATTCATGTACCACCCCAGTAATTCTAACATCTCCCTCCCATGGTAATGTCAGCCTCTCATTACTGCCAGATTCTGACATTTCTGACACTCTGCTGCAATGAGGCACATTAGGGGGTCCTTAGATAATTTCCAGACGCAAGATTGTACTATCAGAGACCCTTCCTGTGTCAAACCATGACAGCAAAAGTTTCCTGTGCACAAATATTTATGGATCCTTGCTTGCCATGTTTCCAACACAATTCTTCTCAGCTCAGTTTCCTAAATAAATATGAGTGATGGGAAACACACCAGACATTTAAGAAGGAACAACCTGCGTTAGAATGAATGGACACGTTGTAAACTTGGGACGTCCTAATATTTTATATGCTAATCGCTTCTTGTAAATCTAATAGTCACATAAAATGGGAGTATATTACTATAAAAAAACGAATGCTAACAATATATAAGTAGAGACGCTGGCTCATCAGGACAACCCTCTATCACTCTGCAGCTCTACTCATGTCGAGCTGACCATGAGGGTTTGGCATCTGGAATCCTTGATGATCAGCTATTATTGCCGCCAGGAGAAGCTACTGATAATCCTACAGGAGAAATGTCGTACTACACAGTGTCAATCAAAGTGGTTTTCCGCCTTATATAAATAACTACTTATTAGAACTGTCTCTTGACAATACGCAGATCACAAAGTGTCGTCCTGCTGGGAACCCGATTAGCTGTAATTTGTGGGGAACTTGGCAGTGTTTAATTTTCCTGTTGCGCCTCTACAGGAGAAATTAAGTATCACACAGTGGCCATTTATATTATTGGGTTGTCTGTGTAATGCAGAACAGGACAGGTCCTCCAAAGTAAGAGAGGATCCTTGTAACCACACTCTCCAAGAGCTGAGGGTATATGAAAATGGGTTTTCTGAACTACACAACCACTTTGAATTCACTGGGCAGTCATAGTATATATGGTTCCACCAGGTCCTCCAGAGACAAAGCCCTCATTAGAGCCCTTCTTCTCTTTGACTATCGTCGCCAAGTCCCCCTTTGTGAGGACCTAATATCCTAATAGGACATATGAACATGGATTTTCCTGAAATAACAACTCCTTTAAAGTATTAATAGTATATATATAAAGGTGATGGGTAAGGTCTCCTCTGATCCACTGTTTTCACTTATTGCACTGAACTGTAGCGAAAATGCTCATTTTTCTACTGGGAAAATTAAGCATTACAAGGTTTCCATTTAAATCAGTAGGTGATCATTAATACCTGTAGATGCTGGCAACCCTCCAGAGCAGAGAGTCTTGCTGAATACAGTTCTTGGCTCTGGCTAATAGAGAGAGGTCAAAATTGGGGACCTGGTTATTCTGCAGTACCTTAAAATGCACCCAAAAGTGAATTCTACAAGGGTTTATCGAAGCCAGAAAATACTTTAAGAAAGAATGCTGATCCACATGTATATATAATAGGTAGTACAGTCATTGTTAGATGGATACATAATTTGGAATCAGGGCTGCCATCAGAAATATTTGGGTTCCATTTGGACAAACGGTCAGGGCCCCTTGAGCTCTTGTCTACATTCCCATTTTCCATCTAGTGTCTTTTTGGCAGACACCTTGGGTGATAACATAATCCTTTTCTAGCATAAACACTATTCTCCTTCCTAGACACAGTGCTCTTTGGGTCTTGTAAACTGTGGGGCCCAACCGCATATTTTGTGGGTCGTTGGAATAGGAGAAAACCAAAAATGGATTTGGGCTTGTGCAGTTTCAATTGCATGTAATAAATGGGCCGCATTTATTATTGCCTATGAAATAGGGAAATTGTGCAGGTGTTGTCGAATGACTACTGGCCAGCACGTGAGAGCTGACAGGTTAGTGTGGACAATTTTTTGGACTTTGCCTCTGACAGCAATAACATGGTGGCGGGGCTGTCTGGATAACAGTGGGTGGTATAGCCTTTTTTAGGTATATATTGAAATCATAATTTGGTGTATTTTAAAGCGTAACTAAATGTTCAACAAACTTCTGACATGTCATAGTAACATGTTAGAAGTTTTGATCGCTGTGGGTCTGAGCACTCAAAACTTCTGACTTGTCACTATGACATGTCAGGAGTTTATTAAACGTTTAGTTACACTTTAATAAGTTATGTAGTTAGAAAATAGACGGAGAAAATGCATCATCATCTTTAAAGCTCAAAAAGAACCTCTTTGCCTCTGTGTTTAAAACATATTTTGTACATTAGAATTGCTGTTACATGTTTTGTGTTGTAGTAAAGACTTCATATCTGAGAACAAAATCAGGGGCTTACGAAATATTCATGTTGCAAACTGTAATATCTAATAGCAGAAACTATCAGCCGGAGAGGGGTTGTCCACTTAAGACAAGCCCCTGGTGCTGGAAGGGTTTCCCAATGATAATCTGAACACAGGCAGTCTTACTGCTAGGACCCTGAGCGTTCAGCTGAAATCTTGGGGAGAATTCAGCATCTAGTGTTAATTTTCTCTGCAGCGCCACCACAGGGAAATTTAAGTATTAAATAGTTCTTATTTCTGGTCTGTCTGTATAATTAATGTGGTGGATTTTCCAGAGTAAGGCCTCATGCACACGACCGTAGTGGTATGCACGGCCGTGATTTGCGGCTCGGTGTCATCCGTGAACCGCCCGCAGATCGCGGATCGTGCACATGGCCGCGTGCATTCATTTCTATGAGCCTGGAAGGCAAAACATGGCCGTAATAACACACGTCCTAACTTTTTGCGGTCCAGGCTCCTGGGCAATGCACGGACCATGGAAACCACGGTCGTGTGCATGGGCCCATTGAAATTAATGGGGCCACAATTCACCCGCAGATTTGCGGGTGAATTGCGACTGCAAAAATACGTTCATGTGCATGGGGCCTTAGTGATCCTCTTTGTAGCCATGTTCCGCGCTGGCTAATATATGAGAGTCCTCTATTAACTCAGACTTTCCTAACAGAGTATTTGCTCTCTGAGGCTGATAGCAACTGATGTTTTTTAAGAAAAGTTTTTGAAAAAAATCTGATGACAACTACTGTATTTTTACATCTGTAGTTTCTTCAGTTAGGATCAGATCGTCCAAAAAAACTGATCAGCATGCAACTGATATATATGAACACACACTTAGGCTCTGTTCACACTGAAATCATGGCTCCCGATATTACATGATTACATGACATATATGACTGATATGACAGTTATGAACCGTCATTATCCATTTCATCCATGCTCATCTACTCCCATTCCTTCTAATGAGTCTTTCAGGTTTTCTTCAGGTATGAGGTTTTTATTTTATTTTACTGGTTAGGATACTCCATCAGGCTCAGCTAACCTTACTGTGAAAAAGCAATGGATACAGAGCCTAAGGGTCCAAAATACTGTAGATGTTCTTGTGGAGTGAATTTAAAAAAAATTTTTTTTTAGTTAAGCAAGTAGTAATAAAGTTAGCCATCAGAGTTGGTCCTTCATCACTTCTGACTGCGATGCAAAATTAATCTCTATGGACCAAAAAGCCATTTTTTCACATGGTACATACAATACCGCTTTAAATCCAATTTATAGAGAGCTAAGAGAAGGCTTTGCAGAAATACCACCTATTTTTTGACCAATTAGTTTTATCACTGACTGGTCAATAGTGGGCTCGAGAGGAATTTTAAAATCAAATTATTGCTGTGGTGATAGCCTACCTACTCCGACATGGATATTGACAAAAGCTTAACCTGGTATTTTAATAAGAAAACAAAACAGGCAGAAATACTCTGGAGCTTCCAAGTGTATGTTTAATAAGACATTTGAAGGAGCAAAATATACTTCCCGCAAATAAAATCAAGTCGAATTTCCACAAATGTACAAACAAAGCACTCCTTCTAAGGATTGCATTCATAGTTGTTATAAGACATTAGTGGTTTCCAGATTTGTAGTATCTGTACAATTCAATGCCCTCCAAAAATGAGTGAGGGGAGTATACATTGCAACAGTCACTTTGTTTTGATTTGGGTACAACTGGAAAAGTTATTAACATTTTTATAACCTTTCAAATATCTTTTTTGATCACTTATTACCATGCACAGACATTTTACATTTTGTTCGGATATTTATGAGATCAAGTGTATTACACCAAAAATATATTTTTTCCAGCTTAAGAATGAGAAGTTTTTAAAGTTCTGCCCTAGATTTTAACATCTAGAACATCCTAACAGATATTCCATAGCCTTATACAAACTTACGCAGGAAACTATTTCTGCTATTAGATATAGACCTTAATGATGTTTAGTTATCAATGTGACGTCAGCCCTTGAGATAGGAGTGTAGCTAAGGCTAAATAGGGGGAGTGGGGACAGAGTCTACTATTTTTTGCAATCTTCACCTTAAAACACAAGGGATTCCCACTGTGGTCTCCAATAGCAACTACTGATAGCTTTCAGATCGTATTTCCGAAGTGAGGTGCCAAAATCTAAAAAAACTAAAATCTGTGCCCCCGGCATTCAAGTGGTTAGAAGCATTGGGGCCAGTGGCGTAACTACCGCCGTAGCAGCAGTAGCGGCTGCTACGGGGCCCGCGGCATGAGGGGGCCCGTGTCGCCAGCCGGCACGGGCCCCCACCATGGCCGGAGGCTCCGCTAGGAGCCGCTATGGCTGCTACAGCGGGACGCCACTGAACACTACGGCAGAGCAGGGAGGTATCTCCCCGCTCTGCCATTAACTGGTTCCCGACCGCTGGCTGTATTTTTACGGCCAGCGGTCAGGGTCCTTAAAACCCGAGCCATAGACTTTCTACGGCTCGGGTTTTAACTTGCTGCCCGCGCGATCGGGCAGCTGAATGTCGGGTCTCCGGCTGTCAGTGACTGCCGGGGACCCTGAGGAGAGAATAGAAGCAGCTTTCGCTGCTTCTGTCTTCTCTGATCACTTGTACACAGCGCTGAATGCGCGCTGTGTACAGGAATAGAGACAGCAGCAGCGGCGCTGTCTCTATTCCTCCCGGTGATCATGTGACTGGTCACATGATCGCCGGGTGCCGTTAGTGACAGACTGCTGCTGGGTCTTACTAGACCCAGCACAGCCTTATTAGTGACAATCGTCACTATGAGAGGGCTGATTTCCTCTGTAACTGGGGCTGCTGTGCAACCCCAGTTACAGTGGAAAAACATGGTGTAAAATAAAGAAAAAAAATATATAAAGTTCCCCAAAGGTCTTCTTTGACCTTTGGGGGACAGACCATAGTAATAAAAAAATAATAAAGTAAAGTGCAAAAAAAAATTAAATAATAAATACACATAAAATACCCACCCCCAAAAAAACATGTTCCCCCCGCCAATCATTGTTGTAACCCTAGCGCTGACCCAATTACCCTAATATAGACATGTAATATATAAAGATTTACGGTAGACAATGACGATCACAAATAAAAGGTCTATTTTAGGGTAAAACTATGTTTTTACCCAAAAAAAAATAGCTGAAATGTAAAAAAGCTTATGTTTTTACTATTATTTTCAAACTTTATGAATAAAAATTCTAAAATAGCAAAAAAGGTGCGTATAAAAACGATAAAAAATTAAACCTGCATTGTCTATGGAAAAAACGTCGCAAAAATCACGTCGTTAGCCCAACAAATAAAAAAGTTAGAGCCATTTAACTAACACGTGCTAAAAATGGCTAAACGGTGTCTGGTCCTGAAGGCGCAAAATAGAGCAAAAGACATGTATAGGGGATAGTCAGAGGTTAGTCATGGAGAAGTTCAGGGGACTTTCAGTCCCCCGTTCTCCCTATCGCTGCCAGAGATCACACATGTATCCCCTGTCCTGTGGAGAGGGGATACATGTATTTTGTAGGACACACTGTAGGTCGCATTTTTTTGGGAGGGGGGAACGCTGTATGGCGTTCCCTACAGGGGGAGGGGGGAACGCTGTATGGCGTTCCCTACAGGGGGGCTGTATGGCGTTCCCTACGGGGGGCTGTATGGCGTTCTCTACAGGGGGGGGGCTGTATGGCGTTCCCTACAGGGGGGGGCTGTATGGCGTTCTCTACAGGGGGATGTATGGCGCTATCTACAGAGGGGGGGCTGTATGGCGTTATCTACAGGGGGGGCTGTAAAAAAGGCACTATCTACAAGGGGGGGGGGTTGTGTGACACCCAGGGGAGGGGGGGCCCCAGTCAAAAGTTTGCTATGGGGCCCAGTCTTTCCTAGTTACGCCCCTGATTGGGGCTTTTCCCTGTAACATTGCAGCATCCCCCGTCCCTATGCAACGCTTCATAGGAAAATGTCAGTATAACGATATACTGCAATACATTAATATTGCAGTGTATAATGCAAGCCGCCGCCGCCGCCGAGAAGGAGAAGCTCCCCATCTCTCTCCAGCTCTTGACAGCCAGTGATGTGAAGACTGTATGATCTCGCGAGAGAGATCACACTGCAGAAGTCACTCTGACATTGTCCACAGCTGATTGGACAATGTCAGAGCACTGACTATGAGACCCCCCCTGTCCTTTCCATATCCAGGAACGCCCCCTGACAGTACAGGGGTAATTTACATATAGGGTGCCAATAATAATGGCATTGATATCTCCAGAACGGCAGAGGCTAGACAGAGAATTCAAATCACCCCAGGGTCTGTGCAGCAGCGTTGATAACATGGTGCACTCAGCTGCACATGTATGGGGTAGTGAAAGGTTCTCTTTAAGCGTCCTATACATCTTACTCTCAAAAATGTCAATTTTAGCATTTTTCTAAAAAGAGTCGTGAGATGAGACCAATAGCATTTTATGCATGCGCAGTGCGCCATTGTACCTGAAGCCAGTACACCTTGCTTCACTGCATATATGAAGGTTTTCGCTTGACGCATCTCAGGACTCTTCTCCAGGGCTTTGTAAATTCATTTTAGGCAACATGCTAAAACGGACAGTTTTGAGAGGGGCATGTTTTTCACTAAACCTTTTGTCAAAATTCTGACATGTCATAGTGACATGTCAGAGGTTTTGATTGGTGGGGGTCCAAGCACTGAGACGTTCATGTGAGCGCTCAGCCGCTTCATGTCTGTTCAACTTTTTCCGGAAAGGCGATGTATCGGAGTACAGGCTCATAGATTTTCTATTGAGCCCGTACTCCGATACATTGACATGTCAGAAGTTTGTTGAACATTTAGTTACCCTTTAAACTTGAGATTTTCCTTCCTTTAAATTTTAATGGCGATCAACAAGACTCCTGATCATACATTTACTATTTTCTTCTGTCCTTCCTAAAACTTTGTAGTAGATTTAAAGGGGGTTTCCAGCCAGTAAAAATTGATGGCCTATCCTCAGGATAGGCTATCAATAGCTGATGGGTCGGGGTCCGACTCCCAGGACCCCCGCAGATTAGCTGTTTTTAAGTGGGTGCCGTGCTCGCACGAGCGTTGCTTCCCCTTTATTTCTACTTGCTCTTAATATCCCTAATGTTCCAACTATTGTGACCCTTCTTGGTAAATAGGGTGATCGCCCAAAAGGGGTGGCCCTACACAGGAAACTGTACATATTGTATACCTATTATGCCCTGTCCTCCCCAAGCGTTTCTTTCTAGAGTAACCCAGAATTCGTCAGGGGAGAACAGCTGACTAGAGATCAAATAAATGTATCAATATGGGAACCTGTATACAGTAGTGAACTTAGGCAGAGCTTCTAAGTTTCAAATTTCATTCATCACATGGGGATACATTTCTGATATTCCCCTGTGGAATTCTGGGAAAAGGTATTTTTCAAATTACACCCGTCCCTGCCATAAATCAATTCAAAATGATAGTGATTGGGTCATTGTTAGTGAAGGTGTTAATGGGAACCTCCCTGGTGATTTATGGAAGTGAATAGGTAAGGCTTTGTTAACACTTGCCTCAAGCTTTCCGTTAATAATGGAAACCACAGCGTATTGCCAAATCCAATGCGTGATAGATACCACCAGCGCTCGATGGACCTCATTGACTTACAACAGGGTCTGTCGGTTTCCGATGGGGATTCCAACATTTTGACAAGAAAACTAGCGCTACATGCCCTATTAGACGCTGATAATTTCTGTCAATATGCCCTATTTGGCTGACTTTTCCCAACTTGGCACACCCATGCATTACAAGGACTGGCAAATTTGACTTTCCCGGGCAATAAAGCTGATTACTGGGGGTTAGAGAAGCCGGACCCGCGGTGATTAGTTGATTGCTGCCGGGCTTCTTTTTTTAAAGGAGTTGTTGTACAGCAAACCCTTTAAAACCTGTTCTATACTAAGATATTGACCTGTTTAGCTACGCACCAAGGGACCACCAAATCTTTGACATTTGCGTGCAATAATATTTATCCCTCTCTGAAAGTGGAAGGACTTAATAATAAGGGTGGAGTTTGCGGTAGTCTGCATGTCAAATTTGGTTGTCAACATGTTGTCCTAACGTAAAAAATGCCATAGGCTTTCCATATTCCTTCATGGCTTTAGTACGGCACATGATAATTGCAAAGTGTTTCATATATAAATGAATGAAAACATGGAAACATAATTTTACATCACTTATTTTTCCGTAAAAGTTCATGTAGAGCAGAAGGGGTTAAACTTCTCCTGACATTTACTTATGTCAAAAGGCAGCAAATCAGTGGAGAGCTCGCAGCCTCCTAGGAGAGGAGAGTTCACTGACAGACAGTGAGAGAATCTGAACTTAAATGGGAATCAAAAAGCGTAAGGCCCAGAGGAGTCTGACAGTTTGCAGCTGCTACCTGGGTCTGCTTAACGAAGACAAGGCCCGCTCGCATGAATAGTTAAATTAGCATGTGTATGCTCTCCCCTCATTATCACACATCTAACCCACCTTGATACGCAGGAAAATCTCCTTGTGATGTGACAGCCCAGCCGCTGTCAGAGAGAAGCTGTTACAGGAACCTTACTCTGTGGTAACGCGTTCTGAACTTCTCATTTTTTTTAAACACAATGATGCATTTTGACAGCATAAAAGAAGAGTAGAATTAGCATTTAGGGTTGATCCTAAACAAAGACCAGGCAATATCACAGGCTGATATGTTGTCAGTAGTTTTGAGTATACATCATCTGTGGAAATTGTTGGTCATATACAACGCAATGTATTTTTCAAGTTTAGAGGAAGGTCAAGTAAAGTATATCCCAAGATTAGAATACATTGACGAAATTGCAAAACAAGCAGGATTTACATCATTTGATGATGCTATGAAACGGTCACACTTTTAGCATACAGAAAAGGGTTTAATGCTATACAAATGCTTAAAAAAAAAGACCAAATGTGTATATATTTTTATTTTTAGTATTGAGCATGGTGTATAGTTTCATTTATTTCTGTATAAATCTGAAGGAAAATGCATTTATTCTGTTAACTGTAGTGTTCTGCATGTTATGTTTACCTTAATATCACGTTTTTATAACTATTCTACATGGACTGCTTGACAAACTGAGCTTTTCCAGTTCCATGAGATGACGAAAAAAGAAGAAAAAACGCTGGAAGCTTAATTTGGATGAAAATTGCACTTCCTACACCATAAGCAGGGGTGGGACAAAATCTCTTGGTGCCCAAGACAGGTTTTTCAGCATGCAGAACCACCATCCTTGGTCCCTGAAATTCACTATAATAGCTAAGATTAGTTGCCCTCCTGATGCACCAAAGAGAAGCGCTCATTGTACCCCAGCACCTACAGCACGTCATAGTGTACAATTGGTGTACAAAACAATTTAAATGCAGAGCATTATTGTTTTTTTAAACTCTTTGCGCAGCTGGATGTAATGGCATGTCCTAGTGCAGGGGGTTATGTATGGAGCGGGGTCATGCACTCCGTATGCTGCGGGTGTCAGCTGTGTATTACAGCTGTCATCCGGGATTAACGGCCAGGAACAGCGATCGTGCTGTTCCTGGCCGTTTATTCCCTTAAATGCTGCAGTCAATAGCAACTGTAGCATCTGAGGCATTAAAAAAAGTGGTAAGGCCCCCTCCAACAGATCATCAGGCCCCCTCATGACGCAATCACGGGGTGCCGGTGGTGGTCATGACAGTCCAGGGGCCTAATGAAGGCACCCAGGTCTACCTTTGCTCTGCCTCTATTAAGCCACACCTCTGGCTTAAAGTTAAATAAAGTTATTAGTAGTGAAAAAAATATATATTTAAAGTTAAAAAAAAAACCTTTTCCAATTTTTCCTCTAAAGTAAAGTAAAAAATAACAAAAATTAACAAAATTGGTATCGCTGCATCCGTAAAAGTCAGAACTATTACAATATATCATTATTTAACTGCCGTAAAAAAGGAAAAAATTTAAACCGCCAAAAATGCAGTTTTTTGGTCACCATAGCGCTAAAATAAAAATAATAAAAAGTGATCAAAAAGTTGTATGTACTGAAAAATGGCACCAATAAAAACTACAGCCCACCCTGCCAAAAATAAGCCCTCACACCGCTCAAAAAATAAAAAAGTATGGCTCTCAGAATGTGGTGAAACAAAACTTTTTTTTATTTAACAAATAGATTTTCTTTGTAAAAGTGGTCAAATATATTAAAAAAACAATATAAATTTGGTATCACCATAATCATATACAGTCGCAGAATAAAGTTGAGTTGTAATTTTTACCGGATGGTGAAAATCGTAAAAACGAAACCCAAAAAACAATGGAGGAATCACAGTTTTTTCCAATTTCAGCCCACAAAGAATTTGTTTTCAGTTTTCCAATACATTATATGGTACTTTAAATCTTGCCAATGGAAACTACAACTCCTCCCGCAAAAAATACGCCGTCACACCACTCTCTTGGAAGGCGGGGAGTGTAAGAATTAAAATGAAAAAAAAAAAAAGCAAAAACTGGTCCTGAAAGGGTTAAATCCATAAATTACACTCCTCTCTCAATGTCTCCATAGGCGGTCTCTGCCTACTCCTTGTGCTGGGCCTTTCTCTATTCATTTTAAATAAAAATATTCTTTTACAGAGATGGTGCAGACACGCACACCAGGACTGAAAGTAGTAAATTAAAAATTCTTACTACTCAGGCAGTGTAAATCACCATCTCGGACACCGATACCAGCCTAAAAGACATAGTGGCATTTACTAAGACTGGTGTTTCATACTTAAATCCCGCAGGAGTAAGTTCCGACACATTTATTAGGAGGCACAGACCCCTTAATAAATATGTTGCATCTTCAGCTGTTTGTGCGCCACTGAATGAAATATATGCTAGTTGGAGCTGGCATAGATTCCAGTAATAATTTAAAGCATTTTCTGGCGTTAATTATAGTAAATGCGTTGGGCCAAACAATTTTAGCAGCTTTTGATCGATTTGCAACTTTTCTTTACCAAAAAACTGCAAATGGCAGAAAAGTTGCCATTTGCAGGGAAAAATTTGAGTCTTGTGGCATTTGTGCCGCTTACAGCCCTTTTCTAAAATGTAGGTAAAGCTTATCAGAAGTGGTAGTGGCCACCCCCGGCCCGACATATTTACTATAATTTACGTCAGAAAGAGGCATAAATTATAGCAAATCCACTTTCACTTTGTGGTGCACAGACGGCCGAAGATGCAACAAATTTATTAATGAATTTGTCGCATGTTCCTTTAACCTTTTTTATATTGAGACTGGCGTATGAAATGTCAGTCTTATTAAATTCCCCCCCATTATTGCCAGATTTATTGATTACTGACAGATGACTTCATTATTCTGCCGAACATACCTGACAAGATGACCATTAAAGGGTATTCAAACAATTGATTAACTTAGATGTGATCGGTATTAGGGTTAGATTAGAAGCCGCTGTTAACCAAGCCGTTAGTCCAGCTCACTGACGAAATCAGGTTACAGCGGCGTTATGCAGCTTCTATGTAAAGTAGATACATAGAAGCTGGAGGAGTTAAACAGAAAAAAAAAAAAGAACAAACGTAAACGGCATCAAAGATTTTCATAGCCTTTAAGTTAATATAAAAGCCATATGGCTGTCTTATAGCCAATATTCAACTATTTCAGAGTTCCCTTTGCATTAGAAATATTCAGCCTTGTGACATTAAGTTTGCTTGTATATTTTTACTTCTAGTGATGTCTCTTTTACTTTGAACATGTTCTCCAACTGCATAAAACAAATTACTGAAAATATAATTTAACAGTTAAAAATGGATAAATATAAAAAAATACCGTAGTAAAGCAATGAGTTCTTCTAATAAGAAGATATTAGTTAAACATTGTTATTACTGTAAGATAATATATGCTAGTGCTGCTCCCACATAATAGCTCCATCTAATGTAATCATTCTTAATGGTATGAAAATGCTCATGAACACATGTATAAATCGAAGACCTCATTAGTATAATGTAAGTTTCCCTGTGAGATGGTTTGTAATATTAGTAGCCAACTACCGGAATTGCTCTGCCAAAATTCCTTATATCATGATCACTATGAAACAATATTTTAAATTACAGCGTCTAAGACTACTGTTTGTCTAGCGAAAGATGAAAATGGAAATGTTGAACTATCACAATGTAAACTTTCAGAATCATCTTGAGTCAAGTCTTAAGGCCCCTTTACACGGGCCAATAGTAGGGCAAACGATCATTCATAACAACACTCGTTCCAGATCATTGTCCTGTGTAAAGAGGGCAACGATCGGCCGATGATGAAAATGCATGGGGACGAGCGATTGTAGTAACAATCGCTCGTTCCCATACATTACTGGCGATCTGAAACATAGACTATTGACACGGGAAGCCTTTTGGATTTACCATTTGAACACCAGATTCCCAAACGGTCTTAATCTCCGTAAGGAATTAATGTTCCACTATTAATATTCACACACTAGTTTTCTATGTGACAGATTAGTCTCCATTATTTATATGTCTTATAACTTTCAACTAATATATCATATTTTCAATAATAGTGGGGGGGGGAAAAAATAAAAAAATTTTCTTCTGTAATATATTTCATCTATGAGCTGCCATTTATCTCTGATATATACTCATACTCACATATTTAAATGTCCTGTTTACCTCAAGGGTTCAATATCTTCATAATATAACATTATTATGCATTTATCTACTATATTATAGCCAGGTTCCACAGTATTGTAACACCGTGGTTGGTTCCCATGTACTCACTCATTACACCCCAGATTTAATTGTTACATTGACATCTTTATGTATAGGCATCAACTTAGACAATATACTTCAGCTTTTCCAAACTTAAACATATAGTTATATACATATATATATTCTCATTCATTTGCTTACCAATGTCGGCTTTAATTTGTTACTTTCACACCAAGATTTTCCGTTTTTATGTTTTTCATTTCGTATGCAAGGTTTTCCACATTGAGATTTAGCTCCCTCTTTTTACCTTTAATAAATTTGTTTATATTTATTACAGGAGTTTACATACATTTATTTAATATCATCATGCATTGATCATCATTTATACATACATTTTTCTTTTTTCGTTTCAACATAGAAACATTTTCTCCGATATCTTTAGTTTATGAGGCTACATTAACATTTATTTATTCATCTGTATTTATTTATGTGATTCCATCATTATTACGATATATTCCCCATAATGAGAATTATTATGCCGTAAATATGTATGTCATTCTAATTATCGGGCATTTTTCGGAGTTATTTATTCCATTATCGCAATTTTATCCAACATATGTATGTTTTCTTCTCATGTGTTCATACATGCATATCTGTTTTTATACAGTTGTTTGTTTTTCCTCATGTTAAATGTATATATTCGTTACATTTTTCCATAGTTTTCTCTTTTCACATGTTTTCCATGATTGTACATGTGTCGGGTGCCGCTCAGCAAGCTTCAGTGATGTGATCCTATAATGAATCCTAGCGATTGTATATTACTTGTACAATGTCATATACATATCAATTTTTCCCTATTTTCATTTGGTCGTTATTCTTTATTATATACTGATGACATTGGTATATAAACACTAGTTATTATACATTCTCTAATTTATTTCGCTACGGAGGACTTACTTCCTGACAGGTAATTATCACACCTGAGCAAGTCGTTTCGTTCAAGGTCCAACCTCCAATTTCTTAGGTATTTATTCACTCTCAGCTTGCAGGAGCTCACTCGATACAGCCATGACTAAGAGCACAGCCTAAGTGCTTGAAACGCGTAGGCTAATCTATTGCCGCATCACCACCTTGTTTTTTCCTCCTGATGTTTTATTTCAAGCTCCAATAGCTTGTATTTCAATAAAGTGGAAACCAAGTTTTTTCCCATTTTTGATATCATTATCGCTGGATCATCTCTGTTTTTTCTTGCTATTGCTGCCGTGTGCCGTCGCGGCTGACCCGGGCGATTACTAAACACAGGAGTGTCAGATCGGTGAGCTGGAGGTTTCCTCCCATTTCCCTTTTCCTTCTATACCATTACTTATGTATACGGCTTCAGCCTCCGTGCACACCAGCCTCTCTGTTTAGCCTTTTCTGTGGACATTCCTAGAATTTTCTGGTTATTAGTTTCATTACAGCATTGGCTACAAGGTGGTAACTTATGGCAACATGGGACATATATATTGAATAGATTCCCATTGAGAAAATTTATTATCAGTAACATCAACCAGCTATTTACTGATTTTTAACACGATCATCTTGGTGTTTATCTGGCATTTCAAAATGACACAGGATTATAGCAAATTTAGAGCTGAAAGAGCAGCAGCGGTCTTTGGTGATTCTGGTCACACTCAAAACCCAGACTCTATGTTACATAGCCAATTCAGAGAACTAGAGAAACTTCTAGCCCAAGAAGCACGTGTCTGGTGGGACCTGACTACACTCAGGAATTATATTTCTAAGAATATGGTGCCACGGGGATTGCGTTTACGTAAAATTCCTACGTTCCAATATTCAACGGAATTCACAGAAGCATGGAATATCACCCTATCAGAATGCTCTCTCAAACTAATGGGTCTCATTACCCAACAAGAAGAGACCAAATTGGCGGAAATAAATCTGGACATTCAAAGGTTGAAGGAGGAAACCAATAAATTATCCAGCTCACCTGATTTCTCTATTCTGGAATCCAGAACACACAAATACATTGATCAGTTAGAACAATCTATCATGGATACAAAAAAAAGCAAGTTCCTCAGAGACACCGAGGATTATGCTAAAGGTGAAGTGTTCAATTGGACCAGAAGAGACGTTTTTTCTAATAAATCTAAATCCATCCTTAAAGATCGCAGAAGACATAGACAACGACAAACAAGCCAACGTAGAGTCAGTTTTAGCTCAACCGAGCCAGAAACAACGGATGGGGGCGAGGGGACATCTGACTTCGATTTACCGCGAGAAGCTGGCTCCTATAGACACTCTCTTCCAGTCAGACGTGGCCCCCCAAAAAACGCGGGCGCAGGGGGGGCAGGAAACATAGAAATAACGGACACCGTACTGCCACGTCGACTACGCAATCAGAGACTTTGAATGAGTCCATGGATGTTATCAATCTGTCCCAAACGCCTCTTTCTCCCACTCAGATTGAAGTGCTTTCCCTTGGTCTTAATTTTGCCCCTAATAAAGATTTTGATGTTTTTCATACTTTGTTAGATATTAACAAATTTATACGTAATTTGACCATTAAGAGGCACTTTTCTACAGATACTAATACACTTACGGAAAATTTTCCTGTCACTCCAGATATTGATCCATGTGACACTAATATTTTCCGTTCACTTATGTTTCATGAACAAGCTACTCTATCTGACTTAGTTGATCTTGCAGAACAAAATGTATTGCCTTCTGATATCTCAGCTAGCAAATTTCCTTTATCTAATCCTTTGTATTATCCTACTCAGTCTAGAACTGACTCCATGGAGAGATTCCAGTCCATTATGGAGCGAGAATTACATAAAATTGCTGATAACAGTCATAAAACAAAACCACAGCAGAATCTTACACAGGATCAGAAAGATGCAATAAAATGCTTAAAAAATAATACTGATATTGTTATTCGCAAATCAGATAAAGGGGGAAGTATCACCATCATGGATCGTTGTATATATACTAAACAGATAACAGAAATGTTAAATGATACGAATACTTACATCAAATTAGATTCCAACCCTACCATCATCTTTCAACAACGTCTTACTAAATTGCTTGACAAAGGCCTAGGGAATGGCACCATAACAAAAAAACAGTATGACTATCTTTTTATCAAGAGCCCTATTACTCCGATTTTGTACGCCTTACCTAAGACCCACAAGGGCATTATTCCGCCACCCATGCGCCCTATTGTTTCGGGTATCGGGTCACTCACAGAAAAACTATCTGAGTGGCTCGATTACCTGTTACAGCCCCTTGTCCAAAGGACCCCTGGACATCTCAGAGATACCAAGGATGTGTTACACATCTTTGACAAAAAACCCTGGGAGCCTAAGTTCTCCTGGTTAAGTTGTGACGTTGTGGCATTATATACCTCTATACCACATCATATAGCAATTCAAGCACTACAACATCATACATCCAAATATAGTGCATATGAAGAGACGCTACAGCTCTTTATGTCAGATGTTTTACTGTTTTTGCTAACGCACAATTTCTTCATCTATGAGGGCATGTTTTTCTTGCAAAACAGTGGAGTTTCAATGGGTGCTAAATTCTCCCCCTCCATTGCCAATTTGGTTATGGCTTGGTGGGAGGAAACAACCATTTTTTCTGCCAGCAATCCTTTTTTTCATTCCATACATTGGTACGGCAGATACATTGATGACCTCCTGATCATCTGGGAGGGAGATGTATCTGCCGTACCTGGTTTTTTGGAATTTCTCAATTTGAATGGATTCAATCTCAGATTTACATACACTCACCATTCCTCCATTATTCACTTTCTGGATTTAACACTCATGGGGTCTGTCGATAAGGGCATACAAACGGAGATTTTCCACAAACCGATTTCAGGCAATACAATCCTTCATGCTACCAGCAGCCACCCTAGGCACACTATCTCGTCTATTCCTGTAGGAGAATTGACTAGGGCAAAGAGGAATTGCACCAACAAACAGGGTTTTTTATTGGAACAACAAAAAATATATAACAAATTAACAAACAGAGGTTACAAAAAATGGACACTAGACCGGGCCCAAGCAATAGTAAATCAAAAAGATAGGAATGACTTACTCTCCCTTGATAGGGATAAAATAAGTAGGGATATCTCGACATTAAAAAATACATCTAAACCTACGCTTGTATTGCAATACAGCAATCAGTTTTCTGAAATTCGCGCAATGGTTCATCGGTATATTCCCGTTTTATTTGAAGATCCTAAACTAGAATCCATCTTAGCAAATGGTTTTAGAGTAGTCTCTCGCCGGGCACCCACTTTGGGGAACATTCTTTCCCCCTCCTGTTTACCATCGAAAGCTAAGTCTCCAACATGGTTGCACTACACAGGTTACTATAAATGTGGGTCCCACCCTTGTAAGGTTTGCACGGTCAGTAAAACTACAAAAACTTTTTCTGACTCCCATGACACGACCAATTTTTCAATCAAAACTCACATGAATTGTAATAGTGATCATGTGGTCTACATAGTGGAATGCTCTCAATGTAAATTAAAATATGTGGGGTGTACTACAAGGAAATTAAAGATCAGAATCCTTGAACATCTGAGTTATATCAGAAATCCAGCCATCGTTAACATTTCAAATGTTAGCAAACATTTCATCACTTGCCACAACAGAAATATTAATTCTCTCAAAATTTACGGTATAGAAAAAATGATCAAAACTATCAGAGGAGGCGATCTGAAACATAGACTATTGACACGGGAAGCCTTTTGGATTTACCATTTGAACACCAGATTCCCAAACGGTCTTAATCTCCGTAAGGAATTAATGTTCCACTATTAATATTCACACACTAGTTTTCTATGTGACAGATTAGTCTCCATTATTTATATGTCTTATAACTTTCAACTAATATATCATATTTTCAATAATAGTGGGGGGGGAAAAAAATAAAAAAATTTTCTTCTGTAATATATTTCATCTATGAGCTGCCATTTATCTCTGATATATACTCATACTCACATATTTAAATGTCCTGTTTACCTCAAGGGTTCAATATCTTCATAATATAACATTATTATGCATTTATCTACTATATTATAGCCAGGTTCCACAGTATTGTAACACCGTGGTTGGTTCCCATGTACTCACTCATTACACCCCAGATTTAATTGTTACATTGACATCTTTATGTATAGGCATCAACTTAGACAATATACTTCAGCTTTTCCAAACTTAAACATATAGTTATATACATATATATATTCTCATTCATTTGCTTACCAATGTCGGCTTTAATTTGTTACTTTCACACCAAGATTTTCCGTTTTTATGTTTTTCATTTCGTATGCAAGGTTTTCCACATTGAGATTTAGCTCCCTCTTTTTACCTTTAATAAATTTGTTTATATTTATTACAGGAGTTTACATACATTTATTTAATATCATCATGCATTGATCATCATTTATACATACATTTTTCTTTTTTCGTTTCAACATAGAAACATTTTCTCCGATATCTTTAGTTTATGAGGCTACATTAACATTTATTTATTCATCTGTATTTATTTATGTGTTTCCATCATTATTACGATATATTCCCCATAATGAGAATTATTATGCCGTAAATATGTATGTCATTCTAATTATCGGGCATTTTTCGGAGTTATTTATTCCATTATCGCAATTTTATCCAACATATGTATGTTTTCTTCTCATGTGTTCATACATGCATATCTGTTTTTATACAGTTGTTTGTTTTTCCTCATGTTAAATGTATATATTCGTTACATTTTTCCATAGTTTTCTCTTTTCACATGTTTTCCATGATTGTACATGTGTCGGGTGCCGCTCAGCAAGCTTCAGTGATGTGATCCTATAATGAATCCTAGCGATTGTATATTACTTGTACAATGTCATATACATATCAATTTTTCCCTATTTTCATTTGGTCGTTATTCTTTATTATATACTGATGACATTGGTATATAAACACTAGTTATTATACATTCTCTAATTTATTTCGCTACGGAGGACTTACTTCCTGACAGGTAATTATCACACCTGAGCAAGTCGTTTCGTTCAAGGTCCAACCTCCAATTTCTTAGGTATTTATTCACTCTCAGCTTGCAGGAGCTCACGCGATACAGCCATGACTAAGAGCACAGCCTAAGTGCTTGAAACGCGTAGGCTAATCTATTGCCGCATCACCACCTTGTTTTTTCCTCCTGATGTTTTATTTCAAGCTCCAATAGCTTGTATTTCAATAAAGTGGAAACCAAGTTTTTTCCCATTTTTGATATCATTATCGCTGGATCATCTCTGTTTTTTCTTGCTATTACTGATCATACCTACTTGTGAAAGGAGCAAACGAGCACCGATCAACGAGCTTTCTCATTGATCGGCGCTCATTTTTATGGCAAAAATTGGCCGATGTAAATGGACCCTCAGTGATTTAATAGACAGAGTGTACCCAAATAATTTTTGCATGATGTCACCCATCAACTCGGCATAAAAACCCAACTCAAAACAGACAATGTGAAGAACAGGATCAATAAGAAAACAGAAGACCACAATATTATCATGGGCATACAAGATCTAATAAAAGCAAATGAATATAATTTGACTGTAATGATAATATTCATCTAGATCACAAAAAGGACTCACTAGAGAAATGTTAACTAACTGTAGAATGAACATACACTACGATGGGCTTCCCTTGGCTTGATACTGCCCTAGGGACAGACCCAATAATCTTGACTCTTCCATATGTTATTAATAAATATATAGACATAAAGGCTAGTTATAAATGTATATAGAAATAGATTGTGACACATAAAGATATATGTCTACGGATAGACTGAACAAATAAGGCATATTTATTAAGGGCAAGTATATTTTCAAAAGGAGTCATATCTTTGAAGCCTTTAGCCTAAGGCAACTATTTCTTCAAGTAGGCAATGTCCTGGTGTGTTGTAAAGAGTTTCGATGTCTATCAGTGCTTTATGAGACTTTTCAGTAAAGCTCTCTATTAAATCTGTGTGCCAAAGCACAAATATTCTTCAAGCAAGAACCATTATGAATATCCTTCAACCTTGTTTCTTATCTCAATAAAGCCGAATAAAACTTGTGAATAAGCTGAGAATTCTATTTCTAACAAAGCCCAAGTTGCAAAATCAGGGTTCAAGTACCAATCCACTCAATTAAAAGTTCTTTGTCATGCAGAGCTCTTGTAAACTATTCCATGCAGTTCAACTAAGGCTGTGTTCACATCTGCGTTATGCTTTTCCGTTGTTCTGCTCTGTCATAAGAGCAGAACAATTAAAAAACGGAAGCACCGGAACATTAACAGCACTCGACAGAACCCATTGACTTTAATAAGTTACGTCGGTTTCTGTTATGGTGTCTGTCATTTTGCCGCTCAAAGCTGCATGCTGTTTTTTGGACCGTCAAAACGAATAGAGCCTCCAACGCAGACGTTAATGAGCCCTAAGGCCCCATGAATACGGCCGTGCCCATGCCGTGGACAGCCACCAGCATTTGCGAGTCGTGCTCCCATATAAAGTATGGGAGCATGGTCTGGGAAAAGCAAAATAACTGACATGTACTATGTTTTGCGGTACACTTTTACGGCCCGGACAGATTCCCGTGAATATATACGGGAATGTATCCATGGTCAATAGAAGTGAATGTCCGTAATTGCGGATGATTTTTACGGTCGTGTTCCTTATAGTTTTGTTTGGAAGTCAAAAGAAAGTATCTGTGAGGTATATGTCAACTTGTCTTTGTGTTTGAGTATTAATCCCTGTATATGTTACCCATATAAAAGTAATCTAATACAGTTAAGTATTGATATACATAATTTTCTGAAAGATATACAATCCCCATTTAAAGAGGACCTGTCAGAATTCCTGACTTCTCTTCAAAAGATACTTGTATTCACCATAAAATAATAATTCAAGAATATATTTTCATATAACTGTTGTTAGATTCCTCTATTATTCATCCTGGAAATGTATGAATAACTTGACAACTGGGTGTCACCATTCCCCTTGTTAATAGGATGTGTCCTGATTTACACTGTCAGAGTGGGTAGGGGCATGCCCCATTGACAATGGGAATGGTAACATCCAGTTGTCAATTTATTAAAACATTTCAAGGATGACTAACAGAGGACTGACCCAACATAGAGTTCTAAGAAAAGATGTTCCAGAACTTTATTTTTTTGGGGAATACAAGTATTTACTTAAACATATAAAAGGGGAAAACGGACATGTCCTCCTTAATGAATAAAACCTTACCACATGCAGCGGCTAAGTGCTCAGTGGAAAATCTCTTTCTATGGTTAACTTTTTTGCTTGTTATGGTTACTGACCTGGGTATAACAAGATCATTAGACAAATCTCTGTATTGGTCTTTGATATCTATCGTTAAACATAATATTGAGGTCAATGTATTTTAGATAAATAACTCCAATGTCTATGATAGCTCTTACGTGGCTGCCCATCCAGAGCCCTCTCCAGCCTGGCAACCTCTTATTCCCTGGAGTCTAAAAAAGTACACAATGTTCTTTGTACTGTCTGATTAATTATTTATGTAAAGGTAAATCTATGTTTTTACCATGTGTATTTAGGCCCCTTCTGATGTTTTTTTGAACTTCAGCCATCTTCAAGGTCATTGATTAATATATTGAAACGAACAGTGCCCAAACTTGACCCCTATGGTACCCCACTTAGAACTATGCTCCATGTGTTCTATTATTGACAAACCCACAGTTTTTTTTTTACTTTTTGGCAATAACTTTTGTCAGTAACAAAGCAGCGATCTCGAGCAATGCTTCTAGAAAGGAAAACTGCTTAGTACCATGGAACATGATCTTTTTTTTCTTTGTATAAAATTTGAGGTAAAGTATGAGCCCATAGCAAACTAAGGCACCATATTACCAATCCATATAACTGCACTTTGGCCATGTACAGTTATGAGGCCTCAATGTGCTCCAACCTGAGATTGGGACAGTCTATGGATTTACTAGACTACACTTTAAGCACAAGAAGCACATGCTTCAACATTTTTCCCAACATAATAAAACATTCAATATGTACTAATGTGGGGGGCGTGGCTTGGGCGCTGCAGTGAACGGTCGCAACTCTGGTGAGCTCCGCCAACAGAGGACCTAATTTGCTCCATCTGCTGAACGAAAGTGCTCGAAACTACCTCTTCCCCTCTCCCTGCTGCTGCGGAGACGACTGGGCACTGGTGGAGTGGTTTTTTGGGCGATTCCGCCGAAATATCGGAGGAACAAGATAGTGAGGCCTAGCCTCGCGGTCGACCGGGACCTCGATTTCCAGCGAGACGATCGGCGGGAAGGAGCGGTGAGAATAGAAGTGGAGGAGCTGCAGATACATACTGCTCTGAATGAGCTGACACTCCCTCGCTACCGCCGCAGCGCCGTCCAGGCATTTGAGGATCCATCTTCGGTGGTCTGGTTGCGACTTCAGGGAGAGGATCAGGTTGAGGCCTTGCCTCGTGTCAATCCGGGACCTAGATTTCGGGCGAGACAGCCGGCGGGAAGGTTCGAAGAGACCAGAGGAGCAATAACAGGTACACAATAAGCACACTAAGCAGCTGCAGCTGCCTGGGAGACACAAGTGCCGTTCTGCTATAGAGACCCGCATTAAGATTACAGACCTGAATCCCAGGGGCAGCCCGTTCCTTACTGTGAGGTCTGAGGAGACTAGGCCCAGGCTTGAATCCTGCAGACCAGCGCCCAAGGACTTCAGAGAAAGTGCCACTTATACCCCCAAGCTTTACTTCACTTCATATCATCACCTTACTTATGAGAGCACTGCTCTAATTTTTTCTCCGCTGGGAATTTACCTAGTGAACAAGCTTTATTACTGATCTGACATACAGTGTAGTCACTTGGACTCCCACGACAAATTTTTTTTTTTGCTAGGCAACCCCCTCCTCCTCCCTCCACCATTGCTAGGGAGGCAGTTAGGAAGCTGTAAGCGCTGTTCTTAATGAGCTACATGTAACTACCATTGAAGAGACACGCACTCTATTTTTTCTTTAGTACCACAAAACTAACACAAGATGGTGAAAACTGGCAAAGAAAAGCTCAAAGATGTTGCTCACCACACGCCTAAAAAGCATAAAAATCAACATGAAGTTGATCGTTTCTTTAACAAAAAGCACGCTGCTTCCTCTTTAACTGGGAGTCACCTATCCACACAAGAGGAGGACACTGAAATGTCACAGGATGGGGATTCGGATAGAGAGAGTACTACAGCTCAGCCTACTGCATGTGATGAATCGGATGCATGCCATATTTCTAGAGCTTTTCTCAAAAAATGTTTAGCTCAAGCCTTATCTCCAGTGCTGAAAGAACTCTCTGATATCAAAACAGACGTAAAACACATCGGCCACAGAGTGGAGGAACTGGAAAATGCTCATACTGCTTTATTGTCCCACAGTGCAGTGACACAACAGACGGTTATCTCCCAACAGGAACATCTAAATTCTGCATTTCTTCAGCTTGAAGATCAGGAGAATCGCAACAGGAGGAAGAATATTAGGCTAAGGGGTATGCCGGAAAGTGTAGCTCCGGAGGCTTTGAGAGCAGCAGCCGCTTCAATTTTCGCAGATCTACTGGGGGCGGATCGAGCCTCCCAAGTGATTATCGAGCGTATACACAGAGCTCTTAGGCCCAAGCCTGCCCCGGGAGAGCCTCCGAGAGATGTGGTTTGCGGGCTCTTGAGTTTTGTCGACACAGCTGCTCTTTTACAGAGGGCCAGGGACTCTCAAGGAATCTACTACGACAACTCCAAAATTCTGTTCTTTCAAGACGTAGCGGCAAGCACTCTAAACAAAAGGCGAATACTGAAACCGCTTACTGATATTTTGAGAGATCGTCGCATTCCCTACAGATGGTTGTATCCCTTTGGACTTTCTGTGATGGACAATGGTAAACCCATAGTGATAAAGCAACCGGACGATCTACACAAAATCTGGACTGTGCTTCGGGTCACCCCGCTGGACATACCATCGTGGCTGCCGGTTCATTTACCTGTGGCATTCCCGGAATTACCACCTCTAGAGAAGTGGAACCTACAAACCAAGGTGAAGTCCCCGAGGAGGACCTCCACCTGAAATTGGAATTCAGGACATTGGCTTTGTAGAGGTATCAGCCAAGAGCGGACCTTCTCCCTTTCGCAGTAGAGGAATCGTCGTGGTGTAATTGGTGGCTTACAACAAGCCTCTTGTGTATCCTTTCAGAATTCTGCTAAAAATGGTACTATCTGATATGTGTAGCTACTAACAAAGAGTGCGTCTCTTTCATTTCTATTGGTTCTTTTTTATGTTCCTGTCTTCTTTCATATTGAAATGGCTAAACCCATTTTGTATTGTGTATCTGTAAATTGGAATTCAGGACATTGGCTTTGTAGAGGTATCAGCCAAGAGCGGACCTTCTCCCTTTCGCAGTAGAGGAATCGTCGTGGTGTAATTGGTGGCTTACAACAAGCCTCTTGTGTATCCTTTCAGAATTCTGCTAAAAATGGTACTATCTGATATGTGTAGCTACTAACAAAGAGTGCGTCTCTTTCATTTCTATTGGTTCTTTTTTATGTTCCTGTCTTCTTTCATATTGAAATGGCTAAACCCATTTTGTATTGTGTATCTGTATACGGTTTTATGCTTAATCGTATCCAGAACTATTCTCATTCCCATGGGATCAGGGACCTGTTTGATCCTAGACCTTTCTACATGGTTCTTATGTAGAAAAGATTACAACATTTGTAATGTTTTGTTTATTCATACAACTTGTGTTAAGTTTGGAGTTAAGGTGACACATGGTGGGCTCTTATACATTTTCGTCCCTCCACTAGACGTAAGTACATATGGCTGAAGTTAATATTGTCTCATTAAATGCAAGAGGGCTTAATACCCCTCAAAAACGCAGCCAAGTATTTGCCATAACCAAGAAAGCACGTTCAGACATCCTGTTTCTGCAAGAAACCCATTTCCGACACACACACACTCCCTCTCTCACTCACACCTCATTCTCACAGTGGTTCCATAGCACACACTCCTCAGCATCACGGGGAGTTAGCATTGCTATTAGTAGATCAGTTCCATTTACCTTATTGGCCCAGCAAATCGACCCAGCTGCTAGATATGTTTTCATTAAAGGTACCATAGGGAATACTATGATTACTTTAGCAAATATTTATGCCCCTAATAGAAATCAAGCTAAGTGGTTAGCTAGCACGTTAAATAAAATACAAACTTTTAAAGAAGGAATCCTGGTCCTGGGAGGGGACTTCAACTGTGTGCTGGATTATAGGTTGGATACTACCTCTAAATCTTCGGCTGTACCCACCAATGCACTTAGGACAATGAAGAGGGCATTGGCTGACCTATCGCTAGTCGATGCTTGGAGAGCAACACATCCTGACACGAAGGATTTCACATACTACTCCACAGTACATAGAACCTACCACAGATTAGACCGCATGTATATCTCTGATAGGCACTTAGGTGAAGTTACTGCATTAGACATAGGGTCCATACTGATATCCGACCACGCACTAGTCTCTATGTCCTTATCCATTTCGTCCCTTCCCAGGAAAACTCTGAATTGGTCTTTAAATGAAACGTTACTGGGCTCGCCAGAGGATATCTTGAGAATAGAAAGTAAACTCCAGGAGTATTTTCGCTTTAATGACATTCCGGGGACCCCTGTATCGATCGTATGGGAGGCTCACAAAGCCTGTATCAGAGGCGAGTTTATTGCACTAGGCTCTAGAACTAAAAAAGCTAGAGAGGCCACAGTAAACTCCCTGTTGAACAGAATTTCAGCTTTAGAAACACTTAGAAAACAATCGTCCATACAGAAATCTCAATCTGAACTCGTGAAACTGAAAAATGATCTCAGGGATCTCCTGAATGTCAAAGCAGCCAAAGCTCTCCAGCGATGTAAATTTAAATATTATGCTCACGGAGACAAAGGGTCAAAAATTATGTCAGGACTTCTTAAAAAACAAAACGAGAAATCCTATATTGCCAAACTGAAAACAGAAAAAGGTGAGGTAGTCCAGTCCACTGAAGAGATTGCGGCTGAGTTTCACAAATTTTACTCCTCTCTTTATAACCTGGAGACAGGTGGGCCAACATCACATATAGGAGATCGTGCTGCCACTATTGCTTCTTTCCTTGATTCAATCTCCTTACCTAAAATTGGGGAGGGTGATTTGGAAAGGTTGATAGCCCCTTTTTCAGAACAAGAAGTTAGAGAAGTGCTGGCCTCTATACCTAGTGGTAAGAGTCCTGGACCCGATGGATTCCCAATATTTTATTATAAAACATTTGCTGCAACCTTGTTGCCACATTTTGTGAAGCTGAGCAATTCTTTGCTGGAGGGGGAGGCTCTCTCCAAACAAATGCTTGATGCACATATCACAGTTATCCCAAAAGAAGGTAAGGACCCTATGATTTGTAGCAGCTACAGGCCAATCTCCCTTCTGAACACAGATGTAAAATGGTGGGCGAAGTTATTGGCACACCGCATAAATTTATTACTTCCTAAATTAATTAATCCCGAACAGACTGGATTTGTTCCACAAAGAGAGGGGAGATTTAACACTACCAGGGTAATTAACGCGATCTTCTGGGCACAAAAACACAAGATCCCACTAGTCCTCCTAAGTACGGATGCAGAAAAGGCGTTCGACCGCGTGGCTTGGGACTTTATGATAGCAACTCTCACTAGATTTGGGTTTCCCCCCACCTTTGTCAGAGCCATTCTCACGCTTTACCATCAGCCGTCCGCTAGGATCAAAATAAATGGGGCCCTTTCATCACCCTTTGATATTTATAACGGAACACGACAGGGCTGCCCGTTGTCCCCATCTCTATTTGTACTGACCATAGAACCCCTAATCCAGAAATTCATTCAGTCCCGAGAAGTGCAGGGCCTTAAGATTGGGGACGTAACGCATTCAACGGCAGCGTTTGCAGACGACCTCCTTCTATTTATATCAAACCCATTCCAGGCTTTTCCAGCAATCCTTGCGATTCTGGAGGAATTTGGAAAAGCTTCTAATTTTAAGATTAATTTAGGGAAATCAGTGGCCCTAAACATCACGGCGCCAAAGTCAAAAATCCAACGTCTTAAACTGTCCACACCCTTCACATGGAACTCAACAGACATAACATACCTGGGGGTCCGCATCTCTTCAGACCCTTCTAAGTTGTTTGAGTATAACTATAAAACACTATATAAGAAAATCAGTTCGCGGTTAGCGGGATTGAAAATCCCGTATGTCTCTTGGATGGGAAGAAAGAATATTCTCAAATGCTATATAATGCCGCAAATCCTATATGTGTTACAGACTGTTCCTATATGGCTCCCGAGATCCTTTTTTACTCAAATACACCGCTTGTTCTCAAAGTTTGTTTGGAATGCTGCCCGTCCTAGGCTGGCATATGCTCAAATGCGACTTGGCAGAAAACAGGGGGGATGCGGATTACCAGATGTTCAAACATATTACAGAGCCATCCATCTGGCTAGGTGGTTGTCGCTAGTTCACCCACAGCAGATGGTGGGGCCACATACCCATATCGAACGACACATTCTTGGGGAGGAGGGGATCATACACCTGTGGTCCTCAGTTCTGATGAAGACAGGTCAGATGAGTGACACTTTGAGGGGCACGGTGGAAGTGGGGCAGCACTTCTTCACAAAATTGATGCCAGATACAGGACCCTCTCCTCTCATGCCGCTGGGGGTCCTTCCTGCCTTCCTGAAAGCAGATGTCACTCCGATTCATTTTCCTTGGTCCCATCTACAGCGAATTTCAATATACCCTACGTTACAAAATGTATCTGCCCTACCGAATCTAGCGGACATACTAACCCCACTAGTCCCCACCCCCATCTCGTTTATACATGAATTTGCTTTCAATAAGGTATGTAGAGAATTTTGCGATAGGTTTTCACAACCACTAAGGGATATTAATTGGCTAGAACATTATTTGATATTTCCCAATCTACCTAAAGGTCTCATCTCTAAAATATATACTAAACTTCTTCAGTTAGCAGCTCCGGATAAACCTGGGTACATGATAGCATGGGAAAAGGAGCTATCTGTCACCTTTACCCCTTCGGAAGTCTCCGTGGTCTTGTCCAACTCGCAGGGCTTTTCCCGTTGTGTTAAGACCCAAGAGAATTCTTTTAAGACATTGACGAGATGGTATAGAACCCCTCAGTTACTTAATAAATGGAGGCTTAATGCGGAAGAATTATGTTGGAGGTGTGGAGTGGAGGTGGGGTCTATCTCACATATTTGGTACCACTGTTCAGTCCTGCAGAGATTTTGGGCTGAAGTTGGGAGACTTATTAATGTAATATGTGGGGCGAACATATGCCTTACCCCCGAATTGGTGCTGCTATGGCTACCTAACAGCTCGTTTAGACCATCTAAGCATTCTCTAGCAACCCACTTGCTGACAGCAGCTAAACTTCTCATCCCTATGAACTGGAACTCTAAGTCTCCGCCTACAATATCTCAATGGCTAGAAAAAACTAGACAAATCTTCAGAATGGAAGAACTAGCGGGGTGGGAGAGTGGCACACATGTGAAATTTCTAAATACGTGGAAGAATTGGGTAGATTTTACTAAGAGTCCTGTTTATAGTCATATTATGATACCCTCCCTCTTGACCTGATCTGACCTATTCTGTGCAAGGGTAACTTTCTCATATGCAGAAGAGGAGCTTACTAATGCATATATTTACTTCACTAAGCTCTCATGGTGGTCACCTGTTTTATGTTATTTTATTTTATTTTGTTGGTTTATTTATGTTACTGTTTATTAGTTGTCAAAAACAAAAGAACTGCCCCCGTTAGATAATGCGGGTATGCCTGAACAGGTATGACATGGAAGGCAGACAGACCTCTAATAAAGCCACATGGGGCCAGGTTCAAGAAGCTTTCAAACATGTTTACAATTGTACTTGCCACATGTTTTTATGTCTCCTTTAAGGCCTGCGTGCCGCATACTCTTATGTTATATATTCTATGCCGGGCTACATGTCAAGCCCACATGTTATAAAACTTTTCTCAATAAAAATATATTGAACAAATATGTACTAATGTTGTGTGCCATGATACCAGTTGCACCATTGTACCCAGTCCTTATTTAGTCAAAAGTAAACACCAAGAAAAACAGAAAAGTTTACACTAATGGAATACATTAATTTTATACAATGAAATGGCTAAGGATAAACTTAAATAAAAAATAGTTTTTCCCCTTTTTTAGGCAGCTTAGCTGCACAGCACTGGTCCCATCCACCTGCTGTGCAGGGAGAGCAATACAGCTCAATCTAAGTGTGTGGCATTTACCTGCCAAGCGATGGGGATTAGCGGGGCTATGCTGGGAAAAGCACTTTACTAGCGCTTTGGTTCCTTCATTCTGAGGATTGGGGGATCTTGACTGTAAGACCTCCACCGATCATAACGTGATGGCATATTCTAGTGGTGGGAACTCTTTAATCCCTTGGAGACACGGACAATTTTTTTTTTTTCCCTTTCGTTTTCCAAGAGTCATCAATTTTTTATCTTTCTGTCGACATAGCCGTATGAGGGCTTGTTTTTTGTGGGACAAGTAGTAGCTTTAAATGTACCATTTAATTTACCATATAATGTACTTGAAACTGAAAAAAAAATCTTTTGGGTAGGAATTGGAAAAGAAACAGCGATTCATACATTCGTTCACTGTGTGGCAAAAACAACATGTTGACTTTATTCTGCTTGTCAATATGATTATGGTGATCCCAAAAATATATATTCTTTTTATAATGTACTAATTTTACAAAAATAAAACTATTAGTTGAAATGCATTGCAGTGCATTGCCTTTATCTGTGCTCTACTATTATGGGTATGTGCACACGAGAAGTGGCTTTTACGTCTGAAAAGACAGACTGTTTTCAGGAGAAAACAGCTGCGTCGTTTCAGACGTAAAAGCTCCTCCTCGCATTATGCAAGGCGTCTTTGACGCCCGTAATCTTGAGCTGCTCTTCATTGACTTCAATGAAGAATGGCTCAAATTACGTTGCAAAGAAGTGTCCTGCACTTCTTTGCCGAGGCAGTCAATTTACGCGTCGTCGTTTGACAGCTGTCAAATGACGACGCGTAAATGACAGGTTGTCGGCACAGTACGTCGGCAAACCCATTCCAATGAATGGGCAGATGTTTGCCGACGTATTGTAGCCGTATTTTTAGACGTAAAACGAGGCATAATACGCCTCGTTTACGTCTGTAAATAGGTTGTGTGAACCCAGCCTTGAGACTTAATAAGGCACGGGTGGCAGACCTGGAGGCCTTCAAACTGCTATTCAAAGGCCTTCAAAGGTCAGTATTGATCTCAACAATTGAGGGGCTAAACAGCCGGCCATTCCAGGCGGATGTTAGCTGATTGAAACAGCTCTTGAGCCTGTGACATCTTGGGGTAGCGCACATACAACGTAACTCCTTGAGCCTGTGAAATCTTGGGGTAGCGCACATACAACGTAACTGTACATTTTTGTTGAGAAAAGACACCTGACAATTGCTAATCTATCAAGATACGGACACATGGCGGACACAATCCGGCAAGTTGTAGCTGCTGTTTATCTGCAAAAACAGTGCATATTTTACATTGTAGTAATTGGAAAACTGCGCCAATTTGTGACAATACTGCGGTATGGGTTTCCGGACAGGGGCCACGACGTGTGTCTGTACCCTAGATATACAAATATTCCAACATTGTCAGATGTTCCCTCATACAAAACAGTATTTATTAACAGCTGTGTTTTCAGTTACATTTAAACATTAATATAGCATAAAAATAATGGGTTACGTTTGATGGACTTTGTGTCTTTTTTCACTCTTGCTGAGGATAAAAAAAATCTAAAAAAAGGTTTTATTTTTCTTCTAGTAGAACATGAAAAATGAATGTGTGTTTAGTACAGTAACAAGATAAGTAATTGTTCTCTGACATCACACGCTCTTTTATAATCCATGATTTACATTGTATTATAATAATGAGATCACATTGTAATTTCCATTAAAACAAATTAAAATGTTAGAAAATGATAACTATGAATCTTTTTAAATAGATTTCCCATATGTATTTCCACTACAAACCTCGTTCTGCCATATGGGCATCAGCAGGGCGACTCAATACCTGGGTGGTTTAATTAAGATCCACTAGCCTACTAGAAGACGATTTAAAATTCTTTCTCCCATTGACAATGAGAAGCTTTTTCATAAGTCACTAGGGACGTGCGCAAGCACGGGGTAATTATTTGAGATAACATACAGCTCTGAGACCTGGACTGGGTGTGAGGAGAGATGCATATGAAAAGAGGGCAAATAGATAGAAAAAGTCTATCATAAAAAGGTCAACATCTCCCATTATTTTGCACGCTGGCGATGGTCCATAAAGCTTCTCACAATGAATGACAATTGTTTTGTTCCTTTGACTTACAGAAATATCTCATTCTGCATTGGTAAGCTGATGGTATGACATTCTTATTTGAATAATCTATTATGTTAGAATGGTACAGTGAGAGTATTTAATGTAGACTAGCGCTAAAAATGAAATTGCTGATATTAAAAATATAAAGTAGTTTATAATATGTTTAATTAAAACACCTTGTTAATAAACATATTTAGTGTGCAGGTAAATAAGTAAAAATGTGTTTGTGGTTGTAAGAAATACAAATATTTATACTGCTAAAAATACACTATTATGTCACTTTTGTGTTTTTAAGTATTTAACTGGTTGCCGACACAGCATTCTCGTCCTGCGTGACACACAGTATGCGCGTGCAATCAGGAGAAGAGCAATAGCTGGAATAGACAGCCAAGACCCCGCTTTACCAGCGGAGAGAAGAGAAACCTCTTCTCTCCGACGTTAATCCCCTGAATGCCTCGATCAAAGCTGACTGCTGCATTCAAAGTTAAAATAAGAAGGGGGGACTCCCCTTTGATCGCATCACAGGAAATCCCTGTGATGTGTTCGAAGCCCGTACCTTGTATGGCCAGACAGTTCAGGGTCCAATGAAGGACCCCAGGGCTGTCTGACCATATTTCCTGTTGTAACGGCATACTGAGATATGCCATAACAGCTGCCTGAGTAGAATCAATACACAGGCTAATGTAATGGCATATAGATATATGGCAGTACATTAAAGTTTAAAAAAAAATCTAAATCAAAATGAAATATCTTCCTATAGGATTAATTAAAATAATTAAAAAAAAGTAATGTGAAATAAAAAAAAATCTGTTAAGAAATAGACAGAAATTCACATTTTTGACAATGAATAAACTTTACAAAATGTAAGTCCCAAAACATGAAATAATATACACATATTTGGTATCGCCATGAATGTAACAACCTGTAATTTTTTAATATAAATTGATGAGCAATGTATGGTGTAAAAAAAAAAAAAGTGAAAACTGCAACGGAACTGCTTTTTTTCTACATTTTTGCCCAAATAAAAATGTATATAAATTAAACGATAAAGAAAATATACAAAAAAATGGCACCTACATAAAACAAAGTCTCATATAGCTACGTCGAACAAAAAAAAATTAATTTGCCATCGAAATATAACAAAAGTATTCTGTCCTCAAGACCGAAATTGGGCGTGTCCTTAAAGGGTTATTCCCACCTTAGACATTTATAGCATATCCACAGGATATGTCATAAAAGTCTAATAGATGTAGGTCCCATTAGGACCCACACCTTAAAAGCGGGGATCACCTGACCCTGTCCTGGCTAGTGAGGTGGCCGCTGCATCCAGGCGGAGAATGAATAGAGAGTGCATGTGCACGGCCCTATCTATTTATACCTATGAAAGTTATGGAAACAGCCAAGCCCGCTTGCCACGTCTTTTTTCATTGCTCGCCTGGTTGCGAAGGCTGGCGCATACCTCACCAGGCAAGATGGGGTCATCCAGACATTTTTACAGACTCAAAGTAATTGGACAAACGAACATAATTATAAATATAAAAAATATTTTTAACACTTGGATGAAAATCCTTTGCAGTCAAGGACTGCCAAAGTCTGGATACCATAGACATCACCAAATGCTGAGTTTCCTCTCTTGATATGCTATGTTAGGTTTTTACTGCAGCCACCTTCAGTTGCTTCTTGTTTGTGGGTCTTTATGTCCTCAGTTTTACCTTCAGTAGATGAAAAGCATTCTCAATCAGGTTGAGGTCAGGTGACTGACTTGGCTATTAATTCCTTAAAGACTGCCCACCGTCTTTTGACGGCAGGCGGTGCAAATGCTTAATCTATAGCGACGTCTTCTGGCGTCGTGGTAGGAGAGGCTGATGAGCGCTTCTGTGGGCTAACAGCTCATGAAATTAGAGCAGCCTGCTGAATGCAGCTGGAAATCGGAAAACATTCTGACCCCAGCTACTTCTTCTGCGCTACAGTCAACAACACTTTCGACAAGTTCGTATAATGCCACTGAAGTTATTCCATGTCTTGCTGTGATATTCTGCTTCACCGCTCCTGACCCATCAGGGCTTATTGTCAGTATGGAGATTTAAAACCAGTAATCCAGTTTCATTGGCAGCCATACATGCCAATGCAATAATACGGCTTCTACCATTTTTGACAGATGATGTGGTATAATTCAGGTTGTAAGTCCTTCATTTCCTTCTCTATACTGTTCTTTTCCCATTATTCTGGTACTAGTTCATCTTTGTTTCATCTGTTCAGAGAATCCTAATCCAGAACTAGGTGGCTTTTTTAGGTGTACATCCTGGTGGGAAGTTTCTTCGCGCACAAGGACGTACAGTTACTGAGTGGTTCTCGGTGCACACTGTCGACGGCAACCGGGAGGTCAGCATTCTCCAACAGCTTCACACTCCACTGTTGCAGGCCAGCGGTCCATTGCCACTGATTTTGGCAACTAACCCCTTAAATGCGGCATTTAAGGGGTTTGCAGCATATCGGCAGCCCCCACTATGCGATCGTGGGGGTTGTCGATGGTTGGCATGGCAACCAGAGGCCAGACAATGGCCTCCGGGTCTGCCATGTACGGAAGCCTATGAGGACTAGCCACCGGCTGGTCCTGATAGGCTTCCTGACAGAGTGACAAGAAGTGACAGTGTTCACTTCAGTACAGCTGACACTCCACTGTTGCCGGCCAGCAGTCCATTACCTCTGGTTTTGGCGATTAACCCCTTAAATGCGGCGATCGATTCCGATCACCGCATTTAGGGGGTTTGTAGCAGATCGGCAGCCCCCCACGATGTGATTGTGAGGGATGCTGAAGGTTGTCATGGCAACCGGATACCAGACAATGGCCTCCGGGCTGCCATGAATAGAAACCTATGAGGACCAGCCTCCAGTTAATAAAAATATTTTATAAAAGTGTAAAAACAAAAACGCGAAAACAAAAAATTAAAACGTTAAAAAAAGAATACATATGTGGTATCACCGCGTTCGTAATGACCCAAATTATAAAACTATAATGTTATTATTCCTGCACGATAAACACTACAAAAAAAAAAATGCCAGAATCACTACTTTTTTGGGTCACCACCCCTCCCAAAATATAGAATAAAAAGTGATAAAAAAGTCTCACTAATATAGTAAGATAGTAGAAATAAAAAATAGAACCCGTCGAGCAAAAAACAAGCCCTTGTAAAATAAAAAAGTTATGGCTCTCAGAATATGGTGACACAAAAAAAAAAGTTATTTCAAAAGCAAAGTGATTTTATTGTGCAAACGCTGCAAAACTTAAAAAAATCATATATACATCGCCATAATCGTATCGACCCTCAGAAAAAAGTAAAATTGTCATTTATAGCGCACGGTGAACACTGTACAAAAAAAAGAGTAAAAAACATTGTCAGAATTACTTGCTTTTTGGTCACGTTGCTTGCCAAAAAATGGAATAAAAAGTGATTAGTTGTTAAAAAAAATCGCATGTACCCCAAAATGTTACCAATGAAAACTACAGATTGTCCCGCAACAAATGAGCTCTCACACAGCTCCGGTGGAGAACAAAATAATTTCTGCCTCTCAGAATATGATGATGCAAAATGCGTTTCAAAAACTGATAAGATTGGGCACCATTTATCAGTGCGACACTGGTAAAACATCTGCGGATTATTATTTATTTACCGCATTATTATACCCTCTTATTATGCCCTGATGTACTCCACACATATTACATATGCCCCCACATTATAAACTGAAATACAAGTAAAACCCCAAATAGAACTACTAACAAGCAAAATCTGCGCTCCTACAGCCAAATGCCGCTCCCTCTCTTCTGAAGCCTACAGCGTGCCCAAACAGCGCGCCACACCCAGGAGAACCCACTTAACATTTTAGAAGGTATTTGTCTTTAGTGGCACGAACTGGGCTCAACATATTGTACACTAAAATGGCATATCATTGGAAAATAGTAATTTTCACTTTCCATTATCCGCTGCACATTAACCCCATCGCGCACCATGATGTAATAGCACGCCGTGGTGCGGATGGTGATATATAGAGCGGGCTCACGTGCTTAGCCTGCTCCATATGCTGCACGTGTCAGTTGTGTATTACAGCTGACACCCGGGACTAACGGACAGGAACATCGATCGCGCTGCTGCAGAAGCCTGTAAAAATTACAATTTACTGCAATATGTTATTATTGCAGTGTATTGTACCAGCTGGTTCAAGTCCCCTAGTGGGACTAGTAAAATGTGTGAAACAAGGTTAAATAAAGTTATTAGTAGTGGAAAAAAAAATATATAAAAAGTTAAAAAAAAAACTGTCCCATTTTTCTTCTAAAGTACTGTGAAAATAAAAAAATAAACAAAATTGTTATCGCTGCTTCCATAAAAGTCCGAACTATCACAATATACCATTATTTAACTTGCACGATGAACACCATAAAAAAATAAAGAATTTAAAATGCCAAAATCACAGTTTTTTGGTCACCTTAGCTCTAAAGCAAAATCCGATAAAAAGTGAGCAAAAAGTTGTAGGTATCAATAAAAGCTACAGATCGTCTCGCAAAAATAAAGCCCTCAAACCGCTAAATCAACCAAAAAATAAAAAAGTCATGGCGCTCAGAATGTGGTAAAACAAAACCAATTAATTTTTTTAACAAATAGCTTTTTTTGTAAAAGTAGTAAAATATAAAAAAAAAACTATATAAATTTGGTATCACCGTAATAGCATTGAGACGCAGAATAAAGTTAATTTGTAATTTTTACCACAGGATGAAAGACGTAAAAACGAAACCCAAAAAACAATGGAGGAATAACAGTTCTTTCCAATTTCAACTTGCTACATTTTTTTTTTCAATTCTCAGTACATGATATGGAACTTTAAATGGTGTCAATAGAAACTAAAACTCCTCCCACAAAAAAATAATCCCTCACACCACTCTATTGACGGAAAAATAAAAAAGTTATGGCTCTTGGAATACGGGGAGTGAAAGACGAAAATGAAAAAGCAAAAAATGGATCACTCCAGAAAGAGTTAATTAATTTCTAATGAAAAAACATTTATTACCACATAAATATTGCCGTACTTGGGAGAAATTTCTTTAGAAATGTTGGAGTGCTTTTTCTTCTTTATCCCTTGTGAAAATGTAAAAATTCTACATTTTAGCGGAAAAAAATTTCGATATTCATTTTCACAGGCTAATTCCACTAAATTCTGCAAAAAACCTGTGGAGTAAGAATGTTAACTATACTCCTAGAAAAATTCCTTGAGGGGTGTAGTTTTCAAAATGGGGTAATTTTTCGAGGGTTTGCACTGTTTTGATCCCTCTAGGGGCGTTGCAAACACGACATGGCACTGAAAACCATTCCAGCAAAATCTGCTCTCCAAAATCCAAGTGGCGCTCCTTCCCTTCTGAACCCTTCTGTGGGTCCAAACAGCAGTTTATTACGACATGTGGGGTATTGCCGTAATCAGGAGAAATGTACAAATGTTGGGGTGCTTTTTTTCCTTTACTCCTTGTACAAATGTAACATTTTTAAAATTTTTAAGAAAAAAAATTGATTTTCATTTTTACAGACTAATTCCAATAAATTTAGCAAAGACCTGTGTGGTCCAAATGCTCAATATACTCCTAAATAAATTCCTTGAGGGGTGTAGTTTCCAGAATGGGGTCACTTTTGGGGGGTTTCCACTGTCTTGACACCACAAGAGCTCTTCAAACCTGACAAGGGGGCAAAAAAATAAAATAAATAAATAAATATATATATATATATATATATATATATATATATATATATATATATATATATATATATATATATATATATATATATAGGAGGCCCCAAAATCCACTAGGCATGCCTTTAATTCTGAGGCCGGTGCTTCTGTCTATTATCACACTAGGGCCACATGTGGGATAATTCTAAAATCTGCAGAATCTGGGCAATAAATTTTGAGTTGTGTTTCTCTGGTAAAACCTTCTGTGTTACAGAAAAAATGTATTACAAATGAATTTCGCCCAAAAAATACAATTTGTAAATTTCACCTCTACTTTGCTTTAATTCCTGTGAAACGCATAAAGGGTTAAGAAACTTTCTGAATGCTGTTTTGAATACTTTAAGTGGTGAAGTTTTTAAAATGGTTAATTTATTGGGACTTTCTAATATATAAGGCCCTCAAAGCCACTTCAGTAATGAACTGGTCCCTGTAAAAAAAAAAGCCTTTTGACATTTTCTTGAAAAGGTAACAAATTGCTGCTAAAGTTCTAAGCCTTGTAACGTCCTAAAAAAATAAAAGGACGTTCAAAAAATTATGCAAACATAAAGTAGACATATGGGAAATGTTAACTAGTAACTATTTTGTGTGGTATTACTATCTGTTTTACAAGCAGATACATTAAAATTTAGATAAATGCAAATTTTTCCACATTTTCTCTAAATTTTGGTGTTTTTCACAAATAAATATTTAATTTATCGACCAATTTTTTTCACTAACATAAAGTACAATATGTCCCGAGAAAACAATCTCAGAATCGCTTGGATATATAAAAGCATTCTAAAGTTATTACCACATAAAGTGACACATGTCAGATTTGAAAAAAATCGGCTGTGCCACAAGGCCAAAACAGGCTGCATTCTTAAGGGGTTAATTTAATTTATGAAGGCGTTTGATTGTAAACACTGGTAGTGATATGCCTACCTCCTTGAGAGTTTTCTTGACTTGGCTAGATATTGTAAAGAAAATAATTCAGCGATCATCCACTTCAGGGGTCTTCCGGTGTCTTCCAAACCTTTTGGTGTTGCTAAGCTTGCCAGGGCATTCCTTCTTTTTAAGAATGTACCAAATTGATGATTTGGCAGCTTCTAAAGTTTCTGCTATCTCTCTGTTCTGTGAATTTAACATAAAATTCCTTATCAGTCAATTGTCCAATTACTGTTGAGCCAATGAAAATAAGGGGACTATGGAAAAAATGTCTTTAATTTCTAAACGGTTAACGCAACATTTTTGTTGAACCCCCTGAATTAAAGCTGAAAGTCTACACTTCAATCATGCCTTGATTGCTTTATTTCAAATTCATTGTGGTGGAGTAAAGAGGCTAAATTGTGAAAGTTTTGTCACTGTCCAAACACATCTGGTCCTGACTGTATTTCTCAAACAAGCTTGAAGGGGTTTTCCAAGATATTTATTTGGCTAAAACCTAAAAATAACCAAAATTGTAATATACTTACCTTAGTAATTCTGTGCAGTTCCCACACCATTGGTATTTGCTGGACTCCGTATTATTTATTTACCTTCCTTATGTGATGACATGATGCCCACGAGAACTCATGGCAGTCAATCACTTCAGTATGACGTCACCTTGGACATCATGTCATAGTGGTGGGCCTATATGGGCCACCACTTTCACATGCCACTACGTAGGTCAACCAAAGGGACAATGGAAAGGAGGGTACCAGCACCATGGGAAAATCACAGAATTAAGTAATAGCATAATTCATGACAAATTAAGCTACACGCAAACATATATATATATATATATATATGGTAAATACAGACTGTATTTAATACATGTTTTCCCAGTGACAGGACAAGCTCTTTTAGTGCTCAAGTAAAAATTAGCAAAATATGTTGTTACATATGTATGCTTACCTAATTAATCTTGTGTCCTGTGGTTTAGTAGCCCAGTCTTTTCGGAGTTTCAAAGAGGCATGAATGTCTTTCTTCAAAATAATAATCTAACAAGTTATGGCATTAGATGACGGGAGATGGGTTGTTGACCTAGGCATTCATTCTGATTGCCAAATTTGAAGTCGGGGAGGAGCTTTTTGTCCAAAGATGAGGAAAATTGGCTTCTACGCCATGAAGGATTTGCCTTCCTCTGGATAAACATTGCAGGAGACTAGGCTGAACTGGATGGATTTATGTATTTTTCAGCCTAACAAACTATGTTACAATGTGACCAAGTTCCTTTTAAAGCCTTTTATTCAGTGATACATTTTCCCCATTCCAAGGGTTCAGCAGTATAACGCCCCAGTCCCTGATAGCCACAGTTTTATCATGCAGATGTTTATTCGTCTCAGTAATTGAGGTCCAGTAGTTTAGTGCCTCAGTCCCTGGTCTCTAGCAATGTAATGCCCTGTTTCTATAGTGTAGTGGTTTGTAGCTCCACTCCTTGGCATCCCGAGATGTATTGTCTAGATGTTTAGTGGTCTTAGTCCCTGATGTCCAGTTATTAAGTCTCTCAGTCTCTGGTATCCAGTAATGTACTGCCCTTTACCTAGTGTCCAATGATTTGAGGCTCCTGTCCCTTGTGTAGAACAGTTTAGCGTTCAGATGCTTTGTATCCCCATCTTTGATTTAATGCCCAAAGCAAAGTTCTCTCTTAGTCTATTTAGCTGGTAACAAGTGCAGTTAAAAGAACTTGGAACCAGATATATATTGCTGTATAGTTCCAAAATAATTACCCAAACAGCAGATACAAGATACATAGTACCACACAGTGTCCAGATGAATAGTTGTACAAAGCATCCAGATAAATCAAGACAGGCCATAGAATTTCTGGGGCCCTTGATAAGATAAGATTTTATTTTCTTGTTGGTCTTTGTAGGTGAGGGCTTTATAGGGGTTAATGCCTAGTGGGCTAAGAATCTAAAAGTATTAAAGGCTATGTACACCTTTGACTTTGTTTTTATTTTTTAAATACAATTGTGCATCAGTGTGATTGGTGCAACTTCCTAAATACATTTTATTAAAAGTCCTTTTTACTTTTTGATATACGGCTGCTTTGTATCCTGTATACAGAGCAGCTGTATCGTTCACTGAGACCTGAATCTGTCAGGTCCGCAGGACTGACTGGTTCAGTGAGAGCGGGTCTTGCCTGTCTCTGACATGCAGGATCCATCTGTAATCGATCACATCTAAGTTATGAACTTAAATGTGATCGTTAATAGCTCGATCCTTCATGTCAGAGACACGCCGGACCCACTGACACTAAACCCGTCAGTCCTGCGGACTTGACAAATACAGGATTCAGTGCAAGATACAGCTGCTGTGTATACAGTATACAAAGCAGTTGTATCTCACAAAATAAAAATAATTTTTAATAAAATGTATTTAGGAAGTTGCACCAATCACACTGTGTTCCCATATTCTGCTTCCCGTATTGTAAAGGATCTGCCAAGCACAGCTTCGGGGTTAACGCCCATAGATAATCAGTCTGCACCTGCTTCTATGTCTGTGAGACTGACTCCATCTTCCACCACTCAGGGTGGCAGGCTTAGGAGTGGGAGAACCTATCACAGCCTGGCCAGACGGAGCTAGCTCCCGCCCTCTGTCTATTTATACCTGCCTTTCCTGTTCCTCCTTTGCTTGTGATTCTTCTCGTTTGGTTTGCTGGCCCTGCTGCAGCTTCTTGTACCATTGTCCTTGCTTCATATTGACCCCGGCTTGCTGACTACTCTCCTGCTCTGCGTTTGGTACCTCGTACACTCCTGGTTTGACTCGGCTTGTTTACCACTCTTCTGCTCTGCGTTTGGCACCTCGTACTCTCCTGGTTTGACTCAGCTTGTTCACTTCTCTTGTTGCTCACGGTCTTGCCGTGGGCAACTGCCCCTTTCTCCCCCTAGCTCTGTGTACCCTTGTCTGTTTGTCTGTCGTGCACTTATTGAGCGTAGAGACCCCGTCGCCTAGGGCGGGTCGTTGCAAGTAGGCAGGGACTGAGTGGTGGGTAGATTAGGGCTCACTTGTCTGTCTCCCCACCCCCATCATTACACGTATCCAGTATCCTGTTGCTGTGGTTGTTCCGGAGCCTAAGCCTATTGTGGGAGTCGCGTGTGCCTCATCTGCCACGTATGTTGCCATCTGCCACATCTGGTGCCATCTGCCACGTCTAGTGTCATCTGTCACATCCAGTGTCATATGCTATGCCAAGCATCATCTCTGCTTGCTTCATCATGTGTCTGCTACTCCGAGTATCTGCCTGATCTTCTACTCATTTACCCATATCCGAAAGATTGTTGTTTGGCCAGCTGCTTCTCCGCTACGGCGGAGCAGCCTAGTGGATCCACATACCCCACAGCCTTGACACATACTACTAGAAATGTTTGTCTATGAAGATTGCATCACTGTGCACCCAAATTTATTCACCTGTTTGAAATGGGTGCGACTGAAAAACCTGAACTCAATATTTGGGAGAGGTGTCCACTTCCATTTGGTCATTTTAGTGTAGCTTCATAGGCTTCCAATTACCAGTAAATTAAGGATAAATATTGTGCAGATAACAATATTGTAGTTACTCACTCAACAAACACAGGAGGTATGGTTTTAATATTTTTAGTTCTTCCCAGGACTCAGAGACTAGGGAACTTACTTTAGAGATCTCGGCGCACAGGTGACAACTTGAACCCCTGAATCAAATTTTGCACAAAGGCCTCCTGTTTGTAGAATATTTTTTATTCAGGGTAAAGATCACAGAGACAGCAGGTGGCAGCTAGCAGACACATATTCTCCAAGTATATGCTACTGATGGTTTTCTTATGAGCAGCTGGTAAAATTAACATTGTAAATATACTATTTTTTATTAACATCTAACAAGCTCTTGGATGGTTTTATATGCTTCCTATTCTTGGATGCAGTTCCCAAAATGCTATTGATCAAAGTCTATTTTAAGAACCAATAACATACAAATTTAGAGGTAATATCATAAAATATTAGAACATTTAATTAATAGCAATTTCATAATATTATATTATTAAGGCCCCGTGCACACAACCGTAAAAATCATCCATAATTGCCGACCATAATTATGGTCGGCAATTACGGACGCATTCACTTCTATTGTCCATGGACACCTTTCGGTTTATTTACGGGAAGGAGTCCCGGCCGTAGTAAGCCGCCGCAAATGATAGGACATGTCCTATCTTTTGCTTTTCACGGACAGTGCTGCCATACTTTATATAGGAGCACGACGGGAGCACCACGGCTCATGGATGGCTGTCCACGGCCCTCGGCGGCCGGCTGTGCCTGCACTCTCGGGCCATGATTACGGGCACGGCCATGTGCATGGGGCCTAACAGAATTACTACAGGATCTGTATCTGAAAATAAAGCAAAGCAAATGGGAAATTCTTATCAGCATTCTATAGGCCTTGGCTGCTTTTTTCTTAACTTTTCAAATTTGGCGAGTGACATAGAAACTAAAAAACATCTGCGGAGGGCACTGTGGCAGCATCTGCGAAGGGCACTGTGGCAGCATCTGCGGAGGGCACTGTGGCAGCATCTACGGAGGGCACTGTGGCAGCATCTGCGGAGGGCACTGTGGCAGCATCTGCGGAGGGCACTGTGGCAGCATCTACGGAGGGCACTGTGGCAGCATCTACGGAGGGCACTGTGGCAGCTTCTATGGAGGGCATTGTGGCAGCATCTACAGAGGGCACTGTGGCAGCATCTACAGAGGGCACAGTGGCAGCATCCACAAAGGGCACAGTGGCAGCATCTACAGAGGGCACTTTGGCAGCATCTACAGATGGCACTGTGGCAGCATGTACAAAGGACACTGTGGCATTATCTAGGGGTGTGTTGCATTATCTACAGAGGGCACTGTGGCATTATCTACAGAGGGCACTGTGGCATTATCTAGGGGTGTGTTGCATTATCTACAGAGGGCACTTTGGCATTATCTACAGAGGACACTGTAGCATTATCTAGGGGTGTGTTGCATTATCTACAGAGGGCACTGTGGCATTATCTACAGAGGGCACTGTGGCATTATCTACAGAGGACACTGTGGCATTATCTAGGGGTGTGTTGCATTATCTACAGAGGGCACTGTGGCATTATCTACAGAGGGCACTGTGGCATTATCTAGGGGTGTGTTGCATTAACTACTGAGGGCACTGTGGTATTATCTACAGAGGACACTGTAGCATTATCTAGGGGTGTGTTGCATTATCTACAGAGGGCACTGTGGCATCTACAGAGGGCACTGTGGCAGCATCTACAGAGGACTCTGTTGCAGCATCTACAGAAGGCACTGTGGCAGCATCTACAGAGGGCACTGTGGCAGCATCTACAGAGGGCACTGTGGCAGCATCTACAGAGTGCACTGTGGCAGCATCCACGGAGGGCACTGCAGCAGCATCCACAGAGGGCACTGTGGCAGAATCCACTGAGGGCACTGTGGCACTATCTAAAAAGGGGCTGCCCAATCTTGACATGTGTGTCTGCCAAACGCTGCTAACTGAGCCGCCGGACTGCATTTAGCGACACTTAAACTGGAAAACTGTATTGTTGAAATAAGCACGTGGAGAAATATCTCAAATTTTAAACCTAGCGGTATTATTATAGTAATGTAGTATTATTATTATAGTAATATAGTGTTATAGTAGTTCAAATAACTAATTGATTAACAATAATTTTGTATTCTATTAAATTTGAAAGTAATGCGGCCCGACCATTTCACATTTTTTCTATATGCGGCCCACTTACCTGGCCGAGTTTGAGACCACTGGCCTAAGGGATCAATAGCTGATTCATTTGCTTTTTATTAGAGATACTATTATTTTGACCACTGCAAAATATTCTTTATCTAGAAAAGAAAATTTACTAAACTGTATCATAACATATCATGTTAAGTAGGAGCTCTCAGGTCTACCTTCATGCCTATTTTAGCAAAGACTTGCATTCACTATAAAATAAAAACGTGGAGCACCTTTTTTTTTAGGACATTACATTGTGTAATTCCTAATTGGACAGTGCCAGAGTGTGTAGAGACTATTAACCAGGTGAATGGTAACACCAGTTGTCAATTGATTCATATACAATTTACAGGAGGAATAACAGAGGAGCGCACAGCATACAGAAAGATGCTTTAGAAATGTTATTTTATAAGGAATGTAATTACTTACTGAAACAGGCATGTGAAGAATGCTGACAGGTCCGTTTTATATACTTGGATAATATGTATGTAACTTAGTGAGGAGAAATAAATCTTATAGCAATGTTGGTGGTTGTAAATTAAAGCGCCAGGTCATGTTGGTGTAGCCGAAACAAAGGATAGAAGAACACAATAAAGGTTATATGCCACATCCCCGCAAGGCTCTTACAGCTATCAATTGTGGAGGATATGACTCCAGCAGAGAAAACTATTAAAGGTTTACATAGAGCAGCGGTTATTCTTATAAATAGAGCCGAGCCCCTGTCACCCAGGCCAAACTTCCTAATGAAAACATCTCCAGACAGCTCAAATGAAGGGTTACGCATGTAGCTGGGATAGGATGTATCTCCGGCTTCTGATCTGTTATCATTGGCTTGTGAAAGAGGAAACCCGAAGCTAAAAGGTAAAGCTAAATGGTGCTAGAATATACAACCATAATATACAAAACATTATCCTTTACAATGTGCATGGGAACAGAAATCAGCAAAATCCAGAGACTGGATTTATTGAAGCCCAAACTTTCATGCAGTAGTAAGAGATATAAAATACAGAAATACATACAATAACGAGTAAGAAATGACAGGATGAGCAAGTGAGGATATACCTGTCAGAGGGCTATGATTACTGTAGCCAAAAGCAACCAGCAACTGTTAGGCCCCATGCACACGACCGTAAAAAAAAATCGCAATTACGGACCCGCCCGGTTCCATTGGCCACGGACACCTTTCCATACCGCTACAGAATCGCGGTCCGTGATTACGGGCACAACCGTCCGTGTGCATGAGGCCTTATATCTAAGTCCATATACTGAATTGGTTACATTGAGATGCAACAGATCACTGATATATTGTCTAACATGTATGTATTGAAGAGACAACTTTTGAAAAACTGGATTGTCAATAACTTGCCAGATCTATCGCCTTTTTCTGCTTTCCAATTATTACACTGCTTCCAGCAGTGAATATTATTTTGCTTCTAGAACTGTGATACCCAACTGCCAGTCCGTATATAGCCTGTGTGTAGGGTACAGTGCCTTCCCCAGGTCAATAATCCACTCATACCCACTGAGCCCTCAGGCTATTATCTGATGGCTCTTATGTTCTCCTCTCCTGCAAGGTAGCAACAAAGGGAAGAGGCTTCGGCACGGGTGGAGGACGTTGAAGAAGAGCAGATCAGCCTTTCAAAGCAACTTCCTGCTAGAAGAAGACAATGTAACAGCAGAGCATGTAGAGTTATGCGATTCACTATGGCTGACAATTATGGCGGATACGGTGATTTTCACCATCGACAATTATGGCAGACACAGTGATTTTCACCATCGACAATTATGGCGGACACGGTGGTTTTCACCATCGACAATTATGGCGGACACGGTGGTTTTCACCATCATAGGCTCACCTTGTGTATATTCCTACTGACTGTCCATTCATTGTTGAACATGGTGCATGGCCCTCTGACTGAGTCAATGGAATATTTAAGGTCCCCATAATGTGGCAGTTTTACCACCAGGAATCAAAAATCTTATAGTACATGTATGTGTCAATAAAATGATGTCATATTACACAAAGCACCAAATTTGCAGTATTAAACAAGTTTTCCCATCTAGACAACCCCTTTTCATAAAGAAGCTGTTCCCCTATTAAATTAAACACCATTACCTTCAATAGCTGCTATAAATGGATGACTATGTAATGCATGGTCTCATTGAGTCCGCCAGAGTAGAGTTGTTCTTTCCAGTGGCTATCCACACATATAAGATGATCCAGGGCTGTCATCATGGCAGTACGGGTAGTAATGCTGTCAGAGGTCCGAAAGAGCCTACCCTCAACTATCAACTCTCATCTGCTGTTTAGTAGTCATCTCACAGGACCTGCACAATTTACCCTAAACTAAATAAACAACCCCCTTTAGGACACAGCCTGTTTTGGCCTTGTGGACACAGATGATTTTTTCAAATCTGACATGTGTCACTTTATGTGGTAATAACTCCGTAATGCTTTTACCTATCCAAGCGATTCTGAGATTGTTTTCTCGTGACATATTGTACTTTATGTTAGTGAAAAAATTTGGTCGATAAATTCAATATTTATTTGTGAAAAACTTCAAATTTTAGCAAAAATTTGCAAAAATTTGCATTTTTCTAAATTTAAATGTATTTGCTTGTGAAACAGATAGTAATACCACACAAAATAGTTACTAGTTAACATTTCCCATATGTCTACTTTATGTTTGCATCATTTTTTTTCACGTACTTTTATTTTTCTAGGACGTTACGAGGCTTAGAACTTTAGCAGCAATTTCTCATATTTTCAATAAAATTTCAAAAGGCTATTTTTTCAGGGACCAGTTCAGTTCTGAAGTGGCTTTGAGGGCCTTATATATTAGAAAGTCCCCATAAATCACCCCATTTTGAAAACTGTACCCCTCAAGGTATTCAAAACCACATTCATAAAGTATTTTAACCCTTTAGGCGTTTCACAGGAATTAAGGCAAAGTAGAGGTGAAATTTACGAATTTCATTTTTTTTGCCGAAATTCATTTGTAATAAAAAAAAATCTGTAACACAGAAGCTTTTACCAGAGAAACGCAACTCAATATTTATTGCCCAGATTCTGCAGATTTTAGAAATATCCAACATGTGGCCCTAGTGCGGTAATGGACTGAAATACCGGCTTCAGAAGCAAAGGAGCACCTAGTGGATTTTGGGGCCTCCTTTTTTTAGGAATATATTTTAGGCACCATGTCAGGTTTGAGGAGGTCTTGTGGTACCTAAACAGTCGAAACCCCCCCAAAGTGACCTCATTTTGGAAACTACACCCCTCAAGGCATTTTTCTAGGGGTATAGTTAGCATATTGACCCCACAGTTTTTTTGCAGAATTTAGTGGAATTAGTCTGTGAAGATGAAAATCACCTATTTTTCTGTGGAAACATAGAATTTTTTCATTTTTACAAGGAATAAAGGAGAAAAAGCACCCCAAAATTTGTAAAGCAATTTCTCCCGATTACGGCAATACCCCATATGTGGTCGTAAACTGATGTTTGGACCCACAGCAAGGCTCAGAAGGGAGGGAGCGCCTTTTGGATTTTGGAGCGCAGATTTTGCTGGATTGGTTTTCAGTGCCATGTCGGGTTTGCAACGCCCCGGAGGGACCAAAACAGTGGAAACCCCCCAAAAGTGACCCCATTTTGGAATCTACACCCTTCAAGGAATTTTTCTAGGGGTATAGTGAGCATTTTGGCTCCTCAGGATCTTTTTTAGAGCTAAGGTGACCAAAAAACAGCGATTTTGTCGCTTTAAATTCTTTATTTATTACAGCGTTCACCGTGCGCAATAAATTACGTTTTAATTTATTCTGCCGGTCGGTACGATTATGGCGATACCATATGTGTATAGATTTTTTTAAGTTTTGCAGCGTTTGCACAATAAAATTAAGTTTCTATAAAATAATTTATTTTCTGGGACACGCTATTTTGAGCCGTAACGTTTTTATTTTTTCGTCAAAAAAGCTGTGGGAGGTCTTGTTTTTTGCGGGACGGGTTGTAGTTTTTATTGGTACCATTTTGGGGTAAATGCGACTTTTTGATCACTTTTTATTCTCTATCTTGGGAGGGGTGGTGACCAAAAAATAGCGACGCTGACAGTTTTCCGTTTATTTTGTTTGCGGCGTTCACCGTGCGGAAAAATGAACATTATAGTTTCATAGATTGGGTCGTTACGAACGCGGCGATACCAAATATGTGTACTTTTTTTTAACGTTTTCATTTTTTCCCTATAATAAATGACTTATTATAGGAAAACAAAACCTTTTATTTTTACACTTTTATAAAACATTTGTATTCATTTTTTTTACTTTTTACACTTTATATTTTTGTTTATTAACTTATTTTTTGACTTTTTACACTTTCTTTTTTTACCTGCAGCTCTGATCGCTGCTAGAATACATTACACTACCTAGGTAGTGTAATGTATTCCAACTGTCAGTGTGACGTCACAGTCACTCTGACAGTTGGTCTACGAGGATCAGCAGAGGCTGATCCTCATAGGCTGACATACATGGCAGACTTGGGGGCCGTTGTCTGGCCCCCGGGTGCCATCACAAGCATCAGAAGCCCCCACGATTGCATGGGGGCTGCTGATGCGCTACAAACCCGCTACATGCGGAGATCGCAATCGAGCCCGCATGTAACGGGTTAATTGCCGAAATCAGCGGCGATGAGCCGCTGATCGGCAACACTGGAGAGTGTCAGCTGTCGGGGACAGCTGATCTCCAAGTTCCCGATGCACACTGTCGCCGACAGTGTGCATCGGTAACGGCACAGTGACTTTCTGTCACTCTGACAGGAAGCCTATCAGGACCAGCCGAAGGTTGGTCCTGATGGGCTTCCATCCATGGCAGACCCGGAAGCCATTGTTTGGCTTCCGTTTGCCATACTAACTATCGGCAGACCCCGCGATTTCGGACGGGGGTCTGCCGATATGTTAGAAACCCCTAAAATTCGGCGATTGCACCCGATCGCCGAATTTAAGGGGTTAATGCGCCGAAATCAGCGGCAAAGGACCGCTGGCCGGCAAGAGGGGAGTGTCAGCTGTCGGCGACAGCTGACCTCCCGATTCCCGGTGCACACTGTCGCCGACAGTGTGCACCGGGATTAACTCAGTAACTGTACGTCCTCGTGCGGGAAGTAACCTCCCGCAACGACGGACAGTTACGTCCTGGTGCGGATAGGGGTTAATAGGCAATAATTTGCAAAAATTGTGGCCCATTTATTTAATGGAACAGAGATAATTATTAGCCTTGTCCCCCACCAAATATATGGTTTGAGGATTGAGCTTCACAAATTACAATATACATGGGCCACTGAGTGAAGCCGAATATTATTCCAGGAAAATGTTATGTTATCCTAGGTGTCAATTAAAATTACACAATGTGGTGAAAAATGGAGGAAGGGCCAAGTGCCCTGACCATTTTATCTTTATGGGGCCCAGATACTTCTGATGCCAAACCTAAGAGGATCACAAGAAGGAAACCCCTCTCTATGAGGTCCCTATGCCTTATTGTCTATTATCTTGAGACAAATATGTATATGTGTATTATAAAATGTAAAATCTAACTGGATTTATCTTGGATGTACTTTGATACAACACACATTTTTGCTGATTATGGACATCTATCCAAGAGCTTCTCGTCAATGCTCTGTGTCTTGGATCTAACAGTCACAGCTTTAGGCCTTGTTCACACGGTGCTCACAATAAATGACGTGAAACGCGTCAAAAACTCTAGCGGTTTTGCAAAGCTCTTTTAAAGTACAGCCGTTTTTGGAGAGTCTTTGACGTGTTTTTCGCTGTATTTTTTTATGCCTTTTCGGCGCGTTTTTTAGGGCGTAATTAGGACTCCCATTGACTATGGAAATTAGGCACGTTTTCGGCGTGTTTTCAGTGCGTTTTACGTGCCAAGAATTGACTTCACACTTCTTTTTTTTTCACAACGCGTTTTTTAAACACGTGAACGTAAAAAAAAAATGTGTCGTAAGCACTACACGACGGTTTCCCATTGATGTCAATGGGAAGCTTACAGCAAGCGTTTTTGACACGTATTTTGGCGCTTACAACGCGGCAAAAACACATCGAATACACGCCGTGTGAACAATGCCTAACTGTATAAGCGTGTATTCAGACATTGAGGTGTTGCTAAAACCACATTAGAACAAACCTCCTGCACTTTTACCAAGATTTAATACATTTTTAATGCGGTTGCGGTAAAAACCGCAATCGAATAGAAAAATACATCAAATCGTGGTGAAAAAGCATGCTGTTTGCAGGTAAATTTTTATGCGGTTTTTACTGCACCTCAACTGCAACATCTGAATACACCCTTGTAGTGTTTCTCTCATACTTTGCACAACCTACTAAAATAACCGTACACTCAAACATCAGACCTATTGACTGAGTTGTCACTTCCATGATATCTTCCCATGAGGCGACGTTTCTTCCCTTTGTGTGCTACTTAGATTGATGAAAATATGGTGAAGGCCTTAAATAACTCGTTCAGCAGACATGGGCATGATGTAGGTATATGATCTTTTAATTTACTAATGTAGCATACACCATGAAAATATGAAATGAACGTTGCAAGGAGCAAAGAACTAGATTTGATTAACTCCACATAAAAGGCACATTTGCACGTAGACAGATTTTTAAAATTGATATTTTTATAGGAAGATGTAACACTAGAGTTTAAATTACGAGAAAATATTTTGTTGACATGATCTCAAGGACCATGTGAGATTTATATCTACTCTTAACATGGCAATGAAGAAAATCTTGTTTCAGGCAGAACAGAGCAGGAGTTAATATGGAAGCAATTTTCAGGCTCAGCCTACTAAAACCCTATAAACTGCATCTGTCATCAACTTTAAGAGACTGAGTAACAATTTTTACAACAAATTAGATAATTACAGCTCGGCAAACAAATGACATTTTCTTTCCTAATTACTAAACAAACATTATTGCAATCTGAAGGTAATAAGGAAATAGCCACTTAAGCAAAATTCAAGTGTCAACTCTCATTGCATCAAACAGGGGAAATCTATGACAAGGCATACAGTATTTGTACAATGGCCCATGTCTCTAGATATACTAAAACTTCATGTATATATGTGAAGCGCTTGAGGAAAACCTACAATATTTTTTGCATGCAGTTTCTGGAACCTTTCAGATTCAAAAGCCATGTTACATAGTTACATAGATTAAAAAAAACACGTCCATCAAGTTTAACCTTTTTCAATAAATTACTCATCATTCATTGCTAGATTAATTATAACCCTCAATGCCATTTGTCAATAAATAACCATTCAAATGCTGACATAGTTTCTGCCATTACAACCTCTTGGATGTTTCCCTACAGGATCCTGCTTACCGTCAATGGGGAAAAATACCACATCAAAGTGCCTAAAGATCTTAAAGACAATTGCAAAGCCCTGGATATGGCCTGACTGGCTTCAAGTTAGAGATTTTCCTGCCCTACCAACTATCTCCCCTTGGTTCAGTGTATCACATATTTTATATGGAAGTTTTTATTTGCCATGACACAATTAGCGTCTATGAAGATACTGTCGTAGATGCTGGTTTATTCTGCCTTTATGAGATGATTTATTTCATTATGTTTAAATTTCAAGTGCAAAAAAAGTAATAAAAAGATAATTGAAAAGAAAAAGAAAAGAATAAATAATGTTCCTGCACTTTCTATTGACCACACATATACTTATACATGCAAATAAAATCACCGTTAGGGCGTCTTTTTTCCATGCTGAACAAGTCTAATTTTTCTAGCCTTTCATTGTAAGAGAGACCTCCCATCACATTTAATAATCTATTTGTTTCCCTTTTCAACCCTCTCCAGCTCTACTATATCCTTCTTCAATGTGTGGCCTTATAACGGATATATAGAGGTGTAATATTACATTTTAATCAATGTTTTTTTTATCTCCCTATTTATATACCCTAAAATCTTATTTGCTTTTGCCGCTGCTGCTTGACATTGAGTACTGCTGTTTAGCTTATTTGTACCCAGAGTACGCAAGTACTTATCTTGTTCTATTATCTTCAGTTTTATTCCATTTAATTTATATTGTATGCATTAATACTATTACTGTGGCCTAGGTGTATTACTTTACATTAATCAACATTACATACGTCCATTAAAAAATAAATGCATATCTTGCACAGAAATCCATATGAAATCCGAGTTCAATAGAATTTTTTTTATTAATGTCACTTCTTGATGCTGATTCTGCAGCAGGTATCCACATGCAGATTAGCCCATGGAATAAATTCTAATCCGTGTGCCGTCCATACAAAAAAAAAACAACAGCAAAAATCCAAGGGTCAACTTTGGATTTCTGCACGCATACCACTTTCCAAATCGGGCACATCTCAAATTTGGTCCAGCCAATGAACTTTCACTCTCCATCCAGCATAGACCAGAACCAGGGGCAGCGCCAGCACCCAACAAAGTCAGGCATGGAACCGATTGGCCGACGTTTCACACAATACACACTTCACAATCCTGAGAAGCCTCTCAGGCCATAGTTGTCACACAGGTCTCCACCAGGGCCCTACTCTAGATCCACTCGTCCAATCCTCAACTCTCTCCATGGCTCGCTCTGCCATCACAAACTGGAAGGGGAGGCAACCTTCAGTCACGTGAAGCTGTGTCGATACATTATCAAAACAGAGGAAAGTATACAGCGTTCGGGACCATGTGACTGGGTTTTGATCTGGCGGTACAGTGCAAAATTTAAAATGCAACTATATTAGTAAGTGCTTTCTTATATGTTAGGAAATCAATGCTCCGTATTTTGTTGTCTCAGGATAAACCCTTTAATATGTTACTGACAGACAGAATGTACTTTATGACAAACATTAAATAATTACCCCCCACCACCAATTTCAGTATATTCTATTCCAGCCCTATCTACTTTTACGCTTTAAGGCCTCATGCACATGGCCGTGCTCGTAATCAGGGTCCGCGATTACAGGCACGGCCGGCCGCCGGCGGCCGCAGACAGCCACTCGCATTTTTGGGCCATGCTCCCATACAGCCGTAAAAAGCAAAAAATAGGACATGTCCTATCTTTTGCAAAGGCTTTCTACAGCCCGAACACCTTCCCGCAAATATACGGGAAGGTGTCCATGGTCAATATAAGTGAATTGGTCCATAAATGCGGACTGTAATTACGGTCCGCAATTATGGACAAATTCTACGGCCGTGTGCATGGGGCCTTACAAGAAAAATTCTGTACTCAGATGATTATTATTCATGTGCAGAGGCTGCGTCTAAAGCTAAGGGAGGGAGATACATTTAAAGCTCATATAGGGTCTTTTTTCTCAGCAGTAGAGGGACATCATACATCGCAGAATGTACACATATTTGACATGTTAAAGGATTCAAGGATTAAAAGTTTACATTTTTTGGGTAAATGTTATTCATTGAACAAACTACCTTAAAACATAGCATAAAGAAATGAGGAAAAACTGTATATTCCCTAAAAAAAGACAAAGAAAACAAATTAATATCCGCTCCAATTTTAAATAATAAGAATGCCCCATGTGTCCGGAACAAAAAGTAAAAAAACATTTTGAGATAGACTTAGAAACAACAAAAAAATTCCCTTTAGATTACAGCTCACAAAAGGTGAAATTTTGCTCTGGGCATGAAGGCCCAAAAGAGCCCCTCGGTCATGAAAGGGTTAGGCCTAATGCACACAACGTGATATACGGACCGTATGTCGGCTGCATTTCCCGGATCGAGCACAGTTCAGGGAACCAGAGTTCCTAACATCATAGTTATGTATGCTGCTAGGAGTCCCTGCCTCCCCGTGGGAATACTGCACCATACTGTAATCATGTTTTCAGTACGGGACAGTAGTCCTGCATGGAAGCAGGGACTCCTAACATCATGCATAACTATCATGCTAGGAACTCTGACTCACTGAACTGTGCTGGGTCCGGGAAATGCAGCCGACAAATGATCCATATATCACGACCCAAACACGGACGTGTGCATGAGGCCTTAAATAAACGTCACATAACAGTAAATAACAAAGACCCGTTACAATCGTTAAATAGCATAAATAAAAAAGGCGCAATTTCTTTTTGCTGTGCATCTAACCCATAATAAAAATATACATAAATTCAACGCTTTCTTATGTATGACGCAAATTGGAGCCTAATAAAAACGACTAGTTTGTGTAGCAAAAGTAAAACCCGGATAGCTACGCTGACGTAAAAAAAAAAAAAGTTACGGCTATTATGGTTACTAATGTGAAAAGGACGATTTACACGAGCAGGTATTCATATTAGTGATTTTCTATATGATTGCTGCAAGCGATCGAATAGCGAAGACAGACACACAAATACAAGTATTTACACACAACCTTATCGTCTCAATAATCGTTAAAAGTGTATCGTTTGGTCGTTCCTTTAACAATGTCACATATTTGCTATCAATAAAACGAGTCCTGTTTACAAACCGCAATGTCAGAACGACCAAGCATTATTTTTATGCTCAAACAAACAATTATTTTTAGGATTAAGAAAGTTTTATTGCTAGTCGTTCATCCACTACTTCATTGCTTGGTCGTTAGCGTTGGAATCTGAGTGACTATTTGCTTGTGTAAATGGGCCTTTACTTTTTGATCATGTATCCTTTACTTTTTGAACATGTATCATAGTGTATTCAAATAACAAAGTCTTTCACAGAACATGTTATATGACATTGACTTATACAATCATTGCTAACAACATTGATTAGAAATTGTACTTCTTGATGTCCATGCCTAATAGCATATATAGCTAATCCCTTAAATTGTAGACATATATAATCTATATAGTCCTCTTTTTAAGGCTATGTTCACACAGGGCGGATAGGCTATGTAAAAGTACACACCGCATCCGCCCTGGTCCCCGCAAGGAGTTCCGCCAGAAAAACCGCACCAAATTGTGGTGCAGATTTTCGGATGAAATCTCCGCTGCGGAAACAGTGCAGGAAAAAAAAAAGGAGTTAATACTTACCGGTCTCTGTATTTGGTGCAGCCTGGTGTCGTGGAATCACGCTGCAGTCCATGTGACCGATGCAGCCTGTGATTGGCTGCAGCAGTCACATGGGATGAAACGTAATCTCAGGAGGCCAGCCTTGACGGAGAACAGAAGAATGCACCGCTATGACAACTCCCGTGGGGTAAGTATTAATTATTTTATTAATTTTGAACCAAAAAAAGGGTTTTGTTTTTTTCTTTTTTGCGATTTTTGCGGCGGAATTGCACAAGCAAAAGAGCATGTTGCGGTTTAACAAAATGTCACGCAGGTCACTTTATGAACGGTTTCTCTGCAGGTTTTTTCAGCAGTGTGTGGATGAGATTTGTTAACTGGTGGTTAATAGACAGCACAGTCTATAGAATGCAATATTTGTACTTTTCCCAATGTCCCTTCCATGATATACTTACAAAACCATTGGGTTATAAATATGATGTATATGGTTATGGTATGGACATGACCAATAACAGCCATACTTCATGTAACCGTGATTCTGTACTGAGTCCTCTTTTCTAGTCAGTGCTTTTAATGGAATGTATTGTTAGTTTAATATGTCATTTAATAAAATATGGTATTTTTAGATACATGATAGTATTGGACTCTTTTTCTTGTGCTCTGGATTATAACAATTCATAGATTTTTTTTTTATCAGTAATGTGAGTGGGGGGGGGAGATCTGATACTTATGTGTATCCAGCCCCAACTATATATGTTTGGGAGCATTTTTTGTGCGTTAATGCTTTTTTATTGTATTGTTGAAAGAAAACACTTACCCGTAACTACGAAAGTCACTAAATAGTTCATTACAGATCAAGCGTCCTCTTCATGGTACAGAGCTGCTGAATAATTCTACTATTCGGTAGCAGGTGCCAGGAAATTATCAAGCATCTGTTGTATCATAAAATAACATTTAGTTTATATTATACATTATAAGACCATCCCTGTGGAATCCTTCTGATTTATAGTGTCGCAATGCTTCACCTGCTTTGCACATAATACTAATGTGGTGTAATGAAAAGAACTGCATTATCTATACAATGATAGATAGATCAGAGATAGATAGATAGATAGATAGATAGATAGATAGATAGATAGATAGATAGATAGATAGATAGATAGATAGATAGATAGATAGATAGATTTGAGATAGATAGATAGATAGATAGATAGATAGATAGATAGATAGATAGATAGATAGATAGATAGATAGATAGATAGATAGATAGATCAGAGATAGATAGATAGATCAGAGATAGATAGATGGATAGATATGAGCAGTGGCGTAACTACCACGGTAGCAGCCGTAGCGGCAGCTACGGGGCCCGCGGCTTGAGGGGGCCAGTGCCGCCAGCTAACACGTCCCCCATATGCCCGGTGGCGCCGCTAGCAGGAGTTATGGCTGCTACAGCGGTAGCGCCGCTACTATGGGGCCCGCGCCGCCGAGCCTCCAAAAAGTATGGGTCGGACGACACAGGCCCTCTCATGCCTGTAGACGTCGCTAGTACCGGAGGGGGCCCCGGTGCTAGCGACAGCCAAATATATGCATTAGCGCTGAATGGCCGGGCCATCCAGCACCTTACAATGACACTGATTGGCTAGCGGCGCGATGACATCATCGCGCCGCTTTCATGCTTGAAAGGCGCTGATTAGCGGGGCAAGTCATTCTGCCCCACCAATCAGCGTCATTGGACGACGCTCGTTCAGCGCCAGCAGCACAGCTTGGGAACGGGTTCATGTGAGTATGTAAAGTTTTTGTTTTTTTCTCATAAAACTGTGAGTGGCATTATCTATAGTGGGGGCTCTATCTACAGGGGGGTCGTCTATATGTGGGCCACTATATACAGGGGGGTCTATATGTGGGAATGTGGGGCACTAGCTACAGGGGTGGTCTGTATGTGGGGATGTGGGCCACTATAAACATGGGGCTCTATATGTGGGTCACTATCTACAGGAGAGGTCTATATGTGGGGATGTGTGGCACTATCTACAGGGGGGTCTATATGTGGTGCACTATATGTGAGACACTATACAGGGGTGGGCTATATGTAGAGCACTATCTATAGGGGAGATATTTTTCAGGTTAATTTCTATAGGAGTGGGCTATATGTGGGACACTATATACAGGGGTGGGTTACCTGTGGGGCACTAGCAACAGGGTGGCTATATGTAGTGCACAGTCTACAGGGGTGGGCTATATGTGGGAGACTATATACAGGGGGAGCTATATGTGAGACACTATTGTACAGAGGTGGGCTATACGTGGAGAACTATCTATAGGGGAAACTATATGTAGGGCAGCATGGTAACTCAGTGGTTAACACTATTGCCTTGCAGCTCTGGAGTCCATATGTGGGCACTAGCTACAGGGGCTTCAATGTAGGACACTATCTACAGGGGCTTCTATGTAGGTCACTATCAACAGAGGCTCTAAGGGGTCACTATCTACAGGGGGCTATGGGGGCACTATCTACAGGGGGCACGGTGTGTGTGTGTGTGTGTGTGTGTGTGTACGTACGTACGTACGTACGTACGTACGTACGTGCATGCGTGTGTGTGTGTGTGTGTGTGTGTGACAGTGTATGGTACTATTATAATCAGGGACACAGTGTATGGCGCTATTATAGTTAGAGGTGCAGTGTATGGTGCGTTATTATATTTAGAGATGTTGAGAATTTTAACTTTGTTTATAGGTGCAGAAATGTTTTAAAAGTGAGAAGCTGAAGACATCTGAGGGGAAACCTGCAGAAATGGGTCATGGCCGGTAGAAATCCATCATAGATGTCTGGACCGGAGGGAGAAGAAAATAACTAGAATCTGAGACGTCACCGGTGAGTCACTTAATGTAAATGTTTATTCTGCCTCTAATCAGTATTGTAGTCACTGTGTGATCTGCAGCGAGATGATGGTGGTATGATTTTTTTTTGTGAAACAGCATCTCCCAGCATATCTTTACCATTGTTCGGGCTGGGAGCTGTAGTTTTACGCCGTACATACCTATACGGCAGGGGTTGCACTAAATTGAGCTGTATTTGTTCTGGTGTTGTATATATGTACTGATCTTGGTTCTGATGCTGTATGTAAGTACTGAGCTTGGTTCTGGTGCTGTATATATACACGTATGAGATTGGTTTTGGTGCTGTGTATATATGTAATGGGTTTTGTTCTGGTGATGTATATATGTACTGAGCTTGGTTGTAGTGCTGTATTTATGTACTGAGGTTTGTTCTGGAGCTGTATTTATGTACTGAGCTTTGTTCTGGTGCTGTATATATGTCAGAGCTTGGTTCTAGTGCTGTATTTATGACTGAGGTTTGTTCTGGTGCTGTATTTATGTACTGAGCTTTGTTCTGGTGCTGTATATATGTCAGAGCTTGGTTCTAGCACTGTATTTATGTACTGAACTTGGTTGTAGTACTGTATGTATGTCAGAGCTTGTTTCTGGATCTGTAGTTATATAGGATATATTTATAATAACAAAATTTCAGGGCAGATGGAATTGTTCCCAATTCATTGTATATTTAATGGGAATCTGTCAGGTAGTTTTAACCCCTTGAACCGCCACCATGCGGTAATACATGACCTGACAATATTTCCAAACATTCACTTGTATGTTTTTTTCAGATGCAGCAAAATCCTTAAAATCCACTTTTAAAACGACGCACACTATATGCTAATTACTCATTAGAGGGTCATGGGGCGGTGCCACTATCCTGAAGGGTCACATAGTCCTGCCTCCAAACGCACCTTTCCATGTTTAAATGACATCTCCATGGCTGATACAACTTTCTCGGATGCGCCATTGCCTTGTGGCACTATACACAAGGGTGGGGGCTGTGTGGCACTATACACATGGGGGAACTGTATGGCACTATTTACAAGGGGGATGGCTGTGGCTCTATCTACAGGGAGCTGAGTGTGGGGCAATCTACAGTGGTCTGTGTGTGGCCCTTTCTACTAAGGGGGGGCTGTGCTGCACTTTCTACTAAGGGGGCAGTGTGGCACTGTATACAAGGGAGGGGGGCTGTGTGGCACTATTTACAGTGGGAGCTGTATAGCGCTATCTACAAGGGGAGGAGGGGCGCTATCTACAAATGGGGCTATATAGCACTGTCTACAGGGGGGCTGTATGGCACATTCTACAGGGGGCACGATTTATAAGTGGAGCTGCTTGTGGCACCTGGGGGGGGGGGGGGCCCGGTCAAGAGTTTGCTATGGAGCCCAGTCTTTCCTAGTTACGCCCCTGGATATGAGATAGATTAGATAGATATGAGATAGACAGACAGACAGACAGACAGACAGACAGACAGACAGACAGACAGATAGATAGATAGATAGATAGATAGATAGATAGATAGATAGATAGATAGATAGATAGATAGATAGATAGATAGATATGAGATTAGATAGATAGATAGATAGATAAATAGATAGATAGATAGATAGATAGATAGATAGATAGATAGATAGATAGATAGATAGATAGATAGATAGATAGATAGATAGATATGAGATAGATAGATATGAGATAGATAGATAGATAGATAGATAGATAGATAGATAGATAGATAGATAGATAGATAGATAGATAGATAGATAGATAGATAGATAGATAGATAGATAGATAGATAATATGACATAAATATATAGATATATAAATATATATGTTATGCTTTACATATGTTCAATATGGACTGTCAAGCCAGTTCTGTTTTGCTATACCATTAAGGTACTTCAGCATTTTAAGGGTTAACATAAATCTACTGAATTAACTTTTTTTTTTTAAGGAAATGCATCACAGGTTTTTCCTCTCTCTGATTAGAAAGGAGTAAAAAAGAATGGTTTTGTGTCATGTCAACGTGTGGGAAACATGCAGGGGTGATACAGTTGTTGGCTCAATGAAAGAGGGGAGGTGAGAAGGGCCATGCTGCCTTTGTGACGTGGGTTCAGGCAGGTGCCAAGCTAAACAAGAGCAACTACCATGGGAAAAAACTATAGCGCACACCAGGAAATTGTCATTTTACTATGAAAGCAGGTAAGATTTTAGTGCAAATTATTAAGCCAGTATATAATGGAGCATCTGTCTCCAGTAATATTTCGTTAAAAGGAATTGTACTTTTTTTTGTCAAATATGACAGTGTTTCAATGGTGTATACTCCTCAAGCAGAATTAATGGAGTCAAATATGGTGGGAAATCTGTAAATGCTAATTATCTGTACTAATGTATAAACTCAATATTTTCAAAAGGTACAAATATCCCATGCCTGGTGCCCATATCCCACACTGTGTCTGGGGAAGTTCCATGCTGTACTTAATGGATTATTATTATGTTTTATCTGACTTTACAGGAAATTAATCAGAAGATCACTAATAATAATAATACCACTGACCAAACAAATCAATGTAACGGTAGTTTTACACCGGCCCATTTTGGCCGGTGCAACGAGCACCGATCAATGATACAGCTCGTTGATCGGCGCTCGTTTGCTCCTTTCACAAGGAACTAGTATGGGGACGAGCGCTCGTTACTCCAATCGCTCGTCCCCATACATTTGTATCATATCAGCAGGGCGTCTCCCTGTTTACACTTTTGAAACAATAAGATCAGCTGATGAAGGAGCGTTTGCTCGATAATTGGCCAGTGTTAAAGGGTCTTAATGTTAGACTGACCATTCAAGTTTTCAAGGGCATTCAAGCTGGCGTCAAGGAAAGGTAAGTACCTGTAGCAAGTACAATCTAAGAGCTTTATTCTAATCAGATATCATGAACTCATACCATAGTAAGAACAAACTATACATTATTGAGCATTAAAGGTATAGTGTAATTATCCGAAAATACTCTGGGGGAGGGGCACAGCTCTTGGTTCTCTAGGACTCTATTGAAAATAATGGATGACATGGACCCCCACTGTGGAACACTCTAAGTCTTTGCTTTGTGTTGACCCTGCAAGGAAAATGTGCATTTACATTAAGGGAGATTTATAAATACTGTTTCAAAGTTAGACAGGATAAAACTAGACCAGACAGGCAAAAACTGTTACAGTGGCATATGCTGTATGATGGAGTACGCTATATTATAATATAGCGTATCTTACTAGACATTTAAGACACTTTTTCCGACGCCACCTCATTGTTATACATGAAAAAGAATGGCACTTCTCTTTGCCACGCTCCTTATTCTAAACACTTCAAAACGGTCAACAGGGTCTAAAGCAGAGAATAAGTAACTTTTTGAAATGCTGATAAAAACATCTGATTAAAAAAAAGCATAGAATATATTTCTTACGCAGTTTTTAGACGCAATTTGACGTAAATTTCATTTTGCTTTGCAAATCTTTCCCATTGTGCTTGGATCAGTGTTTCTAAGACTGTGAGGCGGTCCTCACTGGGAGGTGTTCTCGAGTTGTTGGTGAGGTAGTTCTGGCAGAAGTGATTATTTTAAAACATGACAGATTAAGTGGGCATGTCAGGATGCAGAGATTTTCCAATCCTAACAAGCTGATAAAAAAAAATTTCAGCTATACTGCTATGCTACTGCAGGGGGCTTCGCTCCTTCCCTGACAAGCAGGTAAGAAACCTATTTCTATTGGCTGCTCTGCAGTCAACACAGGATCACTATGCAAAGACCTAGCTGTGGGGAGAGTGACTGAGCATGCATGTCCACCAGCACTCAGTTCAATAGGTGGACTTGCACAATGTTATACACTTCGAACAACAGACTGTGCCATACTATGTAGGTAAATATAATAGTAAAACACAAATGTTGTCTATTTTTTTATCTGTACAATGGATATGTTATTGGGACAACTCCTTTAAGGGTTGTTACACAGCTTATTTATCCCCATATAAACATTACAAAAGCATTTAGGGGTGACTGTTTTAGTTCTTTAAAATACAGAATTGTGTAAATGGTAGATAACCCTTTCATGACCAAGGGTCCAGGTCAAATTTTTCATTTCTGATATGCACTTCTCTAAACGATAATATCCTTGCAACCGCTTTAAATATCACAACTATTTGTACTTTTTTTTTTTAAAGACTTCTGAGGCTTTCATTTTCTAGATTAGATTAACTAATACTGTGTTTTCAATTTTTAGTATTAGCAGACAAATTAAAAAAAAACACTTTTTTGTCATTATATATATATAATTAGAGTGAAGAGTGCTAAAAAAAGGCAGTTAACAACGGATCAACTGTCAGTTTTCCATTCCTGTTTTGCATCAATGTGTCTCAAAATTTGAATCCATTTCACGGCCATCCGAAAGTTTTTCACCGCAATTTGCCATCCGTTTTTCATGGACTTTAAAAAAACGAATTAATTTTAATCGTTAGTTTTTTTTGTTCCAAACACCTGAAAACACCACAGTGCTCATGTAGATAGTGATGCAATACCACTGTAAATAGTGCCACATTGACACATAGATTGTGCCAGTGCCAACATAGATAGTGCCCACTGTAACAGTGCCACAGTGCCCACTGTAATAGTGCCACAGTGACCACTGTAATATTGCCACAGTGCCCACAGTAATAGTGCCACAGTGCCCACATAGTGCCACAGTTCCCACACAGTGCCACAGTTCCTACTGTATAGTGCCCACATAGTGCCACATGCAATGTCCATGTAGACAGTGCCACAGTGTCTCCTGTAGGTAGTGCCCATATGCCACAGTACCCATGTAGATAGTGCCACCCCCTGCAAATAGCGCCATCCCCCTGTAGATAGCAACATCCTCCCTGCAGATAGTGCAACCCCCCCCCCCCCATAAATGGTACCTCCTTCCTGTAAATAGCAACACTGTAGCTCCCTGTAGGAGGGGAATCCCTCTGGCCAGGGATTCTGCTCCTTCAGGGAGCCCCTGATCTCTATGTCCATATATCGACAGTGACGTCAGGGGTTAACTCTAAAAGTGGAATCCCCTGCCAGAGCGGGGATTCTGCTCCAGGTGTAGCCCATGATGTCACTGTCCACATATGGATAGTGACGCCAGAGGCTTCTCTAGCAGCGAATCCCCGGCCAGAGTGTCGGCTGGGGATTCTGCTCCTAGTGAGAGCCTCTAACGTCAGGGATTCTCTCTAGAAGCATAATCCCCAGCCAGTGCCATCTGACACCGGGGATTCTGCTCCTAGAGGGAGTTTAGTTGGCGCTATCTACAGTGGGGGGGTACGATGCTATCTACAGCGGGGGGTTGCTATCTACAGTGGGGGGTTGCTATCTGCAGAGGGGTGGCATTATCTACAGCGGGGATGGAGAGACAGCGGAGGCTCCCTTTAGGAGGGGAATCCTTGGCCAGAGTGCTGGCCGTGGATTCAGATCGGATGGCGCTATCTACAGAGAATTTTGCGCTATCTACTGTGGATTGTGTGTGGCGCTATCTACAGTGTGGAGTGTATTCCAGGGCTCTCAAAGCCCCGGCAGACATGAGGAAAGTGCCACACTGCTCACACTGAAGCAGCACTGTACTCATTAAAGCCCGTTCCAGGCTGTCAACGTTTATATATGTGACAACTGCACGGGGCATCGGCAGTTGAAACGTATATAGCCATATGGCAGTCATGAAGGGGTTAATGTTTAATACATCACATACAACCACAGTCACTGATGGTCATTTGAAATGGAAGAAGTCACTAAGGTGTTGGATAAATACTTCCAGGAACCTAGAGTGATGACAACAGTTTAGCTTCCCATCATGAACACCTCACAGGTATATGGAGCGTTTTCTCATTCTACAGTATGGCAGTATGTTTGAAGACCAGTTTTACACTAATAATCTGTCAAGTATTAATAATGTGTTTGGTTATTTACATAGCGCTTATAATGATCAGGATTTGTCCTCTATCTTTGTTTCTGAATCCAGTGGGAAAATAGTCATCATTGTCCATTTTCGTAAAAGCACTTATACAGAATTCATAAATCTCCAACACTGTATTAGACTTATCATAGACACAAATATAGCATATCATTTGTCATAGCAGAGTCTCATTTATATTTCCAACATTTATCTTGGGAATATTAGCTGTCATCACCCATATACGTGACAGGTATAGCCCAGCTGCTTAGAGCACCATGCAATAGATA